>NC_089491.1:390981825-391282897 GCF_036850765.1 Saccopteryx bilineata | reverse complement strand
GGTCACTGCAATCCCCGCTGTGAGCACTCACCTTCCTGGTGTTAGAAGCAGCTTTGCAGAAAGAACCCAGCGGCTTTTGGAGAAGCAGGTGCTTGGCAAACAGGTGAGGTGGGGGCGTTGTGAGCAGGTCCCACTCAGAAAGCGCAACTCAGAGCACCCACTGTGTGTGTGCCCGGGGATTAAATACTAAGAGTATTTAATCACATTTGTCTCTCTTCTTCCTTTTTCTCTTTTGCATGAAAAAAAGAATAATTTAAAAAAATAAATAAACGGGGAAGCGTTAGCAATGAAGACCAGTTGACACTGTAAAGAAAGGCCCGAGTCTCCCTCGATGAAAAGGCCTTCAGAGATGTGATAGAAGCTCTTCATTGCACCGCCATGCTCAGATGAAAGAGGGCACGCTGAGTTTAAGATCAGACAGTCTATTTTGTGTAAATGTGCTCGGTAATCAAGTTCTTTTATATCTGTTTTTTTATTTATTTTTTTTGGTGAGGGGGGTATCGGATATGTATTTATTTCTACATGTATCTATATCTGATTTATTTATTTAGGCCAAAATCCAAATGGGAACCAACATTCAGATTAGGTAACAAAAAGAAAATTAAAAAAAAAAAAAGAAAAAGTTACTGTCGACTCTCTGCGAGAATGAACACATTTTCCGGACGAGAGTTTGGAGATGAACAGCTTCGAGAACTGGCAGTCATCCGCTCGCTCGTCAAGAGTTCGGGCAATACCTCTTTCAGTCCGGTTAATGAAACAATTCTTTTTATTATTTGCTTTTTTTTTTTTTTTTTTTTTTTTTGCAGGATGCTGCTGTTTGCCGGCCTTAGGGAGGAAGAATTCCACGGAGGTCAGTGGAAGTTCACCTGTCAAAAATAGAAGTACTGACCTATAAAGAATTTTTTCCAATGTAATCTTTCCAGGGTCTGGGAGTATTTAGAAGAAATACAACCAGGCAGGGGTAGACCCTGGTGGCTGGAGTGTGGAGCCCTGTCAAACACGTGTTCTCTGTGGGAGCCCACGGCGGGTCCCACTCCTCTGGGGGCTGCACCCTCACCGGAGAACCCAACCTCGCCACCTGGGCGCCTTCCCACAGGAGCTCAGACTCCTGCTCGAAACAGATCACCCCAAACCGTGTCCCCGATAACTGACTCAATGAGCGGGGGAGGCTGTGTGTATGATTGGGGGGGAGATTTTCCACTTTAGAAACACAGAATCCAGTTTGGGAAAATCTAACTCTCCTTCAGTGAAAGAGGTCATAATATTCAGAAGCTTGTAGTAGTGTAAAGTGTAGACCTAGGCAAATTGTAATAAATAGGCTTTGAATTATATGTTTGTGATTACCTTCTATTAAGCTATGATGAGCTCAGGTAATTGACACACCAGAGGCTAGTAGGACAGATGTATTTAGTAGGGGGACATCTAAGGGGTGTCCCCCTTAGATGGTGAAGAGTGGACCGGAAACAGCAGAACTGACGATTCTCCATCTGTCAGGGAAGGACACCCCACGGGAAACAAACATGCCCTTACTAAGAAACGGAAAATATGACAGCCTGCCCATGGTGGCGCAGGGGATAAAGTGCCCACCTGGAATGCTGAGGTTGCCGGTTCGAAACCCTGGGCTTGCCTGGTCAAGGTACATATGGGAGTTGATGCTTCCTTCTCTCTCTTTCTCTTCTCCTCTCTAAACGGATAAATAAAAACCGAAAAATAAAAGATTCTTAATCTAAAAGAAAGTAGAAAATATGACTATTTGTATTACAAAAGGAGTCTTCCACTTATGAAAAGGTTCACTGAATTTCTTTTTTCTATTAAACCTGTTTATTTATTTAAAAATAAAAGTAGAATACAAACATTTTTAAAGTAGAAAAAATTCTCTACAATCCACCACTCAGAGATAACCTCACCACCAATGCCTCCTCTCAGAAATATGTTTTTTTCTCCACATGCATAATTATACATATTATTTCGGGACGAGAATGGACTCACATTAAATACATTATTTTGTAAGCTATTATTTTTTTCTTTTACGGAAAACACATTATGAACACGGGTTCATGGGAAGACAACATTTCTCCGGCATCATTCTTTAACGGCCCTCCGGAATGTCACTCGGTAAGTTGAGGGGACACTCTCTGCTGAGGTTTGTTCAATAGCTTCCAGTTTTTATACTCTTCTGAAGAATGCTGTGGTGTAAATTCTTTCAGCGAAATGTTTACTTCGCTTCTCTATTTGTTTCTGTAGAATCGATTTCCAAATCTGAAATTCTTTTGAAGGGCGCGCCCACTGACAGTGTCTGTTGTTTATGGCAGAGCGGTCATCGGCCATCCGGAAATTTGCCATCGCAAGGTACAGTTGTTAATTACCACTTAGAAGGAGCCCCGCATTGTAAGCCTGTGGGATACTCTTCTTTCTTTCTTTTTAATTTTTCTTCCCAGCGTGCCTTTGCCTACAGTTCAGGCAGGTCCAGGTATGCAGGTAGTGATGCAACTAGAATGTCTATATGTGTAATTGGAAGAGCTTTTAGGAACAGCTTCCGGTTGTTTCAGAAGATCCTCATGACCTCATTTCCACTTGTCATTTTTTATTATTTTAATCTCGTATCTCCTCAAAATGTATTTATTTTGAGTTGGTCCTGATAGCAAATCAGCTCCTCTGGTCCCTGTGGCCACCTGGTGAGGTAGTTTTGAAGTTCAGTGAAATCACACTTCTCAGTTACTTGTAGGTAACTCATTATTTTTGAGGTCGCCTTCAGGAGGCTGTCCTGACATAGGGTCCAGGCTTGTGGCGGAGGTCCGAGGTGGCTGGGGCTGGACAGCTTTCTGGTTTGGTCTCAGAACCTTTTTCTTCCCCAAGCCAGGGAGAAGGAGGGGTAAAACTCCTCATTTCCTTATAATAAATCCCTTTTTAAGAAAGGTGGAATCTATTTCTATGGCTTGAAACCAAAGACCCTTCCCCCCCAGATGAACTAGCTCCTGGAAAGAGGCGTCTGAGAGAAGAGGTGACTGTGTCCAGAGGAGACCTCGCAAGCAAAAGAATGACTTATAAAAAAAAACTAAATGCCAAAAAGACCTTAAAAAGCCAGCATTACCAAATGTCGGGTAAGGATTAAAAAATAAATGTCAGATAACATTAAGATAGAGCCTATTTCATTGGTAGCTTCACAGTTTCATGAATCCAAAAGACTGAATCATTTAAAAAAAATATCTGTTCTTTCCATCTGAAGAACATTTGAGGAACCAACATTTACAAAAGACAAAAATAAATAAATTCAGTTCTTTGCCGAATCTGAAAAAATTTCTCAGCTTCTACTTGGGTTTTATTTTGAGGTACCAAGGCACCCTTTTATTGGTGTTTTCTGTGGGTTTTTCCGGAAACACTGCTCACTGTGACCCAGGGTAGAAGGCAGAATTATTTTCTCACCTTTCTTCCGTCTGGTTTCGGGCACGGTTGTACAATCCCAGGCTCGTAAGCATGCACTGGTTCTGCCCACATCCCACAGGGTGTCGGCCGGAAGGCGGCTTTCAGGGTGGCTTTGTTGTTGCCTGGACGCAGCCTGTCGTACCAGGACAAGAGGGGCAGTTCTGATGTGAGCCAACGGTCCCCTGCTGATGACCCAAATGAAGAGTTTGGTCTTCATCTGAATCTTCGTGCCATCACGAGGTGACTTTGATGACATTCGTGTCTTCTACTGTAGGAAACTAGTCCAAAAGGATGATAATGTTTTTGGAAAACTTCATTATCTTTTTTTCTTTCTTTCTTTTTTTTTTTTTAATGTTAGAGATGTGCTTCCAAAGGCAGAAACACATGGAACAAAAACATCCTCAGCTTATGTGAACGAAGTATCTTGAAACATCTAAGAGTACAAGATGCAGGTGGAGTGCAGAGCGCCTTCCTAGCAGCTGTGGCTGATGCAATGCTGTGAGAACACTCCAGCTCTCAGAACCCTCCGGGGCACACCCAGGGAGGAAGCTCGCCCGCTATCAGGAAGTGACTCAGTGCCAACCACGCAGCTCCCTGATCTGTTCAGCCATTGGCTATGAAGGACACGCTGAAACATCCTATTGGCTGAACCCGTGTATATAAGCTAGCTTACTTCCTGAATAAAGCGGATCTGCGTCACTGACCCTGGTCCCCGGAGTCTGGTCTCTGCGTCTCCGTTGTCCTCACCCCCGGCGGGCCTTGTCCACAACAAGACATGTGTTTCACGTGGTGTCTCATGGGACCTGAAGGGGATGAACACGCTGGAACGGTTTTCTGTGAGGGGCCGAGGTTGAAAGGCTAGTGAGCTGCCCAGTCTATAATCTATCAGGGTCAGTGCCCCAGAGATCACGGTCTCGGTCTCCGTCTGGCCTGGACTTCCCGCAGTCCACACCCACGGTTTCAACGACCACCTGGATCGGTGCTGTCACCAGCACCAACTATAAACAAAAAGATATTAAACTGTTTGTTTTTTAAAATTATTTTTATACTTAGAAAGGACACCGGTTTCGTTTTTAATCGGGGAATGTGGGATGATGTGCAACAGGAGGTAAGGATGACATGGTTAGTTTTTTATCATGGGTGGATTTCCCTGCAGGGAAACTTTTCTGAAAGTGCATGGTCAGCAAGAATCATGCAGTGTGCATTCGCAATGTCGCATCTTTGAAGACATTTTATGTGCAAGAAAAAAAAAAGCCAAGTAATGGGGTAGTGGGGGGAGGGGTGTCAAGGTCAGAGAATTAAGTCTGGGGAACACAGACAGGGACGAAGGAGACAGATGCTTTAGGATGTTCACAGAAGATCCATCTGGAAGGTGAAGGGCGGTGTCATCTCAAGCATCTCAGCGGTGACATTATGGCTTTTACGGGCTGACCTGTATCTTCTTAAAATTCACACGCAGCCCTAACCCCTAGTTCCTTACTCATTATGTGACCACATTTGTAGATGGCATCTCTAAAGAGGTGATTAAGTTAAAATGAGGTCACTAACTCTGATGGGTGTCTTCACGGGCAGGGGATTTTCTGCGGAAGGATCGCAGGGAAGACCATGCGAAGGCAGGTGGAGCAGACGGCCCTGTGTCAGTCCAGGAGAGAGGCCTCGGGAGGAACCAATGCAGCCAACACCTCGGCCTGGGACCCACCCCGCCTTCAGAGCTGTGAGAAAATAGATTTCCGTCGTCTAAGCTTCCCCGCCCCCCACGCCTGTGGTGTTTGGTGACGGCAGCCCCTGCGAACGAACACGGCACACCTGGAGATGATCACCGCGTGCTCACTAGGACGTCGTTTGTTACAACAACACTCCAGATCGCCACTGTCGTCCGTACACTCTCTGGCGCTGTCATGTAGCGCTGTAAAACTCATCGGCTTCTCTGTGTCCCTGCTCTGCCGCCGCCCCGGAGGATGGAAGGAAAGCAGTGACTGAGTCCAGGACACATCGCATGGGCGCTGAGCTCCCACCCAGCGCCCCGTTCTTGTTTCTCCACGGTTGTTTTCCTGCAGACGATCTATTATTCTCTTTCCTTAAAAACTAGCAAACCGTCAGCCCATCGACGGCTGTTTCGAAGCCCAGTACGTTAGGTTTTTTATTTTATTTTGGTGGGGGGGCTCTCATAAAATACTTTGGTCATGGAGCCTTTGAAGTTCTTTGAACTCTTGGGGATAAAAGTACCAGCTTACTGTGATTCTGGGCCTCCTTTTAAAGCCGACCTCCATGTCTCAGGTGGTAATCTCCCATCTGTCTCCTGCAGACATCAGCTCTCTGTCTGAGACATTCCTTCCCTACCAACAGTAATTGGAACATCTACCTAAGGCCAAACTTTAGTTGCCACTATAAATTTCTCTTGTAATAGTTCAATTTAATCATTCGCCAATAAAATGCCTCAGATGGCAGACTCTAACGGTGATAGAATCACACCATGATACCAGGTTATGAGCAGCAGTAAATCCAAGGAATGAAAAGACACACAGACCAGGAGATCAGCTCAGAGGAAGGTTGGAAGATAGGTTCAATATGCACCGTTGGAATACTTAAAGGGGAACAATGCTATATTATAGAAGTCTCTCTGAGTTCCCCATCACTGAGCGCCTGTTTCTTAACTTGGTCCCCTACAAACTGCAGTTCCATAGGATGTCACTAAATACGTTATGAAAACTGCATTCTGACTTCAAATAACATTGTAATCTCTTATTAAACATAGTGAAACAGATTGCTAAATTTCTGAGAATTTAAGAACGCTACTTTTATTGTATTTAGTGTGGTTACTCCCCCCCCAGAAAAATCCCCAAATATTTCCATAGTGTTTGCTCATGGAGTGTGTTATATATTTCTTCCAGAGTGTTTATTAATATCTCTTCAAACTATTAATTTGCCCATTTTCCTTGAAAAATGCCACACTAGGGGGGAAAAAGTACTTAAGAAATAAAATGAGTGACATAGCAAAAAGGAACATTAAAAGTTAAAAAGCATAAAATAAAATAATAGGAGAAAATTAGGATATTTGTAACACTAATATAGATGTATTAAACATCCACACGAAAATAAAAAATTCTCAAAAAATCAAACCAATTTTCTATTTTAAAAGGCCCAGGGACCATGAGAAGAACAGCAAATGAGAAAGACTACATTTATATTATAAAATATAAACTTTATATTTATATATAAAGTTTGTTTTTATATAAAGTTTATATTCATATATAGAGTTTATATTATAAATTTTAAAAGAGATGGAAGAACAAGAAGGAAAAAAGGGAGGAAGGAAGTATAGAAGGGAAGAAGAATAAAAGGAAGGGGGAAATAAAGAAGAGAAGAAATAACTAGGCTGAAAAACAGGAATAACAGAATTCATGACAAAATTAAATTTTAAAATAGAGAAACAAAAATGATCCATAATAAAACTATTATATTTGTGAGCCTATATAGCCCAAGTGGCTTAGCATTGAAATAAATACAAAAAAATTATTAGGTATTCAAAGAGATATTAGCAAGAGCTATGATCATTAGACTACATCAGCGATTTTCAGCCGGTGTGCCGGGACTATTTGAAAGAGGTTTAAGAAACACCACAAGCAAATGCAATGTGTGATTCTGGATTAAATACAATTTTGGAAGGGGGAAAAAAAGGCTAAAAATACTTTTGAGGACAAGTAAGGGAATTTTAATATGACCTTGCCATTAGATAAGATGAAAATTATTGAAATGGTAAGATGGATAATATTAACAAAAAAATTATAATGCACTAGGTACAATATGAACTCATTTTTTTCATAAAAGTTATCCAAGGGCCTGAAGAGAAACCGCCTGTGATGTTAAAAGGGGCATTCTGCCCTGGCTGGTTGGCTCAGCGGTAGAGCGTCGGCCTGGCGTGCGGGGGACCAGGGTTCGATTCCCAGCCAGGGCACATAGGAGAAGCGCCCATTTGCTTCTCCACCTCCCCCCTCCTTCCTCTCTGTCTCTCTCTTCCCTTCCCGCAGCCAAGGCTCCATTGGAGCAAAGATGGCCCGGACGCTGGGGATGGCTTCTTGGCCTCTGCCCCAGGCGCTAGAGTGGCTCTGGTCGCAGCAGAGCGACGCCCCGGAGGGGCAGAGCATCGCCCCCTGGTGGGCAGAGCGTCGCCCCTGGTGGGCGTGCCCGGTGGATCCTGGTCGGGCGCATGCGGGAGTCTGTCTGACTGTCTCTCCCCATTTCCAGCTTCAGAAAAAAAAAAAAAAAAGGGGGGGGGCATTCTGCAAGTAGTGTGATGTAACATTTTTGTGTTCTTACTTTTAGTCTATGTATTTCACAACTTTCTAACATGGGTGTATCTGCTTTGGCAGTACTGAAAGGTGATTCTTTAAAAATACCACACAGGTAAAGTACTGCCCTTATAAGAACACTAAAAGAAAAAACAAACAAACATAGATTCACTGGAATATATTGTGTTCTTAGAATTTTTGTAAGATTAATTTATAAATATTACGCATTGTCACTGCCAATTTTTGTCAGGCAATTTCTTTTTAATCTGCACTTTTATTATCCCGACACCAGAATCAACAGCCATAAAAGAAAATGGAGCATTAAGGGACATTACATCACTTTTGCAGTTTAGAAATAATTGAATGGCGAAGGTTGAACAAGGGGCACAATTTTACCACACAAATATCAACTTAGTAGCTTTAATATATAAAATGAATTCTTAGACATCAGTGGGAGGAAGTAATGCTTACCGCCACCAAGGCCAACGATCTTAACTGACGAGAATGACGAAGCAGTAGACAACAACATACTGAGCTCCCGGTGTGACAGGAACAGCTCCTGTGCAGGGAGGGGCCTCACTTATGGCCTGAGACTCTGACGGTGGCTCCAGCTCACACGTCACCAGAGGTGGGCGTCACTTGTGAGTAAGTCAGGATTACAGTGGGGACAAGGCAATGGCAAGGGGTGAGGGCTGGGTCCACTAGACTGCAAGATTCTCAAAGAGCTTTCCGCTGAGTCATTGCTGTGCTTTAAAGTCGCAGCGCTCTAATTTGGTCCGAGGGCCACTAATGTGTGATTTTACCTCCCGATACTAAAAATAGTAAAATAGTCCAAGAAGGCCTGGAAAATATACTTCAGGCAAAGAATCACCCATTTGGTGCATGAGTGATAAAGGGGAAATGAAAGATTCCAAAAGTTTCTCAGTGCACAGTTTTTAAAACTTTATGTGTGTGTGTGTGTATGTATGTGTGTATGTATGTATGTATGTGTGTGTGTATTACTGAGAGGAGGGGAGGCAGAGACAGACTCCCACATGCGCCTGCCTGGGATCCACCCAGCAAGCCCAGTAGGGGGCACTGTTCTGCCCATCTGGGGCCATTGCTCTGTTGCTTGGCAACTGACCTATTTTAGTGCTTGAGGTGAGCCATGGTGCTATCCTCAGCTCCCGGGGACAATTTACTCAAATAAGCCATGGCTGTAAGGAGAGAAGAGAGAGAGTGGGAGGGAGGAGTGGAGAAGCAATAGTCACTTCTCCTGTGTTCCCTGACCAGGGATTGAACCTGGGACTTCCACACGTGGGGCCGACGCTCCACCACTGAGCCAACCGGCCAAGGCCAGTGCACATTTTTTTTTAAATGTAAATGATACAAAGCAAGCACTATACATTTCACCCTCAAGAAAATGTCAGCTGAGTAAAAGGAGGCTGTGGGTGGAGACGGCGATGAGCTGGAAGATCGGGAGCTAGGAGAGTCTGCCCGAGGGTGAGGGACACTGAGAGGGCATCTTCCTTGTTTCAGACATCGGCTGTAACAGGAACCAGCACAATAAAAGGTCGGCTGCAGGTAGGGCAAAACCACGGGAGGACTTTCTCCCAAGGTGACAGTTATCACTGGTGGGGCCTGTTGTCGTGGCTCTAACGAGGTCCCCTACATCCATCCTTTTATTTATAAAAACAGCCCCGTTCTGGGTTGCATAGTGTACTCCAAACACTGGATGTCCACCTCGAACCTCAGAATGTGACCTTATATGGAAGTACGGGCTTTGCAGACATAACCAGTAGAGATGAAGTCAGACTGAATTAAGGTGGGCTTTAAACCCAGTGACTGGTGTCTTTGCAGGAAGGTCATGTGAAGACTCAGACAGCCATACTCACAGAGTGTGCACCGTGTGACCAAAGGGACAGAAGTGTGGGAGTCATATAGCTATGAGCCACGGACCGCCAACATTTGCCAGGCCACCGTCGGAATCCAGAGGGAACCAGGGGATCATTGTTTCCTGGCGTCTTAACAGGGAGCCTGGACCGGCAGACATCTTGTTTGCAGACTTCTAACTTAACTGGGAGTGGATGCAACACTAGTCAGGAAAACAATGAGTAAGACAAATGTGTGAGGAGGGAATTAGCCCTACCAGATAACAAAATATACTCTAAAGCCTCTAATTAAAATAGTATGGCACTGCTACGTGAACACAGACGGACAAGTAGCGGACTAGAGTAGAGAGTCTAAAAGTAGACTCACAGTCGTGTGAAAATTCAGTCCCTGGATTCGTTTGTCTTCTGTTGTTGTTGGGTGGTGACCTTTTCTTTCTACAAATACACTCAGCTCAAAGCATTCCTCCAAAAGGTAGCAGAGCTTTGTCGTAAAGCTAAGAGGAGCATTGATTTTCAAATGAACTGGGGGAAGTCTCTGGCATTGTAAGTAGCCAGTGTAATGAACAGAGGGTCCAGGAAAAGGTGGTATTCTTCTTCCCCAAGATCGCAGGGCCCCTAGTGGGGGGTATCCGTGTAGGACAACGGATGAGCATTTTGGAAGGGGGGAAGTGACCGCATGCCCTGATGTGTGAAAATGCATGAGCCTCTGATAAGTCAGAAGGGAAGAGGGTCAGTTCTGAAACATCAGGTGTCTGAGCCAAAGAGATGCAGGTGTACAATGGTCTTGGATGAAGACTCAACCAGCCCTGGCCAGGTAGCTCAGGTGGCTAGAGCATTGTCCTGATACCACCAAGGTTGTGGGTTTGATCCCAGGGCAAGGCACATATTGGAGTTAACCAATGGATGCATAAATAAGTAGAAGAACAAATTGTTCTCTTTCTCTCTATGTCTCTGTCTCTCTCTCCCTTCCTCTCTTTCTCTACAAATCAAACAATAAATTAAAAAAAAAAATTTTAAGTGACTCAACCAAGGCGAGAACCCCATTTTCTTACATGTTCTGTAATGTGGGGCGTGGTGAGCAAATAGAGAACGGACACGTGGCGCGCTCTGCTCTCGGATTGAGCACCCTGAGACTCCACGGTGGACCTGAGGCATCGTGGTCAAGCTATCTACACACAGATGGGGTCTGATCTCAGGGAGCTCCCAGGGCCCGAAGACCGGGGAGAATTTGCCTCCTGTTTTTCATGGTGCAGAAACACTTTCCAAGACTGTCTGGTGCGCCCTTGGTCCCAGGTACCCCGCCCAAAGTGCTTCTGCGTCCCACGCGGGGCCGGTGCGACCAGAGGGGAAGCTTATCCCCAGCGACGATGAATACCTGGGCCTCTTTCAGACCCAGATGCCCCCGCCCTTGCGTGGCTCTGGGAAGTGAAGGAAGAATGTGCGTCTCATTCTCACCCTTTCTTTTAGTGAATTGAAAACATTTATTATGCTTTCTGCAAGGCGAGAGTGCGCAGAGGGCTGACACGGTCGGTCTTAACACTTAACAAGAGCCATTCAGACGCGGGAAGTGACTGACATCTCCTTGGACAAGCCGGTGAAAGCGCGTTGGGGAAAACAGCAACGATTTGCTCCTCCAACCCCGAACCCCATGTGCTGCCGCTGGGCCGGGGCCTGAGACGCTTCCCCTCACGTTCTGCTCTGTTGAGGCTTGTGTCCATTTTGTCGGCCTTCTCAAGTGGGAACTTGAGTTGCAGAATGGTGCAGAATAGCACCGTTCAATGCATCCAGGTCTAACACGAGGCCAAAGGCAACAGTTCTTTTTTTTTCCCCCCCCAGTTGTTCAAGAATATCTGCTTATCCACGACTTCATATCCTTGGCCTCAGCTGGTGTTTTCGTAGGGTGAAATACAAGCCTCTCAATAAAAGTTCAATTTTGTGTTTACATCTTGCCTGATTCATTAAATAAGAGTAAGTAACAGTTTGGTCTTTGCCTCTTGAGTAAGCGGAGACTTAAACAGATTGACCGAGCAGCATAATGACCCCTTTCAGTTCTCTGAGCCCGGAGCGGCGAAGCCCTGACTTCTTCATTCACTGCCTTTTATTTCCTAGATCAATAAAGCCTCAAAAGAGTGCCTTTTTTCCCTCGTTCAAACAAAAACAACAGATTCTCCACTCTCACACCCCCCTTTCACTTAAGAATTTACTTTAATCGTAATTAAATCAGGAGCTCCCGAAGTTCTGCTCCCCCACCCACGGGAGAAGGACGCTCAGCAAATAGTTTTCCCAAAGCCTGTAATTTGCGTTAGTAATGCAATCGGCTCTTCACTGGGATTTAAAGCAATGACTACTTTTTTGTTCAGCCTCATGACTAAAAAGCATTTTAATGGGCTCGAAATGACCATAAGTGCTATTTGCAAATGCCTGAAAATTGTGGATAATGATATTCTGTGCAGGAAATCATTCTCTTAAACTAATCCCCCACACTCTGTTTCTCTGCCCAGGTTTGACGTGACTTTTGCCCAGAATCATATAGTGCATGTCTCCTTTGGGTCACAAGCCAGTGACGTGGGTAAAAACTCTTTGGGACTTGCTCGCAAACGTTTGACACCATCTCCTCAGTTAAGGCCCCCAGAGAATGGAATTTGTTTTCTGAATAATGCACAGCCAATTAATCACGTGATCATCTCCGCCTTCTACTGAACTTTGGCTGGAAAGAGCAAAACTATGCATGGTCCACACATACAACTAATTAAACCTTGAGCTTGGAGTTACCGTTCAGATAAGTCAGTTGGTCAGTTTAACTCTGTCAGATTCTATCAATCAGTTATTCTATTGGTCACTATGACTGAGTGTATGGACAGTGCAAGTGCTCTCTCTCTATATGTTTATCTATATCTATCTATCTATCTATCTATCTATCTATCTATCATCTATCATCTATCTATATCACTGTGTTCCAATCACAGATGGCTAGTGTCCTGGTCCATGTCAGTGCTGACCACTGTCAATCACAGACCAAGACTGTCCCATGTGCCGGGGTGACCTCTGCAGACTGACAAGCTGATGAACTCAAGCGAGGTTCATGCCGTGTCCATTGCATTGGAAAAGCAAACAGGGAAGCCGGTGTGTTTGCTGAGGGGTCAGCCAGAAGAGTCAAGTGGAAGTCAGCCAGAGCCAGTCGGGCTGGGCATCGAACTGAATCCTCACTTCTCCTCATCCTACGAAGGAAAAGGCAGCGTCCCCGCGCACCTGTGTGCACACGCGACTTAATCCACAATCCTTCAGATTAGAGCCTCTTTCAGGCGGAGATTAAGGTCGGCACCTATCTGTAAGCCACAAGAAGCCACGAGTTAATTAACTGATGAGGGGTACCCCGTTTTCTCATTTTTTTTTAGCTAATTGGAAAAGATAAAAGAATCTCTTCGTCCGCTTTGTGGCTTTTTCCCGCAAAGGGAACCCTTGGCCTCTTTTCAGTTGATCCTCAGCTGGGGGCTCAATGCTCTGCCCAGAGCAGGTCTGGGGGCGAGACTGGGGGTGCAGCTCTGCCGAAGGCCGGGGGATCATGGCAGCAACACGGAAGAGCTGCATGGGTAAGAATCCGGTCGGTCAGAGGCAGCCCCTTCTGCTCGCCGGCAGACACCCCTCTCCCTTGACTTTCACAGGACTTCCGGCTTCGCTGGTCTTACCACTGGGAGGTCCCCATGGAAGTCACCAGGGCTACTGAAGATAAGAGGTGTTTCCTGCAGACAACTGGTCGGAATGCTGGAGTGCGCTCAGGTGTGGCTCTGGCATTGAGTTTGACCCGTGCAGGACAAGGGGGCTGGACACGGGCCACCTCCCTGCAGAAGCCAGGGGAGCCACAGCATGCTTGGGGACAGCACCCTTTTCTCTGCCTCTGTGGCCACTGCCGACGGTCCCCCGCTGGCTGCCCCATCAACCCCGGGCCAACTGTTGTGTGAGGACACGAAGCAGGTGCCATGGAGCCTGAGATAGAGTAAACTTTTCTGGGGGGGGGGGGATAAGCCTGAGATTTGAGGTTATCTATGTCCATGGCACAACCATCTAACCTAGGACATTCCTGGCCTCAGTCTCCCCGTCGGGCAGGTCAGTTTATAACAAGCTTGGTGCCCCGAAAAGTCCCTTTCAGACCTCATTTTAGGAGACTCACACATAATTTTTTTTAAAAATGTGAATAGCAGGGTTGTAGAGAATAATCATTTAAATAAAAGGCTAGATCAGCTCCTAGGGTTAAAGACAGATGACTTTGTTGTTCATGCGTGCCAAAAACAAACAAACAAAAAACCTGAAAACCCCCACTATCTATTTATACTGCCTGATTCAGAGTTCTGTTCCTTTCAGTAAAAGTTAACATGCTTTGGGGGCGCTTATACATCTTACAGCACGAGCCTGCGGGCTGGGCTGCTTCTGGTGACCCCGGGCCCTGGCGAAACCAACTCTGCTTTCTTCCCCATTCACACCTGCGTGCTCGCGTCTCCGGTGGACTGTCCCACCCGCAGGCCCACGCAAGCAGGGCCTACGGAATTGTTCCACGGACATCCCAGGTGAGGAGCAGAGGGAGACCCCCTTATTGTCCAGGCAGCCCCAAGGGACTGGGAAAGGATCCTGATAGATGACGGTGCTCTCAGTAAGTCAGCCCTGAGGCAGCAGGGCCACAACCAGGGGCCGCTGGCCTGTTTGGGAGAAGACCCTGTGCGAGGCCGGCCCGTTCCTGTGTCAGGAAACACTGGCTTCTCTCCTCTGAGCCTTGCAGCTGGTTTCAAACAGGGGCCCTGGACACTCTAGGCCGTCGTACATGTGTGGTGACCACAACGCGCCCTGTGACGTGATGATAACGAGGTGAACTATTGTCGGCAGCTCTTAGCACTTTCAGCGGAGGTCTAGGAAAGAGAGAGGACCCGGGGGGGACGCGCCCTGCCTGCCAGCCCAGAGGAGGGAACCGGGGGGGGGGGGGGGACGCGCCCTGCCTGCCAGCCCCGAGGAGGGGACCCGGGGGGGGGGGGGACGCGCCCCGCCTGCCAGCCCAGAGGAGGGGACCCGGGGGGGGGGGGACGCGCCCCGCCTGCCAGCCCAGAGGAGGGGACCCGGGGGGGGGGGGACGCGCCCCGCCTGCCAGCCCAGAGGAGGGGACCCGGGGGGGGACGCGCCCTGCCTGCCAGCCCCGAGGAGGGGACCCGGGGGGGGACGCGCCCTGCCTGCCAGCCCAGAGGAGGGGACCCGGGGGGGGACGCGCCCTGCCTGCCAGCCCAGAGGAGGGGACCCGGGGGGGGACGCGCCCTGCCTGGCAGCCCAGAGGAGGGGACCCGGGGGGGGGGACGTGCCCCGCCTGCCAGCCCAGAGGAGGGGACCCGGGGGGGGGACGCGCCCTGCCTGCCAGCCCAGAGGAGGGGACGGGGGGGGGGGACGCGCCCCGCCTGCCAGCCCAGAGGAGGGGGTTCTGCGCTGTCAGCGTGGGGCTCCCGCTCTGCACCCCGCTGGCTCCGTCACCTGGGGCCTCGTGAGACAGAAAAGCCGGCCGCTTGGGCGGCCCAGACGGGAGCAATGACGCCGGACCGCAGCGGAGGGGCGGGGCTGGCGGGACTCACGGCTGCGCCTCCGCCGTCCGCAGACCGGGGCTGGACGGCAAGGAGAGAGAGAAGTCAGGTGGGCCCTCTGATCATCCCATCATTTTAGAGCAGGGGTCCCCAAACTACGGCCTGCGGGCCACATGCGGCCCCCTTAGGCCATTTATCCGCCCCCGCCGCACTTCTGGAAGGGGCATCTCTTTCATTGGTGGTCAGTGAGAGGAGCATAGTTCCCATTGAAATATTGGTCAGTTTGTTGATTTAAATTTACTTGTTCTTTATTTTAAATATTGTATTTGTTCCCGTTTTGTTTTTTTACTTTAAAATAAGATATATGCAGTGTGCATAGGAATTTGTTCATAGTATTTTTTATAGTCCGGCCCTCCAACGGTCTGAGGGACAGTGAACTGGCCCCCTGTGGAAAAAGTTTGGGGACCCCAGCTTTAGAGGCTTCAGAGCGGTGTCCAGAGCTGCCTTCTGAGGGGCGGACACGAAGGCCACCCTGAGGTCAAGGCAAGGTCGTTGGCTGCAGTCCTGTGCACCTAAAATGGATGAAAAGCAAGTATTCCAAAACCCTACTACATTTTTAAGAGTTTTTTTTGTTTGTTTGTTTGTTTTTTGCCAAAGAATCCTGAATCAGGCCTGCAAAAGCCCAGGACTGTTACTACTCTTAACCATCTCTGGAGCCCTGAACTTGGCATTAATTAGCAAAACGCGGTCTCACGAGCTGCCTAGCACTCAGGGAGGTCATGCCCTCCAGTGCCAGGATGCTCTCCAGACAAACCCTTTGATGGCCACGGACAGGACCCGGCCTGCAGGTGGGGACAGGGGATGCCACCAGAAGAGGACGTTCATCCCCGAGCCTGGGACCGGGACCGGGAAAGCCCTTAAACCAAGGTGTGCTCTGCTCTCCGCTCCTGGGTCAGCACTAACACGTGCTCGACGCCCAGGACCTTCCTACGAACCAGGAACGGCCGTCCTCTCCATTCTCCCAGTTTCGGAGTGGACCCTTTGTGGTCGTGACCCCGGTCCTTCTCCGTCACGGTGTGCTGAGCGCTACCTGACCTCTACGTAGCCAGGTTGCCAGACTGCCAGAAGCAGCCCCAGGAGACGGAGGGCAGCGGACTGCGGACTCTGGACTGTGAGCGAGGAGGTGGCAGCAAGGTGGACCTTTGCGTCTGTTCCCTTGGAGAGGGGCGTGCACGCATTCTGCGCATAATGCATGTTTCCACGATTAGTTCAGTCGCCCACCTCCCAGCCAGGGCTCCAAAAACTGAGTTTCTATTCTCTCTTTTTTCCTTCATAAGGATACCTCAAATTGCGGCTTCAAAAATGTGGGCTTCAGTCCTCAGTGCCCCTTGCATTTAGATGGGAAGATATGTTTACATTCCGGTTGACGCCATGTGAATGAGGCTACGTCTGAGAGATGTCTTTCAGTGATGACTGATGTGTGATCTTTGCGGGGTTTTTTTTTTGTTGTTGTTGTTGTTGTTTTAACCTCTTCTTCCATCTTGATACCTAGAGCTCAGATACAATGGTTGGAGTCTGGGCCTTCCTCTTTGATCTCAGGAGCAAGTTTCCATCAGAGGAATTATGAACCGATCCGTTGAAAAGAACGTGGGTGACTCCTGACTCGGTGGGACTCCGTCGGCACCCCGGGGCTGCCTGACTCGTTTACACAGAGATAAACAGGTGTCTGAATTGTTTATGCCCTACGCTGTTTGGTCACCTCTGTCCCTGGCAGCCAACCTAACCCTAGCTCACACCCTTCCCAAGGAGCCCTGCTTGCTGCAGGAGGTAAGTGGCAGGGAGAGGAGAGAGTAGGGAGAGGGACAGGGAAAAGGAGAGAGTAGAGAGAGGGACAGGGAGAAGGAGAGAGTAGGGAGAGGGACAGGGAGAAGGAGAGAGTAGAGAGGGGACAGGGAGAAGGAGAGAGTAGGGAGAGGGGACAGGGAGAAGGAGAGAGTAGAGAGAGGGACAGGGACAGGGAGAAGGAGAGAGTAGGGAGAGGGGATAGGGAGAAGGAGAGAGTAGAGAGAGGGACAGGGAGAAGGAGAGAGTAGAGAGAGGGACAGGGACAGGGAGAAGGAGAGAGTAGGGAGAGGGGATAGGGAGAAGGAGAGAGTAGGGAGAGGGACAGGGAGAAGGAGAGAGTAGGAGAGGGACAGGGAGAAGGAGAGAGTAGAGAGAGGGACAGGGACAGGGAGAAGGAGAGAGTAGGGAGAGGGGATAGGGAGAAGGAGAGAGTAGAGAGAGGGACAGGGAGAAGGAGAGAGTAGAGAGAGGGGACAGGGAGAAGGAGAGAGTAGAGAGAGGGGACAGGGAGAAGGAGAGAGTAGGGAGAGGGACAGGGAGAAGGAGAGAGTAGAGAGAGGGACAGGGACAGGGAGAAGGAGAGAGTAGGGAGAGGGGACAGGGAGAAGGAGAGAGTAGAGAGAGGGACAGGGAGAAGGAGAGAGTAGAGAGAGGGGACAGGGAGAAGGAGAGAGTAGAGAGAGGGACAGGGAGAAGGAGAGAGTAGGAGAGGGACAGGGAGAAGGAGAGAGTAGGGAGAGGGACAGGGAGAAGGAGAGAGTAGGGAGAGGGGACAGGGAGAAGGAGAGAGTAGGAGAGGGATAGGGAGAAGGAGAGAGTAGAGAGAGGGGATAGGGAGAAGGAGAGAGTAGAGAGAGGGACAGGGAGAAGGAGAGAGTAGAGAGAGGGGATAGGGAGAAGGAGAGAGTAGAGAGAGGGACAGGGAGAAGGAGAGAGTAGAGAGAGGGACAGGGAGAAGGAGAGAGTAGAGAGAGGGGATAGGGAGAAGGAGAGAGTAGAGAGAGGGACAGGGAGAAGGAGAGAGTAGGGAGAGGGACAGGGAGAAGGAGAGAGTAGAGAGGGGACAGGGAGAAGGAGAGAGTAGAGAGAGGGACAGGGACAGGGAGAAGGAGAGAGTAGGGAGAGGGGATAGGGAGAAGGAGAGAGTAGAGAGAGGGACAGGGAGAAGGAGAGAGTAGAGAGAGGGACAGGGACAGGGAGAAGGAGAGAGTAGGGAGAGGGGATAGGGAGAAGGAGAGAGTAGGGAGAGGGACAGGGAGAAGGAGAGAGTAGGAGAGGGACAGGGAGAAGGAGAGAGTAGAGAGAGGGACAGGGACAGGGAGAAGGAGAGAGTAGGGAGAGGGGATAGGGAGAAGGAGAGAGTAGAGAGAGGGACAGGGAGAAGGAGAGAGTAGAGAGAGGGGACAGGGAGAAGGAGAGAGTAGAGAGAGGGGACAGGGAGAAGGAGAGAGTAGGGAGAGGGGACAGGGAGAAGGAGAGAGTAGGGAGAGGGGACAGGGAGAAGGAGAGAGTAGGGAGAGGGGACAGGGAGAAGGAGAGAGTAGAGAGAGGGACAGGGACAGGGAGAAGGAGAGAGTAGAGAGAGGGGACAGGGAGAAGGAGAGAGTAGAGAGAGGGGACAGGGAGAAGGAGAGAGTAGGGAGAGGGACAGGGAGAAGGAGAGAGTAGAGAGAGGGACAGGGACAGGGAGAAGGAGAGAGTAGGGAGAGGGGACAGGGAGAAGGAGAGAGTAGAGAGAGGGACAGGGAGAAGGAGAGAGTAGGAGAGGGACAGGGAGAAGGAGAGAGTAGGGAGAGGGACAGGGAGAAGGAGAGAGTACGGAGAGGGGACAGGGAGAAGGAGAGAGTAGGAGAGGGATAGGGAGAAGGAGAGAGTAGAGAGAGGGGACAGGGAGAAGGAGAGAGTAGGGAGAGGGACAGGGAGAAGGAGAGAGTAGAGAGAGGGACAGGGACAGGGAGAAGGAGAGAGTAGGGAGAGGGGACAGGGAGAAGGAGAGAGTAGAGAGAGGGACAGGGAGAAGGAGAGAGTAGAGAGAGGGGATAGGGAGAAGGAGAGAGTAGAGAGAGGGATAGGGAGAAGGAGAGAGTAGGAGAGGGACAGGGAGAAGGAGAGAGTAGGGAGAGGGACAGGGAGAAGGAGAGAGTAGGGAGAGGGGACAGGGAGAAGGAGAGAGTAGGAGAGGGATAGGGAGAAGGAGAGAGTAGGGTGAGGGGACAGGGAGAAGGAGAGAGTAGAGAGAGGGACAGGGAGAAGGAGAGAGTAGGGAGAGGGACAAGGAGAAGGAGAGAGTAGGGAGAGGGGACAGGGAGAAGGAGAGAGTAGAGAGAGGGACAGGGAGAAGGAGAGAGTAGAGAGAGGGGATAGGGAGAAGGAGAGAGTAGAGAGAGGGGACAGGGAGAAGGAGAGAGTAGAGAGAGGGGATAGGGAGAAGGAGAGAGTAGAGAGAGGGGATAGTGAGAAGGAGAGAGTAGAGAGAGGGACAGGGAGAAGGAGAGAGTAGAGAGAGGGACAGGGAGAAGGAGAGAGTAGAGAGAGGGGATAGTGAGAAGGAGAGAGTAGAGAGAGGGACAGGGAGAAGGAGAGAGTAGAGAGAGGGGATAGGGAGAAGGAGAGAGTAGAGAGAGGGGACAGGGAGAAGGAGAGAGTAGAGAGAGGGGATAGGGAGAAGGAGAGAGTAGAGAGAGGGGATAGTGAGAAGGAGAGAGTAGAGAGAGGGACAGGGAGAAGGAGAGAGTAGAGAGAGGGACAGGGAGAAGGAGAGAGTAGAGAGAGGGGATAGTGAGAAGGAGAGAGTAGAGAGAGGGACAGGGAGAAGGAGAGAGTAGAGAGAGGGACAGGGAGAAGGAGAGAGTAGGAGAGGGACAGGGAGAAGGAGAGAGTAGAGAGAGGGGACAGGGAGAAGGAGAGAGTACTGAGAGGGGACAGGGAGAAGGAGAGAGTAGAGAGAGGGACAGGGACAGGGAGAAGGAGAGAGTAGGGAGAGGGGACAGGGAGAAGGAGAGAGTAGAGAGAGGGACAGGGACAGGGAGAAGGAGAGAGTAGGGAGAGCGACAGGGAGAAGGAGAGAGTAGAGAGAGAGACAGGGAGAAGGAGAGAGTAGGGAGAGGGACAGGGAGAAGGAGAGAGTAGGGAGAGGGACAGGGAGAAGGAGAGAGTAGAGAGAGGGACAGGGAGAAGGAGAGAGTAGGGAGGGGACAGGGAGAGGGAGAGAGTAGAGAGAGGGACAGGGAGAAGGAGAGAGTAGGGAGGGGACAGGGAGAAGGAGAGAGTAGAGAGAGGGACAGGGAGAAGGAGAGAGTAGAGAGAGAGACAGGGAGAAGGAGAGAGTAGGGAGAGGGACAGGGAGAAGGAGAGAGTAGAGAGAGCGACAGGGAGAAGGAGAGAGTAGAGAGAGAGACAGGGAGAAGGAGAGAGTAGGGAGAGGGACAGGGAGAAGGAGAGAGTAGGGAGAGGGACAGGGAGAAGGAGAGAGTAGAGAGAGGGACAGGGAGAAGGAGAGAGTAGGGAGGGGACAGGGAGAAGGAGAGAGTAGAGAGAGGGACAGGGAGAAGGAGAGAGTAGGGAGGGGACAGGGAGAAGGAGAGAGTAGAGAGAGCGACAGGGAGAAGGAGAGAGTAGAGAGAGAGACAGGGAGAAGGAGAGAGTAGGGAGAGGGACAGGGAGAAGGAGAGAGTAGGGAGAGGGACAGGGAGAAGGAGAGAGTAGAGAGAGGGACAGGGAGAAGGAGAGAGTAGGGAGGGGACAGGGAGAAGGAGAGAGTAGAGAGAGCGACAGGGAGAAGGAGAGAGTAGAGAGAGAGACAGGGAGAAGGAGAGAGTAGGGAGAGGGACAGGGAGAAGGAGAGAGTAGGGAGAGGGACAGGGAGAAGGAGAGAGTAGAGAGAGGGACAGGGAGAAGGAGAGAGTAGGGAGGGGACAGGGAGAAGGAGAGAGTAGAGAGAGGGACAGGGAGAAGGAGAGAGTAGGGAGAGGGACAGGGAGAAGGAGAGAGTAGGGAGAGGGACAGGGAGAAGGAGAGAGTAGAGAGAGGGACATGGAGAAGGAGAGAGTAGGGAGGGGACAGGGAGAAGGAGAGAGTAGGGAGAGGGGACAGGGAGAAGGAGAGAGTAGAGAGAGGGACAGGGAGAAGGAGAGAGTAGGGAGGGGACAGGGAGAGGGAGAGAGTAGAGAGAGGGACAGGGAGAAGGAGAGAGTAGAGAGAGGGATAGGGAGAAGGAGAGAGTAAGGAGGGGACAGGGAGAAGGAGAGAGTAGAGAGAGGGACAGGGAGAAGGAGAGAGTAGGGAGGGGACAGGGAGAAGGAGAGAGTAGGGAGGGGACAGGGAGAAGGAGAGAGTAGGGAGAGGGACAGGGAGAAGGAGAGAGTAGGGAGAGGGACAGGGAGAAGGAGAGAATAAGGAGGGGACAGGGAGAAGGAGAGAGTAGGGAGAGGGGACAGGGAAACTGGGGTTGTGCTCAGGAGTTGTTTAACTTGCACCTGACTCTCCGGACCCCCTTTAACGAGATCCAGAAACCCGACTGCAGAAACATGCAGACCGTATTTCCCTCAGTGCAGCACAGCCTGCTGAACTAGACCCGCTGAGGGCGCTGGGCAGGGGAGGCCCGCGGCTTCGCAGAGACGCGTCCCAGAGAAGCGAGTTAGGCCTCGACGTGGCCCGTTAGAACACCCTCTCCAGACCCGTGTTCCTTCAGCCTGTGAGTCCGTTGGTTTGGCTGGAAATCATTTCTGCCAGATGGAGCCTCGCGTTTCAAAGGCACGTTCGGAAGCCTCAGCGAGTGATCAAAAGGACTACTGAGTACTGTTCTCTGCGAGAGAAAACTGCATGCGGGGGTGTGTGTGTGTGTGTGTGTGTGTGTGTGTGTGTGTGTGTGTCAGGCTCCGGGAAGGGCCCCCGCGGGCTTCTGAAGCTGGCCCTGCCGTTTTTCATCAGGGACTCTTTTTCTCTCTCTTTTCTTTTCCCTTCCCTTCCCTTCCCTTCCCTTCCCTTCCCTTCCCTTCCCTTCCCTTCCCTTCCCTTCCCTTCCCTTCCCTTCCGTTCCCTTCCGTTCCCTTCCCTTCCCTTCCCGCATGTGTGTGACAGAGACAGAGAGAGGGACAGATAGGGACAGACAGGCTGGAAGGGAGAGAGATGAGAAGCGTCAATTCTTCGTTGCGGCAACTTAGTTGTTCACTGATTGCTTTCTCATATGTGCCTTGACCAGGGGGCTGCAGCTGAGCCAGAGGCCCCTTGCTCAAGCAGTGACCTTGGGCTTAAGCTGGTGAGCCTTGCTCAAACCAGATGAGCCCGTGCTCAAGCCAGTGACCTCGGAGTTTTGAACCTGGATCCTCTACGTGCTAGTCCGATGCTCTATCCACTGCACCACCGCCTGGTCAGGCTCTCTCTATATTCTTTTGTTGTGACCTCCTTCCTGCCTTCCTCCTTCTTTATGTCTATTCTTCTGCTCCCACAACACACACAACAAGCTAGTTCTGTCCCCAACCTGCAGCTCTGGCTTTGGATGGCCAGTTACGCTTTGATATTTATTCTCTTGGCACTCACGGATTCGGAACCCGCTGACCGCCACGTGGGGCTGTGCTGGCTCCCCTGGCCCCTGGCCTGGGATGGAAAAGTACTAAAAGTGAGTGCTCATTTGCTAAGGATGGAAGGGGAAGGAAAACCAAAGCGAGACGAGCGTGGCGTGTTTGCCGAGGCCCCGTCTTTAGATGATCTGGGTTGCTGATCGGTGTCATAGGAAGTTGAACTCCAGCTGTCTTGATGAGCTCGACCTACGGACAGGGGGGAGGTAGATTCTTGCACAACCAATCCAGGTGTCATTGGGTCATGTCAACAATGTCTCGGAATGCCTCCCATTCTCACTCACCCCCTCCCCCATCCCCCAAACGCATTCTGTACTGACTTCGATGGGAAAGGTCGTGAGGACACAGTGCAATGGAAAAGTAAGAATTACCCATCATCCTCACTTCCAATGGCTGAACTTGTGTGAGACTTTCCCAACGACACCAGTCACAGGCCTTAACTCCTCTCGGTCAAGTCTCCTCAGTTCTGCTAAAGGGATCTGTGTAGAAGTGACCAGTATAAAATTATATATATGTGTGTGTGTATATATTCAAGTGACCCCCTTCGTTAGCATCCTGCTGCTGCTTCCTGTGGCCCCCAAGCCCCACAGAAGGCCTACACCCTACCTGTGTTCTCAGGCATATCACCACCTGCACCCTTGCCAAGGAAATCTACAAGGTACTCACACTGAATTCCTTGTCCCTTCGAAAATACACGATACCATTCCGTGTAAAAGACATAGAAAGATGAACTCATGAGGCTGAGGTCACACAGTTCGGAAGAGACAGAGTGGGGATGGAAACGCAAGCCGTGTCCAGAGAGCACACACACTTTCCCGCTGGTTCCCACAGGGTCGACCAATGAAATATGAATGTGTCGATGGTTTCCAATTTTTTGGTGATGTGAGCGAGATGGCCACAAATGTCGGTGGTTGCTCAAGCATTTAATCCTTCCGTGTTTGTCTCCTTAGGGACTGTCTGTGCATGGGGCCACCCAATCTGGAGGCGCTGTGGGTGCTGCTACAATCTTTCTTGTGGACAACTGCGTAACACACATAGTTGAATCTTTTCAACCTCACTATAGGAAACAGATGATCATCATTTTGATTGATGTTTCTTTGGATACTAAATAAATTAAACTTTTCATTCCGACGTCGACCTTGCCTGTCTACATCTTCGGTCCATACTGTTTTTCTAGTATTAGTGTTGTTGTCTTTTGCTCTTTGACTGGAAAACGCTCTGTGTGTTCAGGATGCCTGTTCTTTGTCTGTAACAAATGTAGCAAGTATATTGATAACAGCAATGTGATTTGTCTTTTAATTTTGTTTGGGTGTTTTTATTTTATTTTTTTAAATCTCACCCTTGACCAAAACAGGAACTGTCCAGACTGAGTGACAATCAACAGGCTGAATGCTTCTACTGAATTTGACTGTTGTATGATGGCTCAATGCATTTATAAATGTCACACGCCGTTCTGCGGTGGGAGACAGGGTGACGTATGGAGCTTCACATTCAATTCCCTGGACTTAGCCGCCTGTCACTGGGGCAATTCCTCTCCTCCAAGGAAACACCATGTTCCACCTGGCTCGGGTCTCTGAGCCCATCACGCATGCCTTTCTGTGAGAGTCCCCTCACCTCTAGCCCTACTAAGCTTTCTTCTTCAGTGAATCATTATCTGTCTACACCGAAAGATATTTGAGTGCCGACTATGTGTTAAATAAACATTGTTTAGTAAACGCAACAGACCCCAAAATCCTTTTTTTCTCATAGAATTATATTCTGGTGAGTTTTATTATTTTTTGATAATACAGAACAAACAGAATAAATAAATGTTATCAATTGTTAGAAGGTGGGAAGTAGTTTTAAATAAAAAAAGGGGGGCTAAGGAATAAAGCAGGTAAGTATAATTTGAAATACGAAAAGGGTTGACTATTTTAAGAGCGAAAGATTTGAAGGTGAAGAGTTGGCTAAATACATATCTCAAGGAAGGAAGTTCCAGGTAGGAGGAAAAGGGAATGCAATGTCCCCAAGGTGGGTCTGTGCTTGGTATGTTCAAGGAATAGCAAGGAGGTCAGGGTCCTAGCGGACAGTGAGCAAGAGAGAGAGTAGCAGGGACTGAGATCGGAAAGGTCACGGGTGGTCTTCTGATACTGGGGCCTCGTGTGTCACGGCAATGGGTGTGTTTATACCTAAGTAAAGAGGAAGGCATGAGAGGCTTCGAGCAGAGAGGTGATACCAGCTGATGACTAGTGTAACAGAGCCGCTTTCGTTCCTGAGGTTGGAGATGGATTACGGGGGGACAAGGGTGACAGCAGAGAGAGTGTGTAGAAAGTTCATGGAATAACCTTGTCAAGAGATGGGGCTTGGCCGGGGCCACCGTGTCGGCAGTGCAGGAGCTGAGAAGCGGTCAGGTCCTAGGACCGCAGCCCTCTGTGCTCACTTCTCCCACGCCCATCTCTCCTCTCTTTGCTCTTACTTGGGCACCTGCCGTCTGAATACGAGCAGAGTGTTGGGGGGTGGGGGACTGTATCAGGAGCCAGTATTCACGGGATCAAAGAATGCTTCCCCATTTCTGAATGGTGTATCCCCTGGACCTCCGGGTCCAGAGACAGGGAGTGAGAAAGGAAGGCAGTCTATTCTCACTTTCGGCCAGTGGCTGTTGTTCCGATAAGAAAACATGAGCACAGCCTGACCAGGCGGTGGCGTCGGACTGGGATGCAGAGGATCCAGGTTTGAGACCCCGAGGTCGCCAGCTTGAGCACGGGCTCATCTGGTTTGAGCAAGGCTCACCAGCTTGAGCCCAAGGTCGCTGGCTTGAGCAAGGGGTGACTCGCTCTGCTGTAGCCCCACGGTCAAGGCACGTATGAGAAAGCAATTAATGAACATCTAAGAAGCCACAATGAGGAATTGATGCTTCTCATCTCTCTCCCTGTCTGTCTGTCCCTATCTGTTCCTCTCTCTGACTCTCTCTCTCTGTCACAAAACAAACAAACAAACAAAGACAGCCACGAGCACAGCTTAGGTGAACTCTGCCTGCTGCGCATGCAGGCAGCTCCCCAACGGGCTTGCGGAGCCCAGGAGCACACGCACGATCTGCCCTGAAGCGTGAGTCCCCCGTGGGCGAGTGTTCATCTGGGTGCGCTGTGCTGTCTTCCTGGGCCCTTTGACGGGAAGCCAGAAAAGGATACAACTGTGGCTTCTACAGAGTGTCTTCTTTTAAAAACGGTTCCTCATACTTGATCGCTTTTTCTTGGGAAGCGGAATATCGAAACTGGGTCTTCTTGCGGTCAGTTCCTGGTCAATTATTCAGATCCAACTCAAGTGCCACAGCACATGCGTAGACACTCTGAACATCATGGCGTTCACATTCGGCGGCGGCTGCTCAGGGGCTGTCCTTCAGATTTTTAATTTAATACAGGGACTAATTTATCAGAGCAATGATGCCTTTACGAAGACAAATGTTGGACAGCAGACTTCTTCTTACACCTCAGCGAGTGCTTCGGAAGTGTTTTCTACTCATGGTAAAGTTGCAAACTTAGTAGAGTTTCCATATGCCCCCCATCCAATTTCCTCACCGTGGTCGCCTTATATCACCACGGAGTATCCGCCAAACCTGAAGACCACGGCACTAACCCTGGTGCATGACTGTCTGCACAGCACTGTTCACTGTGGGCTTTGTGGATGTTTCCCTCATTTTCCCACTTCTGTCCTTCCTTCTGTCCCAGGAGCCAACCCCCCTGCCTCACTGCATTTCAGTATTATGTCTCCTTAGTCCCTTCTGTGTGGTGACAGCTTCTCTCCTTTTTTGTTCTTGCTTTTCCCCATGACCTTGACAATGTTGAGGAGTACTGGTCAAGTATTTTGTAGAATCTTCCTTATTTGGGTCTGTCTGAGGTTTCTGTCATGATTAGATAGGATTAGATTGTGTGTGTGTGTGTGTGTGTGTGTGTGTGTGTGTGTGTGTGTGTGTGAAGAGCCATGTGTCATACGTATCAATGGGGATGTTAACTCTGGTGATTTGCCGGGGTCTCTCCCTTCTGTTACTGTTTGAATCAGGGTCCGGTCGAGTTCTAGCCCACACTCAAAAGGAGTGGGAGGAAAACGAAGGAGGTATCCTCCTTTTTTAAAGCTGTGGATTTAAATTTTTTTCTTCAAAGAAATGAAAGCATTCAAAGAAGGAAATAAGTATATGTCTTCTGGCTTTTGGTTTTGATATTATAGGCGTAGAGGGAGACTCTTTTAAACTACAGCCTCCCATCTTTTTCTTCCTTAATGATCCCAGCATAGTTGAACCCCCCCCCCCGGGAAGAATTCCCCAGTTATCACCAAGAAGTTTTCCAGATTGCCCCTGAGAAACTTTGTTGAAGAATTCTGTACTGCCACCGTTGGCAGACCGTTCTTCCCTTGGCTATGTGAAGAGCAAAGGGAGACTGCATCTTGGTTAAATGAATGCAAAGATGAATGTCGTTCATGAATTTTCTTTTCTTTCCCCTCCCCTCCTGGAGGGAAGGCATCAAATTAAAAAAAAAATTTCCTTCCTCCTTGCAGTAACTGAGGTTGTACTTAATACTTAATAAATGCTTTTTATCAAACGGGATCTGATCAGTGATGGAAGAGCTTCTAAATAATCCACCCTTCTCTCATCAAACTGTCAGACCCAATAAGTGTATCGCCACCATTAAGTGCCAATAAAATTGGAAGGAGGAATTCAATTCCGTGGCTGAGTCCCAATGACATTTTCTCACCAAGATTCATAATAATCATCATCACTGGAAGCCCGGGCTATTCATTTCCCATTGTTCTCCGTGGAAGGGCTGTTAGCTTTGGACTTTGCTTTGCTGTTTTGCTTTTTCAAAAACAAAGAAGAATACATGGACGTTTGAGAGACGCACAGACTTAATGAAATGTTACCAAAAGGGATAGAAAAGAGGAAGTACAAAGGACAAATTAAAGTCTGTCCCTTCTTAGCTTCAAGGGCGCCAAGTCTTGTATTTCAACAAGCGTAAGCCACCCTTTGTCGTGTCCAGAGGCGGGGGGAGCCCATGGAAGGAAGGATAACAAAGCGGCTCTGTGCCTGCACTGAACTCTTTTTCTCTCTTAAAACATAAAATTGTGATCCTGGTGGAAATGTTAGAAAATGTATATATGAAGACCCTGGCAGGTTGGCTCAGTGGTAGAGCGTTGGTCAGGCATGTGGAAGTCCTGGGTTTGATTCCCAGCCAGGGCACACGGGAGACACGCCCATCTGCTTCTCCATCCTTCCCCCTCTCCTTTCTCTCTGTCTCTCTCTTCCCCTCCCACAGCCGAGGCTCCATTGGAGCAAAGTTGGCCCGGGTGCTGAGGATGGCTCCATGGCCTCCACTTCAGGTGCTAGAATGGCTCTGGCCACAACAGAGCAATGCCCCAGATGGGCAGAGCATCGACCCCTGGTGGGCATGCCGGGTAGATCCCTGTAGGGCACATGCCAGAGTCTGTCTGACTGCCTACCCGCTTCTCACTTTGGGGAAAAAAATGTATATATGAAAAAAAAGAAAAGGAAATTTTTCCATAATCTCGGACAAATGGGAAAGAGGAAAAAGGTATATTGTTTTAGATTTTGGCTGGTCCCTGCTGTATTTGTCTAGAAGGAGGGGGGAACTGGCCCTAGCAAAGAGGAGGAACTTACCCAAGGGGCTGAGAAAGTGAGGAGGAGGGAGGAGGAGACCCAGGAATTTATGATCAAATTGAGTGGTCTTACCTGAAGCGACACCCTTTCTTTACCCAGAAGGACTCCCCACACTAGCGGGAGACCCCTGAGACCAAGGCCCGCAGGGCAACTTGTCAGAAAAAAGCAATAAAGGTCTGGGCTCAAATGGCCACCTTGGAAAGAAGTGTCAGCCACCTTTTCTACTTTCTTCCTTTTTCTTTCTTCAGTGGGTGGGGTGGAGTGGGGTAAGATTGGTTGGGGACAATTACCTCTGGCTTGCTGATGAGCGTCCCTGAAGATTTGAGGCTGTCTCCCTCTCATGCGTGACGTGGGCAAAGATGTCGCTGGACATTGTATTTTTGGTACAGCTGAGAAAATAATCATGGTGTAGCGCACGGTCAGCCCACCCCTGCCCGTGGGCCAAGTTGGGTTGTGTTTATAAATAAACTGGTATTGAAGGACAGCCGTGGCTGTGCATTTATTTATTGTCGGTGGCAGCTTGCAACTAGATATGTCTATCACCTACGTCTTGTGTCATAGAAATTTGAAACTCCTTGAGGAAATAAATAGAGGATGACTGTGTCTGCAGCCAGCTCCATGCCTCCCAGGTGGGAGCAGCCCTCACATTTTATTCAGTGATCGCACGGGTACGTGTAGAAATGAGATGTCCAGGACTGTTGTTCTCACGATCTTGAATGACGGACACTCCCCGGTTGGCCCTGGGCACCCGTCAAGTTTGGTGGGCTGTGCTAATCCTTATTCACACATTCCCATAAACGTTCCCGCTGACCCGACCCTTCCGGCCGGTCGGTCCTTTTCTTTCTCTTGATACTTCGTGACAATTTATGAAGACTTACGTTTAGGAGATATTATGGAGAAGAACCAGCACCAAATGCAATATTTTATATAGCTTAAATATCTAGGAATAAAGCTGAAAGAAGGAAAAATATAGATTAAAAACTGACACACACACAAAAAAGAATTGTTGCTTCCCAGAATTACTGAACACAAGAAGGTGAGAGATATAGAGTTGAAAACCGGAGGATGCCCCGAAAACCAGCGCCTAATTCTGCCCAGGGCGCCCTCTCTCCCCTGGGCGTCAGGATCAACGTGTAAACTAAAATCAAATATTAGACTGACTTTAAGTTCCCGCCCAGCTCTGACGTGGCATGTTTAGCGGTGGCGGGGGGGGGGGGACGTTGACCTATGATTTGTTTTTCTCTCACCCAGTCAAACATCCTCTAACACAAACCAAACGCCAGGGCACAGCTAGAGCGAGCCCTGTTATCAGGGCTGGGAGCCGGGGCCAAATCGGGCTAATGAGCCAGGGGCCGGGCGCCCGGTCACGGCAGCTGAGATTCCCCGGCTCCAGTGCACGGCGGCGCACTCGGGATTAGCTCCGCCTCCAGCCTGCGGTTAATGACTGTTTGTACGGTAACAGTCTGCTGTTGTGCCCACAAGATGCCTGCAAAGACTTCGCTGGGAGTTTTGGGGAGAGGCCAGGTAGTCCCCCTCCGTGGACGGCAGGCCTGTTTAGGGAACAGAGAGACTCTGGATCCCGTCCCTAAAACCCCATCAAACGCCAGGCTCTGAGCATCCGTGGTTACGGTGCTGGAGGCAGCTGGCACCCTACCTGTGACACGGGACCTTACCACCCAGCAGGGGTGCCTGGACTCACTCTCTCCTCCCTCCCTGCTCTGTGTGTGTGTGTCTCTCTCCCTCACTTTCAGCATCGGCAAACTCACAAAGGGGCTCCCACACCTCCAAGGGGACTTTGTTCATATTCTCACAAGATTCTACACCAAAGGCGATTTTGAATTTTCTATTGCCGAAAGAATTGATAGCATATCCTTTCTGCAAGTTTCCGTGGCTTCTCAACTGCCGGAGAATAAACCTCAAACTCCTTTACGTGAAAGTCCTACTTTGTATGCCCCCAACCTAGGTCGCAGGCTAATCATTTACTACTTGACTTCATTCAAGTCTTGCTTTAGTCGAATACTATTTTTTTCTTAAGCGAAAGACTCCCGCATGTGCCCCGACTGGGAGCCACCTGGCAATCCCTCTCTGGGACCGATGCTCGAATCAACTGAGCTCTGCTCAGCACCCGGGGCCGACACTCGAACTAACTGAGCTGCTGGTTGTGGGAGGGGAGGAGGGAGAGAAGGGGGAGAGGGAGGGGGAGAGAAACTGATGGCCACTTTTCCTGTGTGCCCTGACTGGGAATAAAACCCAGGATGTCCATATGCTGGGCTGACGCTCTATCCACTGAGCCAACCAACCAGGGCCAAATAGGGTTTTTAAATGCTTTTAGATCCTGGCTGGGATTTTTTCAGCCTTCATCCCCTTTGCTCACTCTCCTGCGGCCGCCAGAACGCCCACCCACCATTTCCGCTCGCTGACATCGCCTCTGTCTTCAGAAGGGCAGCCTGAATGTCCTTCATTCCCAAAGTGATCACTGCGCCCTTGGCCCACCTTCTCTGTTGTTATATATTTCCCTGAAGTTCTGCTTGTCGATGAGCGATGCGGGCGTGCACTGCGCCATCCCCTCAGGAGGCTCCACGCCGCTGGAAGAAAAGAGCTGTGTCTTTTTTCTTTTTTTTTTTTTTGAGAAAATTTTACTTAACAGGGTGACGTCGATCAATAATTGTCCATGGGTCTCAGGTAGACACTTCTATAGCATTTGTACCTGTGGATTGTGTGATGTCTTCCTCACATTTCTCTTCCCATGGCATCTTCCCCAGGAGCTCACCGAGCAGGGGTGTTGTGTCTTCCTCATATTTCTCTTCTCATAGCATCTTCCCCAGGAGCTCACCGAGCAGGGACCCAGGGGCTGCTCAGTCATCTTGTCCTCCCTGTGGGCATTGTTTGGGATTCAAAACTTAATTTGGATCCAGGACCAAAGGGATTTTCCTATGGACACCTCACCTCCCTCTGGCAGACCGGGTGATCCAGAGATGCTAAGAATATACGGAGTTTGCTTTTGATTCTTTTTGACTGATACAATGGAAAGAAACTGTGGGCCAACACTTCACATTCTTTTTTTTTTTTTTTTTTTTTAAGCATTTGTCTCTTCTGACTAAATCTGCTTTAAAAACTAATTATATTCTCGTGGGCTGGGAATTTAGTAAGTTAGTCTCTTAAAGCAGACTAAGTCAGAAGCAAGCTGTAAATTTCAAAGATGAGCTTCGGGGCTTAGGCGTAAAGAAAATTACTCCTTTCGGCTGGAGAATATAATGAATGACAAAGACTCGTGCGCAGATACAGAGAAAGACCATCATCTCTCGTCCTCTGGGGCCCCGCCAGGTTGCGATGAAAGAGAAAACTTGAGTTCTAAGAAGAAGCAGGGGATGAAAGCACCCGCGGAATCGACAGGAAGGGAGCTCTGGAGAGAGACAACAATAGATCGTCCTCTTTGAAAGCAGCCCGGGGGACCCAGAGAGGCCACCAGAGGTGAGAGCCAGGAGAGGATTCCAAGACTAAGGTGGGCGCGTTCCACATCAATGAGAAAGCTTTCTACCTGAACCTAGATATCCTCATTTCTTTAAGACTGGCCTAGAAATATCTCTTTTCAAGACAAGGTCCTTTTATGTTTATTATTAAGAATGTTTTTCTCTTTTTCTTAAGTATTGGAAAACCTCTCCTAAAATTCTTCCCTCCCCCCCCCCCCCCCGCTCCCGCCCTGAGAACACACGTTTAAATAACTGGGCTGATTCCAGAATGTGGATGAGTATAGAAACGAGAAGAGAAAGAGAAGAGTCGTCTCTGATTGTGGTTTGAAGGTCTCCCGCCTACCTTTGTCCCATAATATATACCAAGTATGTAACGGAGATTGAAGGGGACCCGCCTGTAACAGACACACACACACACACATATTGGCTATCGCGTTGCAAAAACGGGATGGTAGCCCTACTCACAAGGAAGACGCTCTGTGACAAAAAAGAAAGAAAAGAAAAAAACAACTTGTGGTCAAAAATATTATTCTAGAGGTAGAAATACTACAGTAGGCATAGAGAGTCATTCCAGAATGTCACAAAAGGTGGTTCACGATGACCCAAAATCTCTATGGTGGACCCAGCTGTAGACAGGTCACATGGCTTCAAGAGCGTCACTAAATACGTACTCATATAAGTATGCAGTCTTGCATGGCTTCTCACGTCAAAAGCAGTACCTTTCCTCTCTTCTAATGCGAGCACGGTAACTGGGCTCAGCAACAATGAAGCCCCTCTTGGCTCGAATGAACGCCTCTCACCTTTCTCAGTGTCTCTGGGTGCAGAGGATTTATTGCAAACGTATACTTCCTATCAGGTGATCCCAATCCTTCTGATTTTCTGTGGAACCTGTAGACATGTGTGACCCACAGCTCCAGATGTGGATGGTGTCAAAGTCATTGAAGATGGCCTCTAGAAGTCGACAGCTTAATTTAAGGGGGGGGAGAGGAATAAAGAGTCTCACACAAATATTTAAAAATATTTATACAAGATAGCAGCTGTTTATTATTTTTTAAAATATTTTCTTTATTGATTTTTAGAGAGAGAGGAGTGAGAGAGAGAGAGAGAGAGAGAGAGAGAGAGAGAGAGAGAAAGAAGGGAGAGGAGCAGGAAGCGTCAACTCCCATATGTGCCTTGACCAGGCAAGCCCAAGGTTTCGAACCGGCGACCTCAGTGTTCCAGGTCGACGCTTTATCCCACTGCGCCACCACAGGTCAGGCTAGCAGCTGTTTATTTTAAAACGGAGACAAGTGCTAGGCAGCAACGGCGTTATGAATAAAGGACGCGGTCAAGTTTATTAACCCTGAACGCCTTGGCTTCTTCGGCTGTCCAGCGTGGCTGGTAACAACGCCTTCTTGGCAGGATGGCCGTAGGCATTTGATAACGAACAGGGTGGGTAAGGCAGGTGGTCAGGAAATAGCAGTTGTTGTCGTCACTGTAGGAGCTTAACGATAGGTAAGGTGACCATAGTCATCTGGAGAAGAAGGCCGAGGCAGCCAAGCCAGGGCCAAGACATACACGGAGGGCGTGTAGAAGAGCCCCAGGAAGAGGGTGAAGACCTAACGGTGGGAGGGGAGGAAAGCAAGTCCAGCGTCTGGGGTTGTGAGCAGAGATTCCAGCTGAAATATATACACACTTTGAACAGAAAACAAGGGGTAAGAAAATCTAGGTGGCGGTCACGTCCGGGATGCTTCCGAATTCGTGTGGACCAGTCTGTGCTGTCCACTATGGGCAGGGGACAATGACTAGATGTTTTTCAGTCCTGGGGGTGGGTGGGAACAAAACATAATGAAAGCTATAGTTTTGAAAAACGAATCTCACTCAATAGGAAGGTCACGTTGGGGCAGGGAGGGGGTCAAATGCTGAGGCGCCATGGGGACGGCTCACTGTGGTGACTTCGGTGGGGGCGGCTCACTGTGGTGACTTTGGTGGGGGCGGCTCACTGTGGTGACTTAGGTGGGGACAGCTCACTGTGGTGACTTAGGTGGTGACGGCTCACTGTGGTGACTTCGGTGGGGACGGCTCACTGCGGTGACTTCGGTGGGGAGAACCGGGGTAGGGAGACTGACCCAGAGCAGTGGCTGACTGCTCAGGGAAAGGGTAGGATCACGATTTCAAAGCCAAGTGACGGGGGAAGTGAATGATGCGGGTGCTGTGGACAGAAGGGGCGACGTCTGAGAAGGACTTTCATCTGGACAGAGAAGGAAGCAATGTGGGCAGAAGGTCTCCAAGAACATCTCTGTCCGGGTCTCTTCATTAGAAACAAATAAAGTCCCTTGCACTCTTTAATTAATTAATTAATTGTATTTTTCTGAAATGAGAAGCGGGGAGGCAGACAGACTCCCGCATGCGCCCGACTGGGATCCACCCGGCATGCCCACCAGGGGGTGATGCTCTGCCCATCTGAGGTGTTGCTCTGCTGCAACTGGAGCCATTCTAGCACCTGAGGCAGAGGCCATGGAGCCGTCCTCAGCACCCAGGCCAACTTTACTCCAATGGAGCCTTGACTGTGGGAGGGGAAGAGAGAGACAGAGAGGAAGGAGAGGGGGAGGGGTGGAGAAGCAGATGGGTGCATCTCCCTGGCCGGGAATCGAACCCGGGACTCCCGCACGCCAGGCCGATGCTCTACGCTCTACCATTGAGCCAACCAGCCAGGGCTTCAGTCCTTTGCATTTACAGCTGAGCTTTCTCTACGGCTCAGACTCTATGCAACACACTTTCCTTTCTCCCTCACAGAACGAGTAAAGAAGATTTACTCTGATTATTCTCATCTTGCATGTAAAGAAAAATGAGAATAACAAGGATTAAATAACATGACCGACATTGTAAGACCTCTAAGTGAGAGAAGCCAGGAATCCAACCCCGAGAACTCAACTCTTCCTCATCCTGCCTTTCTGGACGGCGGGGTTTTAGTCCGAGCCGTGTAGGTGTGCTGTCCGGATTCTACGTCCGATTCTCAGCAGCCTGGATCGCGGCTTCCTTCATATTGAATGAACAAGCAAGTGGAAGGTGTGGAGGCGATTGGATTTGTTGTGATGGGAAGCGTTGAGGAAGGAAAGGGATTTGAAAACTGGTTGTGAGGACGAGTCCACATTTGAGAGCACAGCCTCGGAGTCAGGAAGCCTGGATTAGCTTCCCAGTTGCACTGCTTATTAGCAACTCTCTGAGCTTTCATTTTCTCATCCATTGATATGGTGATAATGTACCCTCCCCCCCCCCCGAAAAAATAAATCTTTGAAAATCAGAGCTACTAAGATTGAACGTGTGTAGTGACTTGTATAAGAACTGGCAAGGATCAGGGGTTGTGGAGCATCGGAGGAACCCAGGAAGGTCACCCAGGAGCACGATGAGTCCCAGGGAGTGAAGAATTGTAGCCGCCTGCGTCTCAGAGGCTGAGGAAGGAGAGCTGCATGGACCAGGGCGCCAGAAAGGGTTCAAAGTGGTGAGAAAGCGCTGACGCTCAATAGATCTTTGGTGACCTTGGGGAGCAGGGCTTCTGCTGAAAGGTGGGACCACAGCGGGATTCTTCAAGATTAGGGAGAGAGTGGGTGGTGAGGAAATGGGGTGGTGGGGTGGAGACCACTTAATTAAGAAGTTTACAACAAAAGGAAGCAAAAAAAGAAAAAAAGAAGGATGGGACAGTAGCTTGAGGGGCAGCTTAAATTATTACCGCTCCCGCGATGTAGACATTTTAATGGGGATCAAAACCTTAAACTGAAGGGATTAGGCACTGTAATGGAATGTCAGTCAGCCAGAAGGTGGGGGAGCATTTTCTCCGTTGACACGTTGGGCACTTTCCCAAATCCCTGAGACTGCGCTGTGGCCGCGTGTCCTCTCTTTATCCCGCTCCCGTGTAACGGCCTCTTCCACAGCTCCGCCCGCACTAACTCCAGTCTCTCTCCAGCTGGAAAGTCCTGGTTCAATTCTTATTGACTTGCGAAGGTTGTCCTGACAATTCTTCCCTCTATTGTAGGATCCTTCTTCTCTAAAACCCTACAGGGGGACAGTCTATTCCATTTCAACTTGGACTCATGCAACATTTTATTTGATGTCTGAATTGTTCCCCGCCCGGTATTTCAGGTTCTTGTCTACAGGTAACATTTCTTATACTTCCCACATCTCCTTAACTTCTGTCTACCTCCTGTGCCCTTAGCAGACTTATGTCTTACCTGTTGCTTTGAAGATGATATAAGGCAGAGGTTTAAGTTTAAACACCAGGACCTTGAAACAAGTTTCTCAAGGTGTTGATTTGATAACAATAACCCACTATTCCTTTTCTTTTCCTTTTTTTTTTTTTTTTTTTTTTTTTTTAAGAGAGATGAGAAGTATCAACTCATAGTTGTGGCTCCTTAGTTGTTCATTGATTGCTTTCTCATTTGTACCTTGACCATGGGGCTACAGAGCGAGTGACCCCTTGCTCAAGCCAGCAACCTTGGGCTCAAGCCAGTGACCTTGGACTCAAGCCAGCGACCTCTGGGCTCAAGCCAGCAACCATGGGGTCATGTTGCTGATCCCACGCTCAAGCCAGCGACCCTGCACTCAAGCTGGCGACCTCGGGGTTTTGAACCCGGGACCTCTGTATCCCAGGTCGATGCTCTATCCATTACACCACTACCAGTCAGGAGCACTCACCATTTCTTAAAGATGCTGCCTTGGGTGACAGTTCCTCATCATGCAATGTAAGGGATATAGAGGAGCAGTGATATCGACCAGGAGTTAGGAAATGGGCTAAAATAACAAGGAATCCTGTCATTTTAGAATCCTGAGATATCAGAAAACCCACCTTGAATTACAAAGGCTAGAAGTGTCTGATTATGGATTCATTCTCCCTTAACGTCCCACGGAGTTGTCTTTCATGCCCGAGATATTACATATTGATTTCTGGTGTGTGAAAATATAAAAAGATCAGGTTGCTCGGAGTCTAACACAGCCCTGCCGTGCTCCCTCCGGCCAGCCTGACAGCCACCTGGCTGCCTTCTTCTGTCCCTTTGCTCTCCTCCCCGCCATCCCGAAAGAAACGGTGAGTGAAGACGAAGGTTGCACGTCCTGTTTCATGGCTCCCCCCGTGCTCTGCAAGGTTAGCATGAGTTATTCCCGATTACACTCCCATTAGACGGGGAGGTGACACTGTTGGACTAGTTCTGCTTCACAGCCCGGGAGGCAGAGGTGCAGGAGGGGTAAGTGGCTTGGCTGAGAGGCACTTTAACGCCTCAGTGTCCTGTTCCCCATTGAGACTGCCTGCCAGGGGCTGACAGGGACAGGTCAAGCACTGGAGAATTTTCAGTGTTCCTGACTGAGAACAGCTGGGGAAACCTCAGGAAACAGGACTATGCATCCAGCGGGCCAGTGGCAAGCAAGTATAAATTATTGTCGCAATCCTGAACAGGAGAAGGGGATGGAAGGGCTAGAATCACAAGGACGAGGGGAGTCCTCAATCTAAATTTGAAAGGAGGAAAGGATGGCCCTGGCTGGTTGGCTCAGTGGTAGAGCGTCGGCCTGGCGTGCGGGAGTCCCAGGTTCGATTCCTGGCCAGGGCACACAGGAGAGGCGCCCATCTGCTTCTCCACCCCTCCCCTTCTCCTTCCTCTCTGTCTCTCTCTTCCCCTCCTGCAGCCGAGGCTCCATTGGAGCAAAGTTGGCCCGGGCGCTGGGGATGGCTCTGTGGCCTCTGCCTCAGGCGCTAGAGTGGCTCTGGATGCAACAGAGCGACGCCCCAGATGGGCAGAGCATCGCCCCCTGGTGGGCGTGCCGGGTGGATCCCAGTCGGGCGCATGTGGGAGTCTGTCTGACTGCCTCCCTGTTTCCAACTTCAGAAAAATACAAAAATAAATAAATAAAAGAAAGGAGGGAAGGATGAGTCAGCCTGCAGGGGACTCTCAGCAGAGGAAGAGAGTGAGGTCTCTCAGGGACAGGTGCTGGGGGGGAGCCCGGGAGCCCTGCTGGCCCCCACTGGGACTGAGGCCGGAGTTGCAAGGTCTTTATAATGCACTGGCCGGAGACCAGTTAGAATTCCAACTTTGTCTCCCCCTTTACGGCTCCTGGTGATGCCACCCAATGGCCGAGCAGCTCTTTGCCGTTTCAAGGTCGAACGCCAGCCATAGAGAGATAGTGTTTTGTCATCAGATGAGTGTGAGCAGAAGGGAGGTGGAGCCTGTGAGCTGAGCCAGGTGCAATCCTGTCCTGGGTTGAGGGGCCACGAAAATGTGAAACGCAACTTCAAGGAACCTTTTACCAATACCTGCTCACGAGGACCAATTTTTGTGCAGGCTGTTGGCTGGGTTTGGAAAAGGTGTTTCTCTCCCGCTGAGAGGGAGGAAGCTCTGGTCTCTGATTCTCCTCTCCTACCACAGATGAGCGATCCCCCTCTCTCTCCCAGCCTCTCCCCGGGAGAAAGCCCTTTCCACGGTCCTGAGCCCGGAGCCCGATGGCAGGGGCAGTGCAAGTGGACACTTCTACCAACAGAGAAGGTTCTGGTCTATTTTAGAAAGATTTTTAAGTTTTGGTCTCCTTGAGGAATTTTATAGAGAAATATATACTTATATATGTTGCAGAATAAAATATTAATAATTCAATAGTATAGATAATACACCTTTATTTGGGGGTTACTTTATCATTAAGAAGTGTTTTCTACTGAGACTCATGGACATATATAAAAGTGAGGTGGTTACCAGAGGGAGGGGGATGTGGGGGAGGGGAGGGGGAGGGGAAAGGTGAGGAGGGTGGGGGAAAGGATGTATAGACAGACAAATAATATGGTGATGAAAAATGATTTGACTCTGGGTGATGAGTATACAACATAATCTACAGTTCAGATGCTATAGATATGTTCACCTGAAACCTATATATTCTTATTGATCAATGTCACCCTGTTAAAGTTAATTTTCTAAATAAAACAAAACAAAAAAAAAAGGAAGAAATATTTTCTACATGTTTGGTGTCTGTCTCCCCACACCATGAACTCGACAGAGCAGGTATTTGTGTGACCCAGACCGGCCAAGTGGGTGGGTCACCTCATCGGACATCGAGTGGCAGAGTTGGGGTTTTGAATCACAAGCATATTTTTGAAATCCAGTTTTCTTTCTGCCATTGTATGTAATTAGCTCCCAGGGCCTTTCAGGGGGCGGGGCCTCCCTTCTGCCTTAGAGGAGAGGTCAAGCAGTTCCACTCTGACCAGGAGGAGGTGGGTGTGCTCGTCTTCCTTTCTCCGTCACCTTGATTCTCTAAAAAAAAGAGAGAGACCTAGTGGCTCATTCAGATCAAGTCCTGGGTGCGGAGGCCGGGAGACCGGAGCCTGTCCCAGCTACAGACAGCCCAGAGCCTGCGACCCGCGGGGCGTGCTGACCTCCTCTCCACCCACCTCGCAGTCCTCCGGGAGGCAGGTGATGTTCCCTAAATGGAGGTGAAGAATGTGAAACTTGAAGTGGTAGATAATCCCTCCGAGATCACTCCACTGGGAGGTGATCTGATTCAAACCTAAATTGGTGAATTCTTTTCTTCTTCTCCTTCTCCTTCTCCTTCTCCTTCTTCTTCTAAGTGAGAGGAAGGGAGATACAGAGACAGACTCCCGCATGCACTCAGATGGGGATCCACCCTGCAACTGCCCTCTGAGGCCAATGCTCTGCCCATCTGGGGCCATGCTCGCAACTGAGCTATTTTTAGTGCCTGAGGTGGATGTTCCATGGAGCCATCCCCAGGGCCCAGGGCGATGTGCTCAAACCAATGGGCCATGGCTGAGGGAGGGGAAAGAGAGAGAGAGGGAAAAGAGAGAGAGAGGGGGAGGAGGGAGAGGAGTAGAGAAGCAGATGGCCACTTTTCCTGTGTGCCCTGACCAAGAATCAAACCCAGGACATCCACAGGCTGGGCTGATGCTCTACCACTGAGCTAACTGGTCAGAACCAGCACATTCTTAAAGTCTTGGCTCTTCTTCCAAGTGCGGATTCCCAGACCTGCAGACCCGGTTGGCAGGGCTGGACCAAGCCTTCGGGGCCGGTCAGCCCTCCTGACCAGCGGCCATCCCAGCGCCACTTGAGCCCAGTGCCCAACCTGCTTTGTCTTGTCTGGACCGGGGAGGGCTGGAACTGCGGAGGCCAGACCAAGGGTTTGCAGTGTTTGGAAAACAATAGTAGCTTGTACCAAGTCCAAGTCTACAAAATAAACCCAGTAAATCACATGCAAGGAGCAGTAAAGCTCCATTTCTTCACTTACAGGACGGAAGTAAGAGTCCACTGCACAGAGCGCGTGTAAGGATCGGAAGTGACCAACAATGAACAGCCTTTGGAACACTCAGGCTTTAATATTTTTATCATTCATAATCCACAAATGTCCCCCCCTCCCCCACCCATCTCTTATTGCTCGTTTTTATTCAATGTAAGGGGAGCAGGGAAAAGGTGTTTGGGGCCCAGCAGCGTTACTGGAAATGCTGCTCTCGTCCCTAAAACCTGAGTGGAGACACAGGGAGAGTTTCCTCTCTGCTGAGTCCCCTTTAAAGCCAAAGCCCTAGACATCTTAGGAAGCTTTGTGGAAGGCAAACCCTCAACACTGAAGTCATTAAGGCCTGTAATTTACCCCCTACTAGAACATGAGAAAACGTAATCAAATAAATATTATTGTTTTTCCTTCCTTTCTTAGCAAATTACCACCTTCCGCTCCTCTCTTCCCCCCGAGCTCTACGGGTCGGGCAAGTCTGGAACTGATCTCTCGCAGAAAAAAAAATCTTTTAAATCAAAATGCTGCCATCTGGGAGAAGTTCCCCCATCCATAAGCCCAGAAACCCCCTTCAGAAATCGGGGCATAAATGCCAATTTGGCTGCAACCGAAGGCACTCAATTGGGTTATTAAATTCCACATAGTAATTTACGTGTGCGCCATAAAATAGAAATTGCCCAAACAAAACGTATTCTGATGCCACCAAGACGGAGACTGGCTACTTCCTTCTCCCTAGGGGAATTCCACACGGCTTGTACCTTCAGAGTGTGAGCTGCTGTGTGCGCAGCTTTAGGAGAGAGGAAATGGGAAAAAGGAAGGAAGAGAAAAGAAGAGAAGGTAAAAAATAAAGGAAAGGAAGAACATGGATGGTGGAGGGTTTGTCTTTCCTGTGTACAAGATCTATCTATTCTAGTGTGTGTGTGTGTGTGTGTGTGTGTGTGTTCCCAAAATATTTACCAGTGATTGGCCACTGTGGTGAGCAATTGTTCTTGTACACACGTCCCCAAATACATCAATATGTTCTTTTTTTCTCCCATCTTTTTATTTTTAGTGAAGTGAGAAGCGGGGAGGCAGAGAGACAGACTCCTGCATGTGCCCCAACAGGGATCCACCCAGCAAGGCCACTAGGGGACGATGCTCTGCCCATCTGGGGCCGCTGCACTGCTGCTCTGCAACCAAGCCATCTCAGTGCCTGAGGCGAGCCGTGCCATCCTCAAAACCCAGGGCCAACTTGCTTGAACCATTCAAGCCATGGCTGAGGGAAGGGAAGAGAGAGAGAGAGAGAGAGAGAGAGAGAGAGAGAGAGAGAGAAGGCTGAGAGGGAAGGGTGGTGGAGAAATAGATGGTTATTTCTCCTGTGTGCCCTGACCAGGAATTGAATTGAACCTGGGACTTCCACATGGTGGGCCGACATTCTACTGCTGAGACAACTGGCCAGGGCCAATATTTTCTTTATTATCCCTAATAAGGACAGATTTCAACAGAACCCATGGATCAGGAAACAAGTTATCAAAGTGATATTCAGCGGAGAAAATTTTTTAAGGGTCTGCTTTGAGAACTTTATCTTGTGGAGACGCCAAGATGTAGAACAGCATTTCTTGAATTTGCTTCCTTGTTTTCTTCATAGCTCTCCTCTTCCTTTTTCTTTCTTTCTCTCCCTCTCTCCCCCTTCATCCCCTCCCTTCCTTCCCTTGCTTTATTATAATCATGTAAAATAATGTAATAAGCATCCTTGATCCTGCCATCCCAAACAAAGAGTGAGAGTTGAGCAGTAACCCACATACAGCCGTGTGACCTTCCTACCTCACTCCTTGCTCCCCGCCCCTCCCCCCCAGGCACCATCATCCTGGGCCCTGTACTCACCACCCCCTTGCTTTCTCCTTCGCGCACATTTACTGTCCCTATATGTATTTCTAAGGATATTATGAACCCATACTGCTTTCAGCTTTATAAAGAGGATATACAGTTATATACACAGTCTTGACAGATTCACCCTTTTCACTTAATGTAGTATTGTTAAGATGTATCCAGACTGTTGGTGTCACTACACTTGCTACATAATATTCCATTGTATCCACGTAGCAGCTTATTCAGCTGCTCTCCCTTAATGGAAATTTGAGTTGTTTCTTGGATTTTTTTTTCTTTTTCTTTTTTTGCTATAGTAAATGACACTGTTAAAAAAGAAAAGTCTTGTACATTTCTCCTCTATGCTTGTTTCTCTTAGTATACATCTAGGAGTAGAATTGCCGAGTTACGCGTAAGGTATATGAATGTTCACCTTGGAAACAAATGTCTCAAAATCACCGCACCTCAGAGAACCTGTATCTTCCACAGCACTAGATGTTGTCAGCCTTATGAATTTCATCAATCAGATGAGTGTAAAATGACGTCTTGTCACTGCGAATTACAATGCCGTCATCACTAATGATTTCAAACACCTCCACCGTGCCTGTTGGCTGTGTGTGAAGTGTTTGTATTACTAGTTGTTCTCTCATTACTTATTTGTAGAAGTTATTTCTTCTTGATATGAATGCTTTGTTTCTACACTGTGCAAATATCTCCTCATAGTCTGTAAGTTACTTTCCCTTTTAAAACGGTCTTTTAATTAATTTTTTAAAGTTTAGTCAAATTTGCCAGTTGTTTGTTTGTTTTCTTATAGGGCAGGGTTTTTTTGTTTTTGTTTTTGTTTTTTTGTGCCTGATTTAAGAAAAGCATTTTACCTCCAGGTTTAACTGATATTTATAATTTGTATTAAATATTTTAAAGTTTCATTTTGACATTTGAACCCTTAATCCATTTCAGATTGACTTCTATATATAGTGTGAGGTAGGGATATCATTTTCCCCCATATGGATAACCAGTTTTTTCCTGCCCTGTTTATTAAAGTCTCTTCTTTCCCTACGGATCTGATGCACCATTCCTCTCACTACCAGAACACTATATGGGCCTATCTCTGGGTTGTCTGTTCTAGTCTCCTGGTCAGTTTGTCCATCCTAGTGCCAATATCACACTGCCCCCCAAACTATAAGTTTATAAAAATTCCTACTACATAGGGCAAGTTCCTTCTCACTTATCTTTTTCAAAAAAAAAGTCCTGATAATTCTTGGCCCTTTACACTTGAATATAAATTTTCCAAGATATTTCATCTCCCTGAAAAAACCCTATTGGCATTCTGTTTGAAAAAATGTAATGAATCTGTAGATTATTTGGGGGAATATGTGCACATTCACAAGATTAAGTCTTATCAATCAACATGGTTTATTTTTTTTTCATTTGTATTTTTAAGTATCTTTTAACTCATTTTAAATAAATTGTTTTCTATAGACATAACTATGTTGTTAGCTTTGTTCCTATATGCTTACCATCCTCTGATACTACCGTAAATTATGACTACATTGAATAATTTTTCCGGTTATTTGTTATTGATGTTTTAAAATGTAATTGGCTTTTGTATACAAATCATTCAGGAAACACGTATGGAGATAGTAGGGGTTGCATGATACCTTTTTGTTTGTGGCTCAATCACAACAATAGTTACTAGGGCGCATCTGTTCTTCTTGGGATTTCTCAAGTACGGGACTTCGCTGTTGCCCTAACTTGGCTCCTGAGGACTTCCGGATTAGAGAGCCACTTCTTTGTCCCACGGCAGCAACAATAGAGCAGCCGATAAGCTCTAGTAATTATTTTCTGTTTTATTCTTTCCCAGACAACTTTCTACACACACACACACACACACACACACACACACACACACACACACCCCTCATCACCCCAGAACTTCTTATTGCTTTATTATTCTTTGCATTTTCCTTCTTTGGTCTCAACAAGGCTACTCTTGGCCCAGGAATTCCGCAGTCGAGTCCAGCATCTTGGTTAGACTCAGAGCCGAAACCTCAACATGATTACCTCCAAGCCCCTTAATTTTCCAGAGGACACTAAACCCCAGAGAAACTCTGTGACTGGCACGCAGCCCATTAGTGGCGGATGTCAGGACTATCTCCTGCCCCCGTGGTCCACTGGAAACCAAAGCCACCTTGGAATTCTTTTAATGTGCAATCACTATGGCAAGTTGAATAATTACAAAATATTAATGTCTGACCGTCATTCACGGCTCAATCCGTTATGAAGGTGCGTGTTTCTTTCTTATTATTTTACATCTCTCCAGGGTATTGATCAGAGTCCAAGAAAAAAAAAAGTACTGGGAAAAGTGCATATGCCACAGACACAGTTCTCTATGAAACTTCCTGAATAGTAATAACAGACTGAAGAATAGCTCACAATTTGAGTGAAATTCCAGCAGCCACAGTGAGTGTTTCTGACCCCCCTAAGTTGCAAAGCCCTGTGGAATACAGATGCCCTGCTGTTCATATGAATGCAGCAAGCTCTGAGACGTAGAGTCAGAAGACCCACTGAGATCAAGTTATTTATATATATATGTATTTCTTCTTCTTCTTCTTCTTTTTTTTTTTTTTCTGGGAAAGAAACCAGGGTTGGAATGAGCTCAGTGCTAATGGAAATGGCAGGATTGACCTCTTATTGCGAAGACCCTCCTTTAAAGCCCTGATGCCTGGGCCGTTTCCCCCCTGCCCTGGCGAGAACGAGCTGCGGAGGAAAATGCATCCCAAGAAGGGGGATTTAGAGACGATTCCCACAACAAACCAGCGCCCAGATGTCCCTGGAGGGTGTTGTTAGCTTCCCCCTCCGACAGCGAACGCTCTCTCTGTGAAAGCCAGACAGGAGAGCCGGGGCTCAGACGCTGACTTTTGTCAGGGAGAAAACAGGCATTCCTACCCAATAGAATACTCGGCCCCTTCCACGCCAGGGTGGGAACTGGGCGAGCAAGGTATTTATCTGCTTTTGGGCTTCGGTCCTCGTCTCACAACGGCCTTCTCTCTGCATGCTCTGTGGACACATCGATAAAAGACAAGCTTCCTGTGGATCCCGGATAGGAGACTGCCCACCCAGCCCAAGCTCCTGGGACCAGACCTGTGGACACTGACCTCCTGCCTTTGGCGACTCAGCATCGTTCAGTGTTAACTTCATCCTAACCCGCCCTGCTGCCTGGTGAACAGCCCCCAATCAGAGCCTAAACAGAAAAGGCACTTTCTGGGACTTGCCTCGTGAAAACAAACTCTTTCACAATAGCCGGTCATCGTATTGCCTTGTTGGTAGAGCTTTGAGAGTGCAGGTCCTTCCTCTCGTTTATCTATGTGACATAGATCTCATAGTATCTTAGAGCGAGGAGAACTCCCAGAGACCAGCAAGCCCACTTTCTTTTCCTTTCGGGTATGAATCAGTGGAGCTCCACGGTGATGAAATCGCCCATCCAGGGGGACTTACGTACTAAGAAACAGAGCTAAGACGTGGGCCTACATCCGGAATGGTTTTCTTTATAAGAGGCTCTCTCTGGTTTCTGACTCATTCACAGAGCTCCCGTCTTCTTCTCCTTATTTCTACCATTTCCCCTCATTTCTTTCCTGGACCCCACACTCAAGCACACGGGAAGTCGGGATCCATGTGAGGACTCGTAAAGCAAAGGAGAGGAGAGGAAAGTGGTGGGGGAGACTGCAAGGAGATGTTTTCAAGTGCGTGAAAGGTATCAGTGATTACCAAGAAGAAAGAGGAGGGGGAGGAGCAGCAGGAGGAAGAGGAGAGGGAAGAAGGGGACCCAACTTCCTCCAGTAAGAGGCCAATACTCCGACTGTTTTAAAAAAAAAGAACAAAAAAAAAAGAAACAACTCAATCCTAATGATATTAATACAATGCTGATGTTTCACGTGACATAGTGCTAACACTAATTCTAAATAAGTTGAAAAGTAAAAGATATCTATTTTAATTCCACCAACAGCCACTAAAAATATAATGCAAAAAGAGTATAGTTACAAAGCCAATGCAGAAATTAAACAGAATATTAAAATGTATCCAAATAATGAACAGAAAACAAATAAAATGGTAGGCATAATCAACTCCAATTAAAAGTCAAGTTTGTCAGAATAGCTTAAAAAAAAGCAACACCCAACTAAGTAGTATTTACAAAGGACATACTAGGATAGGGTTAGGTTGAAAATAAGTTGATTAAAATTGATATTCAATGCAAACAGGGTAAGCACAAGAAGACTGGGTTGGCTATATTAAATCAGAAAGATAGGCTTCCAAACAAAGACTATTTCCAGTGATGAAAAGAAACAGTCTCTAAGGATAAAAGAATGAGTCAGGAAGACATAATACTCATTAATAGATGTGTAGCTAATGACCGAGGTGGCAACTGCATAAAGCAAGCACTTGCGAAATTAAAGAAGAATAGATCATTCCGTAATCGTACCTAGGAAGTTTTAACACCCTCTCCCAGCAATTGATGATCGGACACGTGGACAAAAGTCAGTGAACTCGTTCAGATTCGAACAACTGCCTCTCAGGTTGAGGCCGGCCCCTTGTCAGTGGCTGCGTGTGGCACCCTGTCAGGAAGCACGGAGGCTGTGAGCTCAGGCTGAAGAGGAGACAGTGTTCCCAATGGTGACGTCTGCCACCGACGTCGGGCAGGAGAAAGGAGGCTACCCCTGCTCGGCAGGTCTCACCCTGGATGTGCATGAGAACATCACTTGAGGAGCCTTTTATAAATAACGATGCCTGGGCCCCTCCCCTAGGGACTTTGCTCTAATTCACCTGTGGGAGAGCCCAGACTTTGGTATTTTCCTATAATTTCCTCCAGGGACGTCAAATGAGCAGTAGGGGTTGAAAACCACTGTCCTCAGCTGTGAAGAAGCGGACACTCCTACTCTGACGAGGAGAATGTAAAGCATGCGTACTCTGTTAAGAACCTTAAACGCAACATTTTATCCAGAAACTTCCTTCCTAGGAAAACCATAACGATGTGCTCATATAATTTATATTCCAGAATGTTTTTTTTGGTGGCTCAATTATAATAGCAATAGATAGGTAGAGGGATAGACAATAGATAAACAGATAGATCACACGTATGTACATATACATGATGAATAAGTACATAGATTAATACAGATAGGTAATAGGAAGGAAAGAGAAAGGAAGGAGGGGAAAAGAAAACCTAATTATTCGATAATACAGATCTCATTAAATGAAAATGAAAGTACACATATTTCTCAATAAGACGACGCTATGTATTTCATATCAAATGTGCACATAACAAGGTCAGTGAGAGAACTGTGTTGCAAAGTGGTCTATACAGTTTCTGCTTTTGAGAAAATATACTTGTACTCACACAAAGAAGAGTCTGAAAGTGAATGCTGCCACACGTCCATCACGACTATCTCAAGGCGGTGGTATTTTAGTCCATTTGAATAATGTTCTTTTTGTTTCTAGTTCGTGTAAGATCAATACACGTTTTTATGCAATAAAACATAAGTCAGAAAAACAAACAGAAACAGAAGCAGAAGCCTCTCCCTGAGGAGGAGACCCACGCTGCCTCGGGACCCACGCTGCCCCGGGACCCACGCTGCCCCGAGACCCACGCTGCCCTGAGACCCACGCTGCCCCGGGACCCACGCTGCTGCGGGACCCACCCACGCTGCCCCGGGACCCACGCTGCCGCGGGACCCACCCACGCTGCCCCGGGACCCACGCTGCCCCGGGACCGGCTCTCGCCCAGTCAGCCCTCATTCTTGAAAGAGGGTCCAGTGGACGATCCCTCACTCCGGTTAGGGAACTAAGAAGGCAGAGCAGCTCCGCCCCAGGGTGTGGGAACCGCTTAAGGACCTTGGGTGAAAACCAAGCGGGCGGTTCCCTGTGATCTGCGCCCCATTCCCTCAGCCTCTCTGGGTGGATTGGAGAGGCCAGGCCAGCTGGTACCTGCCTGCTCTCCTTCCAAGGTGTGGCCCCGAAAGAGGGAGCTGCCTCGGTGTACCCCCAAGGAGCCTTCCACCCCAAGAAGATCCAACCTGTGGACCCATCTTCCAAATGGAAGGGATCTGGGAAGGCTCAGCTAAAAAAAAAAAAAAAAAAAAAAAAGGAAAGACAGCGGAAGTTCCTCGAGGCTCCCCATTCTCCTCTTCCTCCGCCTCCTCCCCCCCCGCCCTTCCTCTTCCTCCTCCCCCACCCCCGCCCTTCCTCTTCCTCCTCCGCCTTCTCTCCCCCCCCTTCCTCTTCCTTTATGTCGATTGCTTTCCTGACCTCAGGTCATCTCTTCTGCGCTGACGGAAAAGTGGTCTAAAACCCTCCTGCCAGGGAAATGGTCAGCGTCTGCATTTTGAGGGAAGAGCCGAGAAATGATGTTCACGGGAAGAAAAATGACTTCCTCGTGGAAAATGTCAAGCACCGACTTATAGGAAGGGTTATGATGTTGAAGATCCCCCCCCCAAAAAAATATGCCTAACACTTCTGTGATTCTGGACCTGCAGGCTCAGGGCAGCCCAGAACCCCTGGACTCGCTGATAAACCCGTGTGCTGACAGTCAGGCGGAGTGGCCAACGTCCTGGGCTCCATTCCCGATTGGTTTAACTGCCTCCTCATCACAGGGTCAGCATCACAGTCTGTGCTTCCCACGTGCCAGCTAGGAGATGGTTCTTGATGTCAAGGTCACCGGGCAAAGGTTCAGAGGTGATGGCGGATCCCAGCTGCCTCCTCTTCCTGCATCTCGAGGTGGTGATGTGCTCTTAAAAGGACGTCTAAACTGTAGGTTCCTTCAGCCTTCTCCCTGCTTCCCGGGGGCCAGGGTGACAGGTGCTTGTCCATGCCAACCTCTGGTGACTGATTACTTTGGTCATCAGTTCTGATCGTGTATCCCAGGGCAATCTTGTATGACACAAAATATGGTGCCCCGCTGACTCTCCACTCTCCAGCACTCACTGACAGCAAATGACAATGACAGCACCTGCCAGACCCAGTCGTAACTCAGCCTCATTTTCCAGAAAACCTTCCTGGGGCTCTGCAAAATGAGGAGAGGTATACCGCCCAGAGGTTCCAGCACAGCCTCGCGGTGGGATGTTCAGAGCCTCAGCCCAGAAACCATCAAGCCATCCTGAAGTAAAACCACCCTGTTTTCTCACATCTTTTACTGTGGAATTCAAACAAATGAATTAAATGCCACATTCCTCTTTAGTCATAACCGAGAATGTGGCCAATGTTACCTTCGCTGGGATGGGGTTGGAGAAAAAGAGAGAATAATTTCCTATTCTAATCTTATTCCCTGCCATCCTGCTCAAAGAACTAAAGAGGTTGGCATCTGCAAAAGAAAAAAGAAAAAAAAGTAGCTATGAGGATAATAATTGATGATGATGATAACTGATGATGATGTTTCAGCTTATGGAATCTATTCTTCTCTGCAAAAGATCACATTTGTTTTTCATTTGATCTCTATAAGAAATTCTGTGAAATAGATAATGTGGGTAAATTATATATTTTTCAGATGAATAGGTGAATCCCAAAGGATGTGAGTTACTCAGCATTTTACAAGCCCTGGAAGAGTTGGGGGGGGGTGAAGGGGGGGGTTAAGCCCAGGTCTGATCATCCATTTCCAAGTTCGTACTTCAGCCATGTTTCTAGGCTACTTGAGAAATACAACTTAGTCCTTTTTTATTTTACAGATTATGAAACAAATTTGACATAATTATCATTAAGGAAGGGTTTGAAAACAATAGACCTGTACAAAGTGAAGCAAAGTAAGTTAGTAACTCATCCAAAAGTATTTTACACTTATTGAGAAAGCGAGTTAAACAATGGATGAATTATTTATTTCTGAGTACAGTTTAAACAGATAGGTATCAGTCACTGAGTCAGGTATCGATCGGGGCTACAAAGATGGTCTCAAGGAGATGTCCTGGTTTAAAATCATACCGTAAATACTGAGAAAATAGAGCACGGATGCGAGGATTTCCTAGAGTTATTTATTTATTGCCTAGCCTACGAGGAAGTGCAGATTCGATCACCATCCGCTTAGCTGAGTCAAGAGAGATAAACCGAAAAGTTCAGTTTCCCCAAAGAAACAAGGTTGAAACCCGAATCACAGAACTCATGGAAAGTCCACGAAGGACAATCCTACCTCAACTGTTCTTCCATACGCTGGTCTGGAGAGGTTGTGTAGGTGTTAAAATAGAGAAAGAGGCCCTGGCCGGTTGGCTCAGTGGTAGAGCATCAGCCTGGCGTGCAGGAGTCCCAGGTTCAATTCCCAGCCAGGGCACACAGGAGAAGTGCCCATCTGCTTCTCCACCCCTCCCCCTCTCCTTCCTCTCTGTCTCTCTCTTCCCCTCCCGCAGCCAAGGCTCCATTGGAGCAAAGATGGCCCGGGCGCTGAGGATGGCTCTGTGGCCTCTGCCTCAGGCACTAGAATGGCTCTGGATGCAACAGAGTGATGCCCCAGAGGGGCAGAACATCGCCCCCTGGTGGGCGTGCCGGGTGGATCCCGGTCGGGCACATGCGGGAGTCTGTCTGACTGCCTCCCTGTTTCCAGCTTCAGAAAAATACAAAAACAAAAAAGAAGTAAAAAAAATAGAGAAAGACAGTGACATGCTCTTTCCTTGTGCCCTGATGTAATCATGTGTCTTCTCCTACTGATCAGTAAGCCCCATCTCACCCCTTTGGTATCCCCAAAAACTAGCCCTAAAGCGTGACATATTATTTTTAAAAACCCTGATATATAATTTACACATCATAAGTTTATATTTTTAAGTGTACAAGTAAGCGGTTTCTAATATATGAACAAGGTTCTGCAACCCCCGGCACTAATTCCAGAACACTTTCAGCAGTGCGTAAGGAAACCTTCTACCCACTACCGGTAATGTTCCATTCCTTTCCTCCCCCAGACTGTGGGGGCCGCGAGTTTCCTTTCGGTTATTATGGATTTTCCCATTCTGCATATTTCGTATAAATACAGTCATAAGATATAGGACCTTTTGTAACTGACCCTTCCCTCGGTGCACGTACTGAGTACAGCATCACACCCCCATGCTGTGGTATCGCTCAGGGCCTCATTCCCTCTGGGGTGAGTAATATTCTACAGTTTGGATGACCCGCATTTGGTTTGTCCATTCATCCACTAGTGGACGTTTGGGTTGTTTCCACGTTTTGGCTTCCATAAGAAAATTTTATTTTTGCGTGTTAATAGCATCTGTGAGATATCCAATGAACATAGATAGGCTATTCAACCTCATCAGTCATCGCAGAACTAGAAATGGAAAGGGAGGCGAGACCATTTTCTGGTTACCCGATTAGCCAGGACTCTTCTTCTCCAGCAGCTGTTGCTGTGAGGGTATGGTTGTCACCATACACTGGTCATGGAAGTGCCCACTGGGGCAGCATCTTAAAGTAGGTTGATGCTACTTGCTAAGAGCCCGAATGTGTTCACACAACGTTGAGTCCCCTAATTCTCTCATAAATGAGCCTAAGGATCAAATACAAAACACAGAAAAATGCTTTATTTATGGGGATATTTATAAAGATGAAATATAAGTAATAAGCTTAAATACTCAACAAGAATGAACTGTTTACCTTGGCTGGTTGGCTCAGGGGTAGAGCATTGCCCAGCATGCGGAAGTCCCGGGTTCAATTCCCAGCCAGGGCACACAGGAGAAGCACCCATCTGCTTCTCCACCCTTCCCTCTCTCCTTTCTTTCTCCCTCTTCCCCTCCTGCAGTCAAGGCTCCATTGGAGCAAAGCTGGCCTGGGTGCTGAGGATGGCTCCATGGCCTCTGCCTCAGGCACTAGAATAGCTCTGGTCGCAACAGAGCAACGCCCCAGATGGGCAGAGCATCGCCCTCTGGTGGGCATGCCAGGTGGATACCGATCGGGTGCATGTGGGAGTCTGTCTGACTGCCTCCTTACTTCTAATTTCGGAAAAATAAAAAAAAGATGAACTTTTTAAAGACAATACATTAGAGACATAATTAAATGGTACACAGTCCTTTTTAAAAATTACAATCTGAAAGAGTTTTAATTGCATTAGACAATGTCTCTCATATTCAGTGAAAACAGGCACGGTCTAGTTGATCTCAACTATGTGAAAACGTCACAGAAAAAGAAATAAAAACTGGGAGAAATCTACAAAAATGTTCATATGAATTTTTTTTCAAAGGGAAGATTATGGATGATTTTTATGGTGGTAGGAATAAAAAGAAAAAAAGGAAAAAATCTTAGCTATAACCACACGTATTACATGTTAGGTTATTTTTTATATACATATGACTTAGCTCTCCTTTTAAATTTTAAGTTCTGAGAGGGCAGAGAACCAGCGTACACAGTACCATTTCTGAGTTAAGCAGACAACAATTTTTTAAATGAACAAAATAAACATTTTCACTTCCATTGTACCCCATTTAACCCATTCAGTCATGTACACATACTTAGAACAAGTACTTCTAGTAATAAAATATTCAAGAGCAAGGTGATGGGCGCACAGCACACGGAGCCACCTAAGTGTCTGTAATGCTCTTCAGCAAGGTCATCCCAAAGGTAGTTCAGGGACTGGCAGCTTGCTTCACTTACTGGCCCGTCTGCCTCAGAGACCCACGTCTGATAAAGGGCATGTAGGAAACCTTGGGCATTCAACAAGAGTATCAGTGGGTCCAATGACAGTGGTAACTGGTTTATATGTCACCTAAGGAGTGAAATAAGTCACACTTAGTTCCTTTGGCAACCAAAGTGTTTTTTATCATATTTCTATGACTGAAGTAGCAAGTGGGAGAGGGAATTCTAGTTATTGGGGGGGGGGATTGAGCAGTAATGACCTTTATGGTTATGCAACTGCTACAAATTGTGAGTTTGTCAAAGCATTGAATACATTTGCCCCAAGCATCTTTTTTTCATTATATATAAACATTCAAGTTCCTTTAATGGAAAATACTCCCACATGGTCCTAATTCACTTCTACTCAACTTATCAAAACATTATCCCGTAAGATTCATTTTAAGTCCAGAAAATTATCTGAGCTTCTTGTATGAAGCTGGTATTAGTTCTTCTTATAAACAACTTCTTTCAATTACTGGTTCTTATTGCCCTTCAACTTTGCATGTGTTTGCGTGACTTGAGTTTAAGTCAAAATTGAGTACCTTTGAATCTGAGCTGCAGACATTATCCAGATAATTCAAACATAAGTATATGCCTAGTTCAAATGCTCTCAAGTAAAGAATGGTATGAAATGATGCACTTTATTTTTTGTTTGCAGACAAATTAAAGAGTTAATACCTTAACTCTTTCTATGTACATAGCAAAGTCATGTTCAGTTACCCTTTTAAACAATAGTAGATAAAATGAATTATAAAAATTTATTGCGTGCTGGGGCTTGTGTTATGACTTTACAAGCATGTTTCCATTTAACCCTCAGAAGCAGTAAGAGGTTGATATTATTTTTGGCCCCATTTGGCTAGTGAGAAAACTAAGGGAAAAATTATATGCACAGACATATACCCACACACATAAAACATAACCAAGAATATTTCAAAAAGTGTTCTTTATAGTAGTCTCAAACTAAGAAATAACCCAACTGTCTACCAACAAATGATCAAATTCTGGTATATTCACACAAGGAAATACAATTGATCAATTAGAAAAAGAAAAAAATGAGCCACTAATATGTGACCAACACATTTTATTGAGGTAGAACCCAGCCAAATATTTCATAAATATAAAATATAAAAATCATCGTGTATGATACTATTTACTGATCTGTAACTTATAGCATTAATAAAACTAACCTATCATAATAGAAATCAAAAGTGGGTAGATATTTATTGGAAAGGAGCATGAGGGAACTTTTAGCAACAATGGAAATGTTGGTGAAGATAAACACCGCCATCTTGATGGTTACGTAAGTGTATACGTTTATCAAATGTTCTTCAAAACTCATTGGACTGTGCATTTTATTTTATGAAAACTGTATTTTAAAAAAGTGTACTCATAGCTGGATGACAGGTAGATAGATAGATAGATAGATAGATAGATAGATAGATAGCTTTTAATATTAGGAAGGTAAGAAGCGTCGAGCCATTTTCTCAAGGTTATACAGTTAGAGCGGAAGTGAAATTTGGACACAATTTGAACACAGGGAGCCTGACTCCGGTCTGATAGTTCATGAAATTATCCACAAGTACAACTGGTAGCAGTTACTCGCAATACATTTTCTCACGTGTGTGGGGAGAAAAGATGTTCAATGAAATGAGCTAATACACGTAAAATGCATATCACAGTCTCTGGCGTAGAGTAAGTGTTAACTACCGTCACCATGAGATAGGAGCCTTAGCCCCAAAGCCACAATAGGGTGCCTGGGAAAACAAGCCATTAGTCCATAAATGACCAAACGATAACACAAGTATCGTGGTTTTAGTGTAAGACCTGGAAAATAGAACCTAAAGCCACACCCCAAAAAATCTTAGCGTCTACGGGTGCCGTGCAGGGTCACAAAAGTGCAAGAGGGGTTGGTGAGGTGGAGGACTCGCTCCCATCCCATGGACAGCCACGCAGCACCAATCTATTGTTGCCACACAGAGATGTCAACCTAATACTGACAAATCTATTTTAAAAGAACGCAGACATTTAGATGTTTATGTAAAATCTTTTCATTCCTATGTGTTGGCTACTAATTCCATACTTTAAAAAAGTGCATGACCTTTGGGGTGTGAGCTATAAAATATGTCTTAAAGCATCATCTTAAGAACAGTCTCAGAGGTCACCTCAACCTCTGTCCCCCCACATTACTTATCCTATTTATCCTCCATTGTATTTGTTGTGTGTTTACGCTGGGTACTGGGTTAAACCATGGGAACTCCATGTTGACTTAAAGCAGATATATTCCTCTTAGTCATGAAGTTTAAGAGTCTGCTCGTGGGGACAAACATTACTCACATCCATCAAGTAAATGTCAAAGTACCACGGTCAGGGCCTGGAAGAGTCATCGCATGGGCTCTGAGAACATTTGGTGGGACTGAAGCCAGTCAGAGAGATCTAGGAAGACCTCCCTGAAGAAGCAGTGCTTCAGCGGAGCTCTCAGAGTCAAGGAGGACGCAGGCAGAAGAAACCACTCCGGCCGTGGGCAGGACCAAGTTTTCATACTGACTTACAAGAGTAGCTAGACTGCATTTTCAGAAATTTTTGCAAGCCATTTGATGTCCTGTTGGAAATATTTACACCATGGGCACTGGCAAATGCTAAAAGGTTATTTTTTGGCAGGGGGGTAGAAGGGTCAATTATTTTGTTTTCTTTTATCAGAGAGTCTGTTTTTAAACAATTGCTAGCGCGCCATCGTGCAGTATTGTGGCTGGAAAGAGAAGAGTTAATAGACAGGACAACAAGAAGTGTCAAGAATGCAAAGAATGAGGAAGAGAGTGGTGGGGGTGAAGCAGAGAGTTGAGCATTTTAGTCTTCACTGAAAGAGTAATGAGAAGCCACCCAAGTATTGATAAACAGGACAAATAATTTAAGCAAATCATGCTTTTGATAAGATCCATCTGACCTGTACTTTGGAGACTGGATCGCAAGAAGACAAGAGAAGAGGGGAATGACTAGTCGGGAGACAATAAGCCGTCCCGGACACAGATGAAGAGTGGCTTGGACAAGAGTGTCCGACAGGGCAAATGAAGACACATAGCAGACCAAAGACATTAACTACATAAAAATCAACAAGATTTGGTAAAGGATGTCATATGGGAGCAAGCTGATAGAAAGTTTATAGTGAGATATATGTATGGTCAACACCCTTCCCAAAGATAATATATATATATATATATATATATATATATATATATATATATATATATATATATATAAACGGAACCAATGTTTTTGGTGGCAAAGAAAAACAGAGTGAGTCGTCTGGGGATGTGTTTGGCTTGATGGTTCTGAGCCCCCCAGAAGGGCAGGAGGGGGGAGGGATCTGAACTGGAGGCATCGAGTTAAGAGTTTCGTTGGAGAAACACGTGGACATGTGGGCATGGAGCTGTGTCGTAAGAGCACGGACTGAGAAGAGAAGGGACTTGGACTTAGACTTAGGTGCTTTAAGAAATTCCCAACGTGACAGACGTCGTTGAGAAAGCTGAGTCTGAAAAGGTGGCCGGAAAACCAGCAGCCAGAATTACGTGGGTTTCAGCAAGTTGCTCACAGGTGAGGCATGTGCCCCTCTCCTGCTCCGCGGCAGGCCACTGGCAGGTTGGGGAGAGCGGAGGAAAAGAGGGAGAGTGAGGGGGGACAGCACTTTCAGGCAAGTGTGGCTGAGATGAATGGAAACAGAAGACTGAAGAAAAAGCTGTCTCTTTTATTTCTTTAAGTGAAAGCGATGCTAAGACACGTTTAAAATGGAAACACTGGGAGAACGCAGGTTGACAGGCAGCATCTTAATATATGAAAGACAACAGGGTAGTTGGGAAGAGGGGCTGTGGCACCCACGGGAAGACGTCTTAGAACCCGTGCACTGGGGTGGGGGTGGGGAAGAGGTCCCCGATGGTCCGAGGCTCTGGGGAGCCTACAGGAGTTCCGGTCCAGGGGTTTCTATGGTATCTGTAAAGCTCATACACTAAATTGCTACATCTTCACCCGGGGTGGGGAGTGAGGGAGAATGGACTACCTGCTCCCTTCCTCCCCCCACCCCCGGCGTTTCCTGCTGAAACATCTTTGAACTTGTAATCTTCCTACTGTATGTGTGCTAAATTTCTCTGGTCTGAGACCCACGGAAGCAGAAATTAATGATCTTATACCTTCCCCCGGCATCTCAATGCATTCCCTGAATATGTACGGGCCAGCCAATAGACGCTCACTCTGCTCAGCACTGAGAATTTAAAGATAAACAACTCACTGTCAGACTTAAAAGAGGAAATGGAATGATCCTCTTTCTACAGGTAACTATAACATCGTTGCAAGCACAGCCACAGAAAGATGGACCAAAGCTGCAGTGACCAGACGAGGGAGCTAATTGGTTACAGGGCCAAGAAAATGATCCGGGTTTCTAGACTCCAAGTACAATGCTTTTCTCACTGCCCATAGAGAATATGACTCTTATTATCACACACACACACACACACACACACACACACACACACGTGCTCACACAGAGAGATTTTCTGTGTGAATCTATTTGTGTAAACCACAGAGATAATATAATCTTTCAGCATTCTTGTTAAGACACTACCATCCCTAATCCAAGATCAACACTCGTCTGTACTATTGGCTAAGAACTATATGATTTGGATTCGGGTATAAACCAACTCACTTTCCTTTAAACATTAGTTTGGAAACCATTAAACAGTAGACGGCCACCGCCCCACATCCGTAATTCACTGGAGCAATTTGACTTCGCTGTGTCCGTCTAAGGCCACTGAATCAACCACAGTTTGGTTAGGCTGTTTCTTTGTTGTTGTTTTGTTACCATCTCTATCACATTTCTAGCCTGCTGGTTGAGAGTAACCAAAACATTTGACCATTTTTTTTTTCCAGTTCCGTTGCCTCTGATTCTCTAGGTTGAACTGATACAAAAGTTTTCAGAAGTAAAATTTTAGTCCTTGACAATTTTGGCATCTCGTGGAGTAAAATACACCGGAAAATTAATTCTTACGTTCTTTTATTTCTTCAGAAATTCAGCAGATATTTACAGAAGACTCATCATTGCCAGGGGTGAGACCAGCTGCCTCAGGGATAAAAAAAAAAAAAAAAAGGAGACAGTTTGGTTCTCCAAGAACTTGGAGAGGAAACCCAGAGATGTCATTGGGAGCCTTCCCAAATCCTCCATTTTGGTTTTAAAGCAGATACTAGCACTTTTCCTGGAAAAGAAGAAAAGACACCTTCCTGGAACAAAGACTGGCGACAAGCAAGATGGACTGTCCTCTCCCTCACATAAGCGAAATTACTCTGAAGCATCAAGTAGCTAATTGACTTCCTCTCTTTTGAATTTTCTCCGGCTCTGGGTGTGGCGCAGTTTGCTTGACCCTGACTGCGAGAAGCGCGCGGTACGTGAACGGAGGATGATAGCTTGGTTCATCCGTTCCCGCCACAAATAATCCGCTACCTGCCAGTGAACAGACATCATCACATCAACACCCTGGGAGGAGCATAAAAATGGAAAGGCCATTGAGAAATTTGCAAGCTTCTGGCAAAGGTGACCAGGGAAATGGTCATGCATGATGAAACGGCCATGCATGGTGAAAGTTATGCTAGACAGGCCTACAGTGTGTCCGTAAAGTCATGGTGCACTTTGGACCGGTCACAGGAAAGCAACAAAAGACAATAGAAATGTGAAATCTGCACCAAATACAAGGAAAACCCTCCCAGTTTCTGTAGGATGATGTGGCAGCATGTGCGCATGCGCAGATGATGACGTAACACCGTGTATGCAGCGGAGCAGCCCACGGCCATGCCAGTCGAGATGTGGACAGTACAGAGGAAAGTTCAGTGTGTTCTGTGGCTCGCTAAACTCGAATCCGTGACCAAAGTGCAACGTGAATATCGGCGTGTTTCTAACGAAGCGCCACCACATAGGAATCACATTACTGGGTGGGATAAGCAGTTGAAGGAAACCGGCAGTTTGGTGGAGAAACCCCGTTCTGGTAGGCCATCAGTCAGTGACGAGTCTGTAGAGGCTCTACGGGATAGCTACCTAAGGAGCCCTAAAAAATCTGTGCGTGAGCCCACATCGAACTGCACTGAATAGGTATGAAACTGGGAGAGTTTTCCTTTCATTTGGTGCAGATTTCACATTTCTATCGTCTTTTGTTGCTTTACTGTGTCCGGTCAAAAGTGCACCATGACTTTACGGACACACTGTATAAGCAACGTGCCGTGGGAAGTCTGAGAAAGGTGGGGTTTCCTCTGGAGAGCTGAGGCACGCCCCTCAGTCATGTTTGGGATGAAGAGGATTGAGGTGTTGGGAAAATGGGGGCAGGGGGACTTTTCAGTGTAGAGCTGCTGTCTTTGCAGAAGTTACAAAAATTGGAAATCATACGGCAAACACCACTGCATTCACCAAGAGAAGAATTCCACCCCCACCCCCCAATTTGGGAACCACTGAAATGAGCCCCTGTTGATGATGGGATTTAGAATAATTTGTTGTAGCAAATTAGAGCCGCGGACTCCCCTCTGAATTTTCCCTCCTGGTTGTTATGATTGAGGCCTCTATCTCTCTCTCTCTCTCTCTCTCTCTCTCTCCATCCAAGCAGACAGGAAAGGAAGCCTGGGAGGCCAGAGCTCCCAGCAGCCTTCCCCACTCCTCACCGTCTCGGGAACAAGGACAGAGCCCCAGGGACGCTGGGAGGGAGGGTGTGGGTTCCCAGAGGAATGAGCTGGATGTCAGTGCGAAGGACACAGCCCACCCCTCGCCTGACTTAGTGTTTCCAGCGGAGGGTGGAGGACGTGCACACCAGGCAAACCTTGTCCCGCCAGGGCCGGTTCCTGAGGCCGAGCTGGGACAGCCACACCGCCACCATCTTACTGGGGGAAATGGGTGACAAACCAAAGGAAAGGATGAATTTTTTTTTTGGAAACCAAGCGCTAATCCGACAGTGGTTTCTCACGAGTGCCTGGAGCATTAGTAGGTCGTTAAATCTGTTAATAGGCCAGGAAAAGGAAAGTAGAGGGGGGGGGGGAGTGGTCACGGTCCTGTTTAAACTCACAGGCACGGGAATTTCATCACATCGCAGAAAGGCAGCGATGGGGAGGACCACAGGACCCCCGGGCAGAGCTGGATGCCCCCCCCCCTCCCACGACAGCCAGGATGAATTCTGCTCACTGCCCCTCTCCCGAAGAACGCAGCTCACCAGGGACTGTCTGAGTCCTCTCTGAACAGTGGCTTCACTGTCACGATTTGAGAGGATCCGAGTTTCATCTCCTGTTCCGTTCTCCTTCAGAACCCGGAAAACTGCCTCTGAGATACGCCTTCCTGGACTCCTTGCGAAAGACGGTTTCCTGCACGGTTCTGCCCGCGGCGCGCTTTCGAGGCCACGCTGGCTCCGCCAGCTCGGGCCTCGCTCTCCCAGAAAGATGTGCCCCCGCTCCGGGAGCTTGCGGACCGGTTCGCCTCGAACCCAACGCCATGCAGCAAGAAGTCCTCACTATCCCCATTTCCGAGACCTGCTGCTTTGTTTCAAGTAGCCAAAACCTACTCGTTAGCGGAGCAACCTTAGTGTGCAGCACTTTTATTTTTTTATGTGTGTTTTTCTTTCTTTGCTTTTTTATTTTTCATTTTATTTTCCATTGGCTTCAGGTGTCTCACTTAGGGGTGAGACAAGGACACACTGTACGTGGTGTTCGCCCTGATATTTCCAGCACCGTCTGGAACCTCGCACAGTCGCTGTGATATGATTGATGTGTGCTTTGTGCCGTCCTTCTGCGGCCATCTGTCAAACCCCACTCTGACACGAAGCCGAAGACACCCACGGACCCCGCGTTGGGTCCCCAGGAGCACACAGCACACGTTCACGGGTGACCTCCTTCCCGATCTCACTCACTTGACCCCAGGATCCGGTTGACCCGGAGGAAACAGGAAGGGAAAGGGGGTCGCTCACGCTGCCGAGGTCGCCCAGAAAGGCCGATGACCTTGGCAGAGGGTACAAGCGGAGGTCAGAGACGCGGGCAGAAGACGTGAATAAAATAACGCAGTTTTCCCACATAAGATTGGACTGAACAAAACGATGAAACCCCCCGTCTGGTGAAGGAAGAAAATAGAAACCTGCACTTCAGGATAAACCCAGGGGGTGCACAGTCTCTTTGGATACATGCCCAGTCCAGCTAGGATTGTCTCCCATGAGCCCTGGCCTCGCCATTCCCACCGTCCGGGTCTGGTGTCGGTGTCGGGCGTGGGCAGGAAGGGGTGCCCCATGCAGCCACCATCTGCCTCCGTCTCTCCAGGAATCCCCTGGGCTGCGGCTCTCCCATCTGTGCGCTGTGTGTGGCCTCGTCCACACCGCTCTGTGCTGCGCATCTACGCCCCCCTCTGGCACCAGGTCTACTCTGTCCTTCTTCCCAGCAGTGAGGTCTCCTCCGGTCTGTCTCCCTGCCCTCCCCCATCCACTCCTGCTGGAGGTGCAAGAAACACCCGTGTCCTTCCTCACACCACTCTGAGGCCATAGGAGATCCAGAGGACGGAATTTATACTGGATGCACTCTTCTTCACAACAACAACAACAAAAACCCATGCCGCCACAATGTTTCTGTTTCCTGAGGTTCTAACGGGGGACCCGCTGGAAACTCCTGGATTGACTGGAGTCAATCTAGAACCAAAGGAACAGCTGCTTTTGCTCTGTAGCTCCCCCTGCCCCCCCCCCCCCAAATCTCTCAGGACTCTTGGTTCTCATCTGGAGCATAATTCGTCAAAGAGGTTGGTATGTGGTCCCTTTTCAGCTATCGACTAGCGCCTAGATGCTAATCGTAACCGGTCTGGTCTCTCTCCTGCTGCTACCCTGTATCTGATCTGGGTTTGGGAAAGCTCTCTTCCATCATCATGTCCTGCGGTTTACGGAAGAAATTCTATCCTCCGCATCAACCAGACTCTGAGGCGTTTGGGCTCCCAAGAAGCAGTCTCTTCAAAAGCCCGGCTCTTGGCGCAGAAAAGCTCTGGCTTCCAAGACCGTGTCTCTATTACAAATTTTTATAAACACTCAGAAACTGAACTGACTTCTTTATTCTGGGATGTGTCTGCTTTTACCCTAAAGAAATGAGGTCTCTGACTCAAGACGAGAAGGTCTTGAACCGACATGATGATGGCAGGGGAGAGAGAGACCTGAGTCACCGTCCGGGACTGTACACCCTTCCTACTTGGGTCGTCGGGACCTGAGTTATCAATTCAGTGACATGGGTTTCATATCCATTTACCCATCTTGTAACAAATTGTCACAGTATGCGAGGTAGTGAGGGCATCGTTCTGGATCCTAGTGGAAACACTCACACCCTAATGGTCCAGATACAAAGACTCTACTGAAGAACCCATTACAGAGGTGTCTGTAAGCTGGGGCACCAGTCAGGGGCGTTGAGACCCCTAGAGACTCCCACAATGGAAGCCATTACTCTCCAGGGTTGAAGAGGCAACAGAAAGGGTGAAGAGCGCCCCCAGGATCGGGGGAGCTGCCCTGTGGGAAGGACCACCCTTAACGAGCCATGATTAAGGAGAGAAACACCATCAGTCGCCCCCAGAACCTAAACACAAAGCAAGGAAAAGAAAGAATGAGTCGACCTCACTCTCCTCTCGTCCTCTTGACTTCCTGCCATCCACAGACCGAACCCAGCCAGGGACAAGCCTGCCAGCAAGCCCGGGTGTGGGTCTCAGGGGTCAGACTCCCAGCGACAGGGAAGGGTGCAGCTAGGTCTGGCAGGGGGTGGAAAGGAAGGAGAATAGCAGTCCTGGTGAGTGGCATTCAACGCCCCATTTTAAACGCTTGCCTTCTGTGTCCCTGCTCTCTGCTGAGCTTGTCTGCGTGGCTCACGTGGAAATGTTGTGAGTTACCGCCATGGAGCCTTATTCCACACTGAGTCTTACAGGGGTAATTATTGACAGTTTTGGGGAGGGAGGGTTATTATCATCACTTAGAGAATTTTAAAAAACAGATATTGTTCCAAGTGCTGAGGAAAATGCTCTTGCCACACCCCAAACCACCCCATGTCAGAGAGTTCATGTTCAATAGCTCTTGAAGCCGGTCCCTGGTCCCCAGAACCCGTGGATGCCACTCTGAGGGCCTCTGCTCCAATTAGAGCGGCATTTCAGACACTCCTCCCGTCAAACAGCTGCAGCACTGCGTGCAGGGGGCGAACACATTTCTGTCCCTGAGAACCCATCCTGGATAAATGCAGTGTTTTTCTGGTGCCTTCTGGAGGTCATACAGAGAAGGGAACGACTGCAAATGAGAGAATGTTAACTTAAAAAAAAAAAAAAGAGAGAAGACGGAATAAGTACTTCAATTCCACTTAACTGACGCACATCGCCAGCCTTCGCCGTACCGAGGGTTGCAGAAACAAAGTAAAGAGGAAAAGCAAAGGAGGATCCAAGAGAAAATAAAAGCAGACAAGACAGGAGGAAGAGTGTGGGGAGAGCAGGGGGCTGCGGCTCGTCGTCCTCGGTCACTACCACCCGGGGGGGCCTGTTCGTGGAGGCAGGACCTAGCACAGCCCTCTGGTCAGGACCTAGTGCAGCCTCTGGTCAGACGACGTGTGGGAGTTCCATCATGCACAAGGATGAGTTTTTAGGTCAGTGCCGTCTCGACTATGTGTTGTTTGTTTACATATTTATCATACTGGCACACACCTATTACACACACACACACACTCACACTCACACTCACATTCACACACACTCCTCGGAGAGGCCCGTCCTCTGCTCCTGACTTTCAAGACCCTCTCTGCTCTGTCTACACTCACTCTTCCACATTCTCCTCAGGCGACATCTTCACCCAGTGACAAATCCGTCATCTTCCCCCGGGAACACACTCTGAAGTCATTTCTTCCCGACCCTCTGCCCTCACGGGCACACGTCCCTCTTTCCTGAAGTCACCTTCCCCTTCCCCCCGTACACATACTGCTACTTAGGAGGTTTCCATTTTGTGACTACCTCTGTGAACTTACTTTAGCGCCAAAAGTGATTATTATTATTATTATTTTTAATTATTATTATAAGAGGAGAAACAGACGTGCTATTTTTCCTACCAGGTAATTATGAGTTATTTGTAGACCTTTTTTTTTGTTTTCAGTTTACAAAGTATTCACAGACACCTTGTATCTCTCTGTAGCCAGCACTGAGTCTGTCTGCCGTGTCATCAATATGGTTGATGTCCTACTGGCTCTTCTGTTTCTCTCTTTCTTTCAGATGCAGGCTTCAGAATGGGCGCATGGTTCAATTCCGGTCTATGAGAAAAGATGGAAAGTCAGCCGAACATGGCTGAAAAATACTTCCCCACTCCCAAGTAGGCATAAAAATATAAGACCTCTTCCCTTTGGGCATTTTGCATCTAAGTGTGATGCTTAGAACTTCCTCAGCCATCTTTCCCCGACTCCGGAGAGGAAATCGACACCAAGGAGGCCACACCCTCAGCCTCTCGAGATATTGTGAGTTTGGTACCAACCAGTTTTGACATCAACCAAACTCACAGTCTCCTTGTCCTCTGGACTTACTGCTATAGGATAAACCAGATATCTGTGTGGCTTAAGCAACCTGAGTCAGAATTTCTGCTGTTTATAGAAAAGACTATACTAATTATACATCTACCTTTAATTTTTTTTTTCTTAATGATGATGGCAAAAATAGAAAGAGGGTGACACTGGCCCTGGCCGGTTGGCTCAGTGGTAGGGCGTTGGCCTGGCAGGTGGATGTCTTGGATTTGATTCCCAGTCAGGGCACACAGGAGAAGCGACCATCTGCTTCTCCACTCCTCCCCATCTCCCTTCTCTCTCTCTCTTCTCCTCCCACAGCCATGACTCGATTGAGTCAAGCACAGTGGCCCCAGGCGCTGAGGATGATGCCATGGAGTCTCTGCCTCAGGTGCTAAAAATAGCTCGGTTGCAAGTATGACCCCAGATGGGCAGAGCATGGGCCCCAGACAGAGGTTGCCAGGTGGATCTTGGTCAGGGTGCATGTGGGGGTCTATCTTTCTATCTCCTCTTCTCTCACTTAGAAAAAAGAAAAAGAAAAGGCAAGACTCCAAGGAAACTTCTGTCCATGTCACTAAGTGAAAAAAAGCCAATCCAAAAAGGCTACATACTGTTGGATTCCAACTATATGACATTCTGAGAAGAAAACACTATGGACACAGTAAAAATATCCGTGGTTTCCAGGTGCGAAGGGGGAAGAATGTAGGAACAGGAGGAGTACGGAGGATTTTTAGGGCAATTAAACTACTCTGTACGATACCGCCAACAGTGGATACATCATTATTTTTCAAAGTCCATGGAATGTACAACATACAGAGTGCACTTGAACGCAAACGATGAACTGTGGGTAATTAGGATGTGTCGATGTAGGCTCATCAATTGTCACAAAGAAGCCACTCTGGGGGCGAGTGTTGACGGTGGGGGAGGCCGGGGAGGGGAGGGTTGGGCCGAGGTACATGGAAAATCACTGCACGTTCTGCTCAATATTGCTGTGAACCTAAAAAAAAAAACGCACTAATAAAAATAAAGTCTAGTGGTTTTTTTTTTTTTTTAAATGAAGTAAGAAATAAAAAAGAGGGGAAAAAAAGTAGAAAGTAGAACAAGGCAGAAGTTTTACAGTCTTCTTGTACCAGAAAGTCCCGCTGAGGCGGAGTGCTAAGCTCCGTGAACGTGGTGTTTCCACTGTGACTCTGGTCTGCGCCCTCAAACAGAGCAGCTAGTCTGTGTCTAATTGTATTTGTTTTTCCCCCTGCAGTGACGGTTAACAGCCCTCTCACCACCGAGATGGTCCCATAAAATTTTACAACAACAATTTCTTAAGTGAAATTTCCATTGAGTCTGTTTGAGGGACCTTCAAAAGAGCCAGAGAAAAATCAAATAGATATAACTTGGGGCATTTTTCCTGAGGTCTTAATTTAATTATCAATCATGTCTTTGTGAGCCTCCCCTGCGGGGGCGCTCGCATGATTCCTCCACAGCACAAATAACTTACTGCGCCTGCGAGACGGTGAGCTCATGCGCAGGCCCAGAGGGCACCCCCGCAGCCCCATTCCTCCGGGGACACTTTACAAGTTACGTTCTGAGAAGGTGACGTCTGACACTGGAGGTCGGCGAGCTCTGTCCTCCACCCTCCACCCTCCACCCAGCAGGCACGTGTCAGCGTGCACAGAACAGAACAGCGCCCAGGGGCCTTACGTGGAGCTAACGAGAAGAGGAGAAGAGAACGGAGACCCACAAACGCCTGTGTTTGCCCCCAGAGACAATCAGTTACCTGTGTTTCTTCACTGTTCACACCTGGGCTGGTGAGGCAACGGCTGGGCTGAACAATCACATCCTCTCAGGCAGGGGTTTTCAGAGACGGAATCTGAACTCACTGGGCGAAACGCAAATAGATTTAGCAGCTTTACGACTATTTACGTGGCCTTCGGCGATGCCTGTTGGAGCGAGGTTTTCTTTTCTACCTGAACATCTGGACATTAGCTCGGGACTTCGTCTCTGTGAAAGCTGGCCTGGTGGTAATAACTCAGGGCTCTGGTCAAGGCAGGTGGGAATCACACTTGTTCTGGGAAGAAGGGATGGAACTTATCACTAAGACTTATTCAACGTCTAGAAAGGAAGGCGGGGGTTCCGGATGAGTAGAGGTCCTGAGCCTGGAGTCAAATGCATTACTTAAGCGACACCCAAAGCATGGTCAAGGGGGGGGGGCACGCTGTGTTGTGGTACCGGAGGAAAGGACTTACTTTAAGTCTCACACCGTATGCATTACTTTACACTATCTCAACTGCTCGACAGAATAGTAGAAAGGTCAGACATTTTATCATAAAGTTTTGGAAATTCAGCCTGACCAGGAAGTGGCACCGTGTATGGAACATCAGCCTGGGACAGTGAAGACCCAGGTTTGAGACCCTGTGGTCACTGGTTTGAGCTCAAGGATCGTTGGCTTGAGGCCAAGATCACTAGCTTGAGCCCAAGGTCGCTGGCTTGAGCAAAGGTCACTGGCTCTGCTGGAGCCCCCTGGTCAAGGCACGTATGGGAAAGCAATCAATGAACAACTAAGGTGCCGCAATGAAGAATTGATGCTTCTCATCTCTCTCACTTCCTGTCTGTCTGTCCCTATTTGACTCTCCCCCCCCATAACTCTCTCACTTAAAAAAAAATTGGAATTCATTGCCAATTGGGGGCCAATCAAAAATGAATGTGAGCTATATTTAAAATTATAAACTGAGTCATCTCTGAAATCATAATATAAACCGTGAAAAAAATATTTTATGAATTCTCGACTTTAAATTTTCTTTTCCCAATAATCCATGGGTTGTCTGTGAGGTGTGAAGATAACTCCAAGTCTAGTCCTTCTCTTCTCTTTGACATCTGTGTGATCAAAGGCGATGTGCTTCAGCTCTTTGAACTTAGTTTTCTCTTCAACAACAGCAGCAGCAGCAGCAAAGTGGTGGTGATTGCTTTTTTATTGAGAAATAACTGATAGGTAACACTGTAGTAGTTTTTGGTGTATAGGATAGTAATTTAGTCTATGTATCTATTGTGGTGATTGTCACAATGCCGTCTGTCAAACAGGTTTATTGCAATTGAAGTTAAGGAGAGGAAAAAGTGGTTTCAAAGTAGCAAAACGCTTCTTCAATGGAAGAAAATCTCAGATATTGGTACAGCTCTGTGCCACACGTGTTATAAAGCACCAGTTCTCTTCATCTTCTTAGCAACCCAAAGAAACCTTCCCATAATTATCCTCAATTTACAGACAGAGGAGCGGAAGCCCAAGGAGGCTTCTTCCCTGAGATCAGAACACTTATAAAAGCAATACTTCCTGTGGGCATTGTGTGTTTTTAAATGTATATCCAGAGGATGACCAGGAGGCCCCTGCTGCCCACGGCCCAGGCCTCAGCTCCCGCAGGTCCCTCCGTGCCTGGAGAGATTAACCGGGAAAAAGCCAGTCATGGAGGACAAACATAGGAAAGATCGGGAGTGTTCTCAGAAGAGACTGAGCATCCGAAAGGCTGCTCACACTGGAAGCCATCAGGGTACCAAACCCTCAGAAATTTAATTTTTTCTCTTTTTTTTTTTCCTGGCACAGTGAAGGGATTCCGAGAAAAAAAAAACAAAACAACCACCAGACTCTGTGAAGCAAATAAATAAGTTAACATGTCTGTGTACACGTCAACTTAGTGAAAGTAAATTTGTGAACTTGCAACACATCCTAATTTAATTACCTTCCACGGAAAATCTATACTTTAGTCATATATAGTCATAGAGAAAAACTCCCTTCCCTTGAGATTTTTAAACTAGTGAGGCAGAGTAGCAGCATGGTTCCGGGTTTCCCCCTGGGCAGCTGTGGAGCTTCGTGCTTTGAAGGCACCGAGCTTGTTGGGGAACAACACATGCTGTGAACGATCTGACCCAGGGCGGGGCTGGGACCCAACAGCTGACACAGGGGTCATCTGGGCAAGAAAAGATGCCGGACAGGACAGGCCTGCTTCACGCCAGAGGAGAAGGAAGACACGGACTGTTTGGGGGTAAGGTAACCAAGGCAGAAGGGCGGTCTTCTCAGGTTGGAGTCCTGAATCCCAACCAACGAAATAGAGAGAGAGAGAGAGAGAGAGAGGGAGAGAATATAGACAGGGCACCGCACGGAGACAAACCACTAGATCCAGAGACAGGAGACACAGACGGGGCAGTGCACGGAGCGCCCCCACTCATCAAGTAACAAGGAAACAAACGTGCCCACAGACAAGTGGGCCAAGACTCGGGTGCCCGAGAGGGAGTCCGCGGGGGTCGGTCGGTGACCCATTCAGACTGCCCCAGGGATATGCTTCAGCTGCTTCAAAGGCAAACTGAGGAATCCTAGACTAGGGAGGGTTACGAGAGGCGGGGCCTATGAGAGCGTATGGAACACCAGTCCCAGGGAGGAGGCGAGGCAGACGCCCCAGCTTCCCCACCCATCGGTGGGGCGGCCCGGAGAGGCAGCTCCGCAGGGCGGGGCGAGTCAGACGTCTGGAGCAGGACTGACCCCGCAGTGCCCCCTGCGGTGGGGGCTCCTGCCTGCAGCCTGTGCCGGCTCCTTCTCTAACTTCTCCACTCGCTACTTGTGCTGGCTCGGCTCCCTCCCGAATAGCCACAGAGTTTCCATCCGCATCCAAGGGTCCGCTTCTGAAAACACCCAGCCTAAAGGGCACTGCCATGCGGGTTGCAGGCTTCACGTGGAAGGAAGGTTTGTTTTTTGGGGGTTTTTTTGGTTGTTGTTTTTTTTACAGAGACAGAGAGTCAGAGAGAGAGATAGACAGGGATGAGAAGCATCAATCCTCAGTTTTTCGTTGCGACACCTTAGTTGTTCATTGATTGCTTTCTCCTATGTGCCTTGACCGCGGGCCTTCAGCAGACTGAGTAACCCCTTGCTCAAGCCAGCGACCAGCTTTGCTCAAACCAGATGAGCCTGCGCTCAAGCTGGTGACCTCAGGGGTCTCGAACCCGGGTCCTCCGCATCCCAGTCCAACGCTCTATCCACTGCACCACCGCCTGGTCAGGCGGAAGGAAGGGTTTTGACAGGAGAGGTTGTACCCAATGTGGAAAGACTGAGAGAATAAACTGTCTGGAAGTGATGTCTTAAGAAGAACGATTAGAGATACGAGTGACACATTACCTTAGGAAGAGGTGTTAAGGAATACAAAGATCTCTAAGTGTCTGAAATCGTGGTAGGTGAACAAAAGGTTTGCCGGGTGTGCGTTGATCCAGAGGATGAGCACTGATTACAAGCAGGGGTTTGGAGGTGTCCGTGTCCAAGCCAACCGGGTGCTTCGTCCTGGGCAAAGGTTACGGCTGGTAGACAGCAAATACGTCACGGCTAAGGAAGCCAAGGTTTTAATAGATTTAGAGTGTGTCTAAATCAGTCGCAAGTCTGATTTTCCTTCTTCATCACGGAGGGTTCTCTCCCGGAACCTGCTGGGAGGCTACTTGCGAGGGGTCCACGGTTCCAGCGTTTCCAGCGGGACTGGCGGGGCCGCCTGGCATCCGCCCCCTTTGGAGGATGGGTAACATAATCACCTCCTTCCCAGAAGCATAACATAAAGGGGCTGAGCTCACAGGGAAGAAAAGGAACCGGCATCCCGACCCACTGCAAATCAGAAACGGTGAAAACCGCCACGAGCACTGGAGTGTGCATCTCTTACCCGTCACGGCCAGTCAATGTTTACGACGCATGGGTGCCTGCCTCTAAAAATTTAGAGTAAAATATCAAACGTGACGAATGTTCATATGGAAATTAAGAAAACTTTACTTACAAATTAAACAGTATTAACATCGTCTTTCTACCTAAAAAGGGTACACTGCCGCAGAAATGAACATACCCTCACGCCTGGATAGATTATGGCATGGATTGTCTAGGATAACTTTTGGTGATGGACAGATCAACTCATAGACAATTCGACTAACAGCGGCTTTCATCACGGAGACACTTAGGCTCACTAAGCCATTTCCTTCCTGTCTAGAACAGAACTGTAGTTTACACCCCCTCTCAATTGGATTTCACCCACTGTCCGCTTTTTTTCTCCGGAAGAGGCACCACAATCCCTCTGTCCCTCAGGCTAGAAAGCTTGGAGTCCTTCTTGCTACGGCTCTTCCCTTCATCCTCACGTTGAATGAGTCTGCACGTCTTCTCGGTTCTACTACCCTCTGAAGAGTTCACGAGTTCACCGACCTACGCCCCCGGCTGTGAACATCCACCTTGCATCATATTGTCATCCTGTCCTGCAGATTGGTCTTTGTCCCGTCACTCTTGACGACCTCCAGTGTCATCGCCACTCAGCAGCCCATGAGGCTGTCTGGAACAGACCAAAAAACCTCCCAAAAGGAATAGAAACCTGGTGTCTGAGAGGCCGCCACTCTTAACGGCCATCGGATCGCAAACTATAAATGGATTGGACTAGTGTGCCATACCCCTTAACTTACAATGTCATCAGTCTAACATGTTTCAATAAAAACTTTTTTTTTTTAAAGAAAAGAAATCTGATGATGAAGTCCCCCTAAGGAAAGATCTCCAAGGGTATTCTGAGCCTAGAAACCTATGCTTTGGGTTCAACGCGGTTCTCAATCCTTACAACGGTAAAGCTATTGCTTTGCTTCCTTGGTTAATGCTTGTCTCGTCCACTCAGCTGTAAGTTCCATGAGGTCAGGACCGTGTCTCTTTGGTTTATTGACATGTTACCAATCGTCAGTTCAGCGCAGGGCAGAGGCTGGGGGTTCACAGAGCTACTATCACTGGCTGTGGTACTGAAACAATAAGAGACGGTATGTTGAACGGAATATAAAAACCAAGGAATAGATCCAGACACGTGAAGTTATTTATTATTTGACGAAGATCATCTATAATGGACAGATCACTCGACACTCCTGCCTGGGAAAACTGGATAACTGGGGGGAGGGTCAAGCTTTGTATCAAACCATACATAAAACAACTAGAACACATAGGTAAAATGTTTATAATTAGTAATTAGGCTAGGCCTTCCTTTCTGAGTATAATTCCAAAGGAAGAAATCACATACACAAACATATACACAAACACACACACACATGGAATTGTGTAAAAAAAGTTTAAAAACTTTTTTCATATCCTCACTTGTATTATTTTCTGTTCTAAAAGTTTATCTCAAGGATACTGTGAAAAATTGGTACTAAAATATATACATAAAGCTGTCTAATACAGTGGGTTTAGTAACAGCATGCATTAGGCTATGATCTAAATACACAAGATTTGAGACATAAACAATTATGGTCCATACACCCAAGGCAATATACCCAGCCATTCAAAATTGCATCTTAGGGAATGCAAAACAAAAGACATTGTTCACAAAGAAGTGGTAAGTGAAGAAGTGTGTTAAACACAATAGCAAGTATAATTCTGTTTTAAATTCTAAAAAAAATTAAAGAAAATAGGTTAAATATTTCCCGAATTATAGACACCTGATGTCAGTTAATATTATAATTAGAGAACAGAAAATGTTCTTCTTAAAGTCCAGATAGATATTTAGATAGATGATAATAGATAAGATGAATATTAAAGCATAAAAGTAAGTTCCAAAATCTTTTTTTTCAGATTTTTCCCCATGCATATAAAAATAGTATTTATCAAGCTATGAAAACTAAACAGATCTAAGAGAATATTCACAAATACATTCTCCCCTAAGTGAAAATTTCATGGTAAAGGAAATGGAAATTGAGTAGAAAAATAGCGGGATTCTCAGGAAGCCACATCCAAGCAAAGGCTGTCTTTACCTGCGTCCGCAGACTCCGCAGCTGGCAGCCGGCGTAGGAAAATGCAGGGCGTACATTCTGGTTCATTTGTTAAAGTACTGTTAAACATCTACCACGCTCACGACACTGAGGAGGGCTCAAGGAAGGCAGAAGCAGACAGTGTCCACATTAACACTTAAAGGGTTGCTTAGCGATCGGGATGATCCCAGGAATCTCTTGATGATTCTATGTGAACCAACTCCACCATCCACCAGAGTAGATGTTTCTTTTTTCCTTTTCCTTTTTTTTTTTTTTTTTTTTTGTTGCAACATCTCAATGTACTTATTTTCTAGAAGGAACCCAAGACTCAAACAGCCACAAATGCTTGCTGGGCTCACTGGTTTAAGAATGGTTGGTGGTTTACAGAATATAAATAGAAGAAGCTATAACCAGTTTCAGCCAGTCTGACGCCACTCAGAGAAAACTGATGAATAAATAATGAGTGCATCCTGCATCTTTCATTAGGTTCAGATCCCGGGCTCTCAGCTAGTGGCGCTCACACAGTTCCGCCCGCCTTGCAGGGAGGCAGTTACCTCCAACGTCAGACGCAGCAAATTCTTGCTGCCTCTGTTGGAGGCTTTTGGGGAATTTGGCGTTTCAAAATGTGACTTTCCTGGGAAGGAACTCCCAAGAGATGTTATACTTTCTTGCTCAGTGGAAATTTGGCTCCTGCATTTAACACTGATAAATTGACAGTTTCTTTCTTTCTTTCTTTCTTTCTTTCTTTCTTTCTTTCTTTCTTTCTTTCTTTCTTTCTTTCTTTCTTTCTTCTTTTCTTTCTTTCCTTTCTCTCTCTCTCTCTCTCTCTCTCTCTCTCTTTCTTTCTTTCTTTCTTTTTTCTCTTTCTTTCTTTTCTTTCTTTGTCATCCTCTCTTGCACATGGTCTGCCTTGGAAAGCGGGTCCAATCTTCATCACTGCAGTCTTAGATGAAGTGGGGATAGATCCTGGGAATCTGTGACCAGCTCCAAGGGTGGGGCTGCAGTGACAGGCCAGAGAGAGAGAGATCTGCTTTATTGACGTTAAAGAGACGGCGGTTTGGGTCATTTACGTTACCCACTTATTCTAGGAGTGATACCACACATTGCTACTTTGCACATTCGTCTGCCAACCACACCCTCCCGGAAGTCTGTATGTTCGGGAGGGCTCGTGACATCCTTGGTGCCCTTACTCACGAGATTCCAGAGTTTAAGACATTTGCCCAAGGCCACACAGCTTAGCAAATGCCTGGGGCAGAAGCAGCATTCAAACCGTCTGTCCTTACATTGGGCGGCTTTTCCATTTTCTCACCCTGCCCAAACTAAATTCATTCATTCATTCATTCATGTGGCAACTTTTATCGGGTGCCTACTCAAACTCAGGTCTATCCTAGGGGCTGGAGATCTGGCAGTGAGTAACATAATCAGGTTCTTGATCTGGAGGAGCTCCTGCTCCAGTGGGGGAGCTGAGAACAGAAAACAAGCAAAAATAGCCTGACCTGTGATGGCACAGAGGATAAAGCGTCGACCTGGAACACTGAGGTCACCGGTTCAAAACCGTGGGCTTGCCCGATCAAGGCACATATGGGAGTTGATGCTTCCTGCTCCTTTCCCCTTCCTTCCTTCCTTCCTTCCTTCCTTCCTTCCTTCCTTCCTTCCTTCCTTCCTTCCTTCCTTCCTTCCTTCCTTCCTTCCTCTCTCTCTCTCCTCTTTAAAACGAATGAATAAATAAATAAGCATTTATATGCAAAAAAAGAAAAAAACATGCAAAAATAAATGAATGACAGAGACCGTTACAGGGGACAGCATTAGGAAAATGGGGTTATGTTCGTGAGTGTCGTCAGAGACTCAGGACTCTCTGAGCGGGGGCCGTTGGAGCTCAGCTTCACATGACAAGAAGTCGGCCAGGTGAAGATCCCAAGAGACATAGTCCTGGGGGGGGACATATCTGAGGAAAAGACCCTCAGGAAGAAGCAAGGTCGGCCTGATCCCGGGACAGTACAGTGACTAGCCTAACTCGGGCGTAGGAAACAAAGAATGTCGGTCATTCTCTTTGAAGGGGTCTTCTCAGGAAAGCCGCGGAAGGATGGGAGGCGGGAACTCACGTGTGACTGGCTGTGTTCAGAGACCCCGCTGGTGTCTCTGGGAAGAGTAAGACCGGAGAGGAGACAGGAAGATCGTTTCGGAGGACGCCCGAGTTTCCTGAGACGAGGGAAGGAGGCTTGGACCGGGGTGGAAGTCATGGAAATCAAGAGAAGCACATGGATTTGGACAGCATTTTTGGACACAGAGCTGACTGGACTTACTGGTAGGTTAGTTTGGCGATTTTCAACCGGTGCCCCACCAGAGTTTTTAAAAACACGCAGTGCCTAACTGTTTAGTCAAGGGCACTGACCTCTTTCCCCCTTCGATTATCAAATACAAAATGACAACAGCCAGCACACCAATAGCTGTCCGGGGTGAATGGATCAAAATTATACTTATTTTTGTTGTTGTTGTTGTCATCAGATCAGCAAAACTTTTTATTTTTTGGAGTGCCACAGAATTGGAGTAATTAGCTTATGTGTGCCGTGAGACGAGAGAGGTTGGAAATCAGTGGGTTCGACAGTAATAGGAGGAGGAAGGAGGGAAAGAATCAAGGGGAACCCCCAGGAATAACGGCGGTATGCCTTTTTATTATCAGCTTATCCATCTGTGTACTCAGCAAACGGTTATGAGTGCCGGCTGTATACCTCTCCCGAGTGCTGCACCCTTTTTATTATCAGCTTATCCATCTGTGTACTCAGCAAACGGTTATGAGTGCCGGCTGTATACCTCTCCCGAGTGCTGCGCCCCCCCAGCCCCTCCCCCCACGGTCACGTGACCCGTGGGCCCCGCGGCAGTTCGCTGAGGAGTGGGGAACAGACCGCTGAGCAAGGGCAGTCCAGCGTGGGGGGGCGTCTGTGACGTGGCCGGGTTCTCAGGAGGCGGGAGAACAGCGCAGTTGACTTCGGAGAGGGAGGATGTTGCATCCCTGCTGAGACCCCAAAGATGAGTGGGAGGGGACCAGACACACAGGGAAACGTTTCATTCAGGGAAGACCTCAGAGGCAGACAGTCTACTGCTAGAACTGTTACGCAGGAGGGAGGGACCGAAGATTAAGCTGGAGACATAGACAAGAACCAAGAGATAAAAATAAAAAGTAGGTTCTGGCCAGTTGGCTCAGTGGTAGAGTGTCGACCGGTGTGTGGAAGTCCCAGGTTCGATTCCCGGCCAGGGCACACAGGAGAAGCGCCCGTCTGCTTCTCCACCCCTCCCCCTCTCCTTCCTCTCTGTCTCTCTCTTCCCCTCCCGCAGCCAAGGCTCCATTGGAGCAAAGTTGGCCCGGGCACTGAGGATGGCTCTGTGGCCTCTGCCTCAGGCGCTAGAATGGCTCTGGTTGCAACAGAGCAACGCCCCAGATGGGCAGAGCATCGCCCCCTGGTGGGCATGCCGGGTGGATCCCGGTTGGGTGCATGCGGGAGTCTGTCTGTCTGCCTCCCCGCTTCTCACTTCAGAAAAATAAAAATAAATAAGCAGGAGTTTGGCCTTGGGGACGAATGAAGGGCCCGGGGAGGCGGGAAAGGCTGTAGCCCGACGGAGAAGCGGTTTGTGTCACAGGGTCGGCTCCCGGATTTGAAGGGCAGCTTGGGAAGTCCTGCTTACAGCACGGTCTCGGGTTGATTAAAACAAAGAAGACTGTGGAGATGTATTTGTGGACATTTTTAAATCGACGGTTTTTTCTTTTAAAAAAAAGGGTGTCAAAAGATACACCTCCCATTGGTCACATTAGTGGCCCCGAGGTGGAGAGGGGGGGAGGGTGTTGTCATTCTCTCTGCGTACCTTCTTATGCTCCAAAGCCCGCCACGTCCTCTGTGTTCTCAGCTTTATAAAGGAATCGTTTTAAAACCACAGATGTGGCCGCCACGTGGAGAAGGACTGGGGACCTGGGCCAGCCAGGTGGGGGGCTCCGTCCGGAGCAACGACAGAAGGGGGAAAAGTCATGTTATTCTCGGGGGTGGCTCAAGGCAAACCCTGAGACCTCGGAGAGGAACTGTCTGTCGGGGGAGTTCCACGATGCTTTCTGCCAGGACAGGAACAAGACTGTGGACAAGAGCTACAGGCTGAAGGTTAAATAGCGCATCTGAGGTGTCTAGCTGGTTGTCGCCCCAACTTGGGAGACATTCCTCACTGAGAGTCACCCGGCAGGGAGTGCGGAGCAAGCGGGAAACAGACAGGGGTGGTGTCCTGTCGTGGCGCAGCTGACCTCGTAGGGGTGGGCAGGCAGGGAGCCCCCACAGAAAAGGCTGAGCAGAGTCCTGGAGAAGAGACCCAGCCTTCACTCCAGGGCTCATTGCTGAGACCCCTGAAGTCAGCCACTCCGCAACGAAGAGATAAGTGATTCAATAAAACATTTGCCTGGACGTGAATAAACTTGACCTCCACGGAAAGATGCAAGAGTGTGAGTGTGGGCACAGTCCACGAGGCCCCTCTGCCCCTGTTCCTAGCAAGGATGGGCGAGAGGGACTAGGAGGAAAGTGGAGATGGCCCCGTCCAGTTCAAGGCATGCACAGGATGGACCAGGAGTCGGAGAGAGTCCTGGGAGAGAGGAGAGTGGGTGAGATGGGAACGAGGATGAGGACGAGGACGCAAACCCCTTCCCCGGAGGGGCTGGGGGCCAGGCTGAGCCTGCAGGGGCCCGTGCCGTGCCCGGGCACCGCCACCCTCCCCGCCGCTGCAGGGTCCGGGCAGTGGCAGCAGGAGGAACTGGGCTGAGCCTGCAGGGACCCATGCTGTGCCCGGGCACCGCCACCCTCCCCGCCGCTGCAGAGACCAGGCAGTGGCAGCAGGAGGTACTGGGCTGAACCTGCAGGTACCCATGGCATGCTGGGAGCCACCACCCTCCCCACTGCTGCAGGGTCCGGGCAGTGGCAGCAGGAAGAACCGGGCTGAGCCTGCAGGGACCCGTGCTGTGCCCGGGCACTGCCACCCTCCCCGCTGCTGCAGGGTCCGGGCAGTGGCAGCAGGAGGAACCGGGCTGAGTGTGCAGCCCTGAGTGGTGGGGACTGACCGGGAGCCAGGAGATGACCCGGCTCTGGGAACTGTCCACTGCAGCGCCAGCTGCCCCCTCCCCAGCGGTGACCGCCATCACTGCCGCCCCCTCGCCCGTCACAGACTGTGGTCCGACTGGGGAATCTCAAATACAAAGAAGAAACAATAAAAATTTGCGAACTTCTTAAAAATGGTTCATTGAGAGACCTCCAGGTCAGATTATCCAGTGTGGTCAAAGTTGTAGAGAAATAGAGAGCCCTAAATGAGGAGGGGGTGCAAAAAAAAAAAACTGAAGAAAATCTCTCTTTTCTGAAAGGAAAAGCCAGAGCCAGCCTATGAAAGGGGAGGGAGAGGCCCCCCAGGGGCGCTGGACAGGGTGCCTCCCTCCTGTCCTCCCTGCGAGCATCTCCTCCTCCGCTCTCCACCTTCTTCTGGTGCAGCTTTAGAGAGGTCTTCCCTTAAAAATTTGTATTAGCCTGACCAGGCAGTGGCGCAGTGGATAGAGCGTCGGACTGGGATGCGGAGGACCCGGGTTCAAGACCCTGAGGTCGCCAGCTTGAGCGCAGGCTCATCTGGTTTGAGCAAAAGCTCACCAGCTTGGACCCAAGGTCGCTGGCTTGAGCAAGGGGTTACTTGGTCTGCTGAAGCCCGGCGGTCAAGGCACATATGAGAAATCAATTAATGAACAACTAAGGTGTTGCAACGAAAAACTAATGATTGATGCTTCTCATCTCTCTCCGTTCCTGTCTGTCTGTGTCTATCTATCCCTCTCTCTGGCTTTCTCTCTGTCTCTCTCTCTATATATAAAAAATTGTATTAAAACACATTCAACCTAAAATTACCGGCACAGCCATGTCCACGTGTAAAGCTCAGGGGCACCGAGGGCCTTCGTGCTGGGCAGCCCTCACCCCACCCACCTCCAGAGCTCGTTTTCATTGTGAAAAACTGAAACTCTGTCCCTACCAAACATCAACTTCCTGTTCTCCGCGGCCCCCCCCCCCCCCGGCCTGCAACCACTGTCTGGCTTTCTGCCTCTTGAATCTGACCACTCTGAGGGCATCATAAGTGGAGTCACATGCCATGGACCAGCGCAGCTTCCAAATAACGGTGCGGAATTAAGGAAACACACTTTGTCAGAACAAAACCGATGGGACCGGGAGGACTCCTCAAACTGCCTGGCAGCATCTGAGTGCCTCACGGCCTCAGTTCGCTTTATTATATGGACCTATGCAAATCAAGGACCCTGATACAAAGTTGCACATCAAAGGCTAAGACAGGAACTCTCCCAAGGCAAAAACAGGATACATTAGTGAAATTTACAAACATCTGAAACAAAGTCAGAGGAAGGGTATGTATATTGCTTCCTGCAACCCAAGGAAGGAAGTGGAGTGGGTGTAAACACTCAGCATCAAAGCCAAATATGGAGATGGAGGGGGGAGAACTTAGCCTTTTGCTAAGCCTTGAATCTATAATGGCTTCCTGCCATTAACGGTCCACAACATATCCCCCTTTTCTTTTTTAATTTGTGTGCTGAGATTTGCACTCATCTGATTTTCTAATTTGGAGGCAGATGGAAAAAATACAAAATAAACACAAAATTAGTATAGCCAATGCTAACAGATACCCAAAACAAGTATAATAATACATCACAGTGATTAAAGACTTTAAGCAAACTCTCTAAGCTAATAATACAACAAGAATCTATAAAAGAGTAATGTCCTTAAAGTGTTCACCAAGTCCAAGTTGGCACCAACACCATTCCAAATCTCTACAAATGCAACCCAACCCCAGTTCAGTCCATCAAAAACTGTCACAGGAGCAGGAGTCCAGGAAAAGTCCACTTTCAGGAGAAGTCCTCATGGCACTGAAATTGCCGTCACACTTCCACACTCTGCAGTTAGCGTCAAAGTCCCAATGACCGCTGCTTCCCAGCTGGCAATGACCCAGGTAGACTGGAAAAGCCATCTGCAGCACGCATGAAGATGGAGCTTCCGTTTTCCTCAAACTGGAAAGATGAACCCAGGGGTCCTATACTGGAACTTTACAGCCATGGAGTGGTGAGGAGAACCTTGGGATACACTAAGCTGGGTGGCAGAGGTAAATTTGTAAATTGGCAAAAAAGGAAAAAAGGAGCTCTGAATTAGGAGTAGGTCCTAGCCTAAACTATGAGTGGGGCATTGAGGCAGGAGGAATAAAAGAAAGACTGTATATTAATCAAAGCAGCAGAAAACAGGACTATCAATACCCACAACAGAGATCTTCGAGGGAAGAATAAAAAACCTGAATATTCAGGCAAGACCTAGTTAAGTGGCGCTTGTGTAAATGAGACCAGTCTACCAGCTACTTGGAAGAAATACCCCAGGCTCGTCCACAGTGTCGTAGATGGGGCTGACGGCCCTGGGCACCTTTTAGCCTTCAGTGGCAAATCCCAGTATTCTGGGCAAGGTTAGGTCACAGGTGGATGGAGCAGGGATGGAAGAGACTGAACCCTCCCTTAGAGGAGTGAGGGGGAAGCCTACCTTCCAGTGTCCCTTCTTCCTCACAGCAAAGGCATGTAAGCCTGGCAGGCTTTGGCTTAAATGACCATCCTTTCCACTATTGAAGCAGGGCCCTGATGAAGTTCCAGTTGGAGCGTTGGAGCCTCTGAGGGCGTATGCCAAGAGCTAGTATTTTACCTGATCTCCTTTGGGCTTTTTCGGCCTCTTGGTACCTTAAAAGCCATGCTCAGAAGATCTCGCTGAGGGGCTTGAGGGTCCCTATCTGCCTATATATCTGGAGCTATTCAGAAAAGAACAAAACAGTGTTATTAGCTGGAATCAAATAAAAGTAGAAAAAAGGGTAGTAGTTTGCAGGACAAAAATTTGGGCATCTCTTGTACATCAGCATTCAAGATAAACTGTTTGAAGTAAAAAGCATAACAGGGTAGACCTGCAGGAGCTCCAGGACATGACTCCCCCCCCCCCTTTCTTTTTATATTATTTACAATTGAATTACACTTTACAATATTTTGACTTCAAATATTGCAAGAAATTCTTGACTTTGTTAACTTTTAACAAAAATAGAGTAAAAGCACCTCCAAACAACATTCCCACACTTATCAAAACACCCCCTTAACATTAATTAACAGGCACTTTAGAGAGTACATATCAAAACTGAAAAATCCCATTGTGATCTTCATTATTCTTCTACAGCAAAAAAATCTTTACACCTTTATTATGTAAATCTATGCTGCTTCAAGCCTTTCACTTGCGGCCTGGAGCAGCCTGGCCAAACCAGCAAGTCTTTTGGATCCAAAATGAGCGTGCTCTACTTATTCCAAACAAAATTATATTTATATAGGGAAATGAAATTATTCCCGTTTTGTTTTCAATACTACAGCTGGCACTTCCAAAACTATTATTATCATTACTTTCCATGTAAGGACTTATTCAGGCCTTATAAACAAAAACACTTAGACATTAAACAAAGACTTCACATACAATCACACAAATCAAGAGTGAAACCCGGGGTTTTAGAGATTGAACTATGGCCTGCTTGATCTTAAGTAGGGCTATCTTAATAGGAACGTAATAAGGATATATACTAAACAGAGATCTCTCTCGAAAAATCTCAAGACGGCCGTATGAGATTTCTATTCAGCAATACCCAAATCAGGCCCCCCTTTCGCCCTCTTTTCAAGCAATGGATCAGGAAAATAAAATGATCTAAAATATTAAAAAAATGAGATAATAATTGAGAAAGGGAAGAGAGCATAGTAAGTCTTATGCAATTGCTCTTGTGAAGTGAGTCTCTCATCTAGAATCATGGTGTCTCACCAGTCGTTCAAGGATCCACCGAGGAGCTTCAGCAGACCTAGGAAAAACACACACATATCCTCGGCCCCATAAGAGAACAGGGTCTGGCCCTTGCCAGATTCCTGTGAGTGGGTCCCTCCATCGCACTTCAGGGAAGGCTTTCTTTGCAGGGTTCCAGAGTCTCTCTGCTGCTGAATGACCCTGTACATCAGTATTCAACAAATTTAAAGTGAAAAGAGCATGACAAAGAAGATTTGCAGGAGTTTGAGGGTATAATTCCCCTTTTTTAATTTTTTCCAATTGGTTTTTAAGTGTTTGATGTGCACGCTCTACAATGCCTTGACCCTGGGGATTGTAAGGAATTCCCGTCCTTAGGTCAAGTCCAAAGGTCTGACAAAATGTAGTAAATGCTTTTCCTACATATGCAGGAGCGTTGTCAGTTTTAATCAGTTTAGGAAGTCCAATAATAGAAAATGCATACAAGCAATGAGCTATAACATGTTTAGCAGCCTCTCCTGTTCTGGCAGAGGCTACTATAAATCCAGAATAAGTATCTACTGTAACGTGGACAAAGGATTGTTTGCCAAATGAAGGTATATGAGTAACATCCATTTGCCAAAGTTGCCCCGGTAGGAGTCCTCGAGGGTTAATTCCAAACGAAGGGACAGATTGTAATATAGGGCACCTTGGACAAGATTTAACAATCTGCCATGCTGCTTCCCGAGAAAGTTGAAACTGTTTACGCAGGGCTGCAGCGTTCTGGTGATGGATAGTGTGAGACTGAATTGCTTGATCTGTCATGGTTGCTCCAATAATTTTCTTTTGGGTAGCTTGATCAACAAGGGCATTCCCTTGCGCTAAAGCTCCAGGGAGCATGGAGTGAGCTCAAATATGTCCTATAAAACATGGAGCTGTATGTTGACGTACAAGTCTTTGAAGGAGGAACTGCTGAAATAGTTCCTCATCAGCAGTTGTCCCTAAGACAGCAGTCTCTATAGTGGAAACAACCATAAGTAAATATCTGCTGTCTGTATATAAATTAAAGGAGGAGTATGGCAAATGCTGAAAAGCCATGATAATGGCATGTAATTCTACTCTTTGGGCTGATTTTAAGGTGACTGTTTCAGTATAAAGCTGTCCATTGATTATTAAGCCTGCTATTCCTGAGCTGGATCCGTCAGTAAAGATTGTAGGTGCTTCAGGAATGGGCTCATTAACAATTGTCTTAGGAAATATAAAGGTAGTAATTAATGAAAATTGAACTATTTTATCAGCTGGGTAGTGAGAATCAATTTGGCCTGTAAAATTTGCAAAAGCGATTTGCCATTTTGTGGAAGTTTCCCAGAGCCATTGTTGTTGATCCTTTGAAAAAGGAACAACAATAGTCTGTGGCTCAAAACCTATAAGCTGCAAGAGTCGCCTACGCCCCTTGATAATCAAGGAGGCAACAAGATCAAAATATGGAGATAAAACTTTCTTAGGAGTAACAGCTAAATGAATCCATTCAATAGGACCTGAAGCTTGCCACAATAGTCCTGTTGGAGTGTAACTTGAGGGACATATTAGTAGGGCAATTGATTCCTCAGGATTTATGCGTTTTAGTTGTGCTTGCTGCAAGGCCTTTTCTACAAGCTTTAAAGCTTGTTGTCCCGCAGGTGTAAGTAGCCGAGGAGAAGCTGGTTCAGCTGAGCCTCTAAGAATATCAAAAAGTGGCTTCAGTTCTCCAGTAGTTAATTTCAAGGAAGGTCTAAGCCAATTAATGTCTCCTAACAGTTTCTGGAAATCGTTTAAAGTTTGCAAATGATCTGTCCTGATTTCTATTTTCTGTGGGCGAATTTGTTGTCCCTCAATAATTTGTCCTAAATAAGAAAAAGGTAAAGATTGCTGTACCTTTTCAGGAGCTATATAAAGTCCTGATTTTTTCAGAGAATATTCTAGTTGTTGCAAAATGGTCAACACAGTGTCTTTATCTGGATGAGCAATAAGAATATCATCCATATAATGAATTATGTATGCCTTAGGGTGTTGCCTTCGTACTGGAGAGATGGCTTGAGCAACATATTTTTGGCACAAGGTAGGACTATTAGCCATACCTTGAGGCAAAACTCTCCACTGGTATCGCTCCATGGGAGCCTGAAAATTAAGTGAAGGAACACTGAATGCAAAACGCTTGCAATCATGAGGGCTTAAAGGAATAGTAAAAAAGCAATCCTTCAAATCAACAACTATAAGGTGATAGTTCCATGGAATGGCAGTAGGAGAAGGAAGTCCTAGCTGGAGAGGACCCATAATTTCCATAGTCTTATTTATTGCTCTCAAATCTTGTAATAGCCTCCAGTTTCCTGATTTCTTTTTAATGACAAATATAGGCGTATTCCATGGACTATTAGATGGTTCAATGTGCCCAAGCTGTAGCTGTTCCTGTACCAATTGAGCAGCTGCCCTAAGTTTCTCCTGAGAAAGGGGCCATTGGTCTACCCATACAGGATTATCTGATTTCCAAGTAATTGGGTCTACACAGTGCATTATTGGGGTAGCAGGAGCTACCAAGGCCCCTATGCAAAATTTTGATATCCTAATCCATGCCTTCTGGTATTGGGTGCCACTTCTATGGGGGTGAGAATTCCTCGCTGTTCTTTCCCTAGACCCTTAGTGGGCAAAAATCCCTGATCAAGCATTTGAGTGCTAACTAAACTATTAGGACTGACAAGCAATGCCCCCATATTTTTCAAAACATCTCTACCCCACAAATTAACTGGCAATCCAGGGAGCACATAAGGCTGAAAAAATCCAGAATGACCTTCTTTATCTTCCCATTGTAAAAAACTAGAACTTTGTTGAGGGGATTTACTCTGCCCTATACCTTGTAATTCTGTGGCTGCTGCATGAGTGGGCCAGGAAGGAGGCCAATGTAGCTTTGCAATAACAGATACATCAGCCCCAGTATCTAAAAGCCCTTTAAATTTACGCCCTTGTATTGTTAGTTCCATTTCAGGGCGTTCCTGACCTATTTTTTGAATCCAATAGGCAGTATCAGTGGAGCCAAATCTTTGATTCTCTTGGGGTCCCTTTAGCAGGGTTTGGCCTTGTCTTAAAAGAGGTAAAAGGATTAATTGAGCAATTTTCATATCAGGGGAGATAGTGACTATATTCCTCAAAGTGTGAGCCATTACTTTAATTTCCCCTGTATAATCAGAGTCTATCACTCCAGGAAGAACAAAGAATTCCCTCATAGTTAAACTACTTTTGCCTAACAAGATTCCTACTGTGTTACTGGGAAGTGGCCCAAAAATTCCAGTGGGTATGGCTTGAGGTCCCATCTCTGGAGTCAATACGAATTGGGAGGTGGGACTGAGGTCCAGTCCTGTACTGCCTGTTGTTGCCTGGGATAGTTGGGCAATGTTTGGCCTGCTGGAATCTGAATTTGCTGAGGAAACACTGACATTGCCCCTATTGTTTGATGGGGCCGGGGAGGGCCCCATTGTCCGTTTCCCTGCCCTGCGGTAGTACATTTAGGCCTCCCCTTATTCTTCCAATGTTTCCCATGTCTACAAAGTGGGCAGAGGTCCGGAGCCTTAAGGGCTGGCTGTCCTTGAGGGAGAGGCCGAGACCAATATCCGGGGAAAGCAGGGCAGTTTTTAGCAAAATGCCCCGAACCCCCGCATTAAAAACAGTTTCCACGGGCAAAAGTACTTCCCTGACCTTCCTTCCTTCGCTTGTTCTGTCCTTTATCAAAATTTTGTCCTGGAAATCTTGCCTTATTACCTGTGGTAAAGGCAAGACCTTGCATGTATGAAGGCCCAACATCAGCGCAGATTCTAATATAATCCTCTATATCTCCCTTCTTGCGGTGAGGCCGAAGTGCAGCCTGACAAGCAGAATTAGCATTTTCATAGGCTAGTTGTTTTATTAAAACCTTTCCCACATTTTTATCCCCTACTATTCTTTCAACTGCTTGAATTAGCCGTGAGACAAAGTCTTGAAATCGCTCGTCTGCACCCTGCCTAATTTTACCAAATTCTTCTGGTTTGGTCCCTGGAATAGGCAGGCATTTCCATGCCTGTGTGGCTAGCTGATTAATTATATCATAAATAGCTGGTCGATATTCTAATTGAGTTGCCATATGGGCATACTGTCCTTCTCCAGTTAACATATCTACAGTAACAGCAACCTCCTCTTGCTGATTTTTCTCATCCAGCTCTATAGCCTTTTCATGAAAGTTTGACTTCCACAACAAATAATCACCCCCAGAGAGACAAGCACGAGCAATCGCCTTCCAGTCATTTGGGGGAAGAGCCTTTGCACTAATGGTATCTAATAAACCAAGTGTAAAAGGGGCAGTAGGCCCATACTGAGCACAAGCAAGTTTAAGCTCTTTCAGAGTTTTAAAAGGTACAGGTTCATGTTCTCACACTAGTCTCCCTGTATCATCCTGTCTTTCCACAATAGGAAAACAGGCAAAGCCATCTATTGTTTCCCCTATATTTCGAGCCTGGTCTATAGATTGTTGGAGAGGAGATTTCCCAGATTTTGAGCTATAGACTATGGAATCAGCCCGATAAGGGAACGGAGGAGCAGAGGGTTGAATGTAGGAAGGAGCTGAGGGCAGCGGAGGCCCCACGGCTAAGGCAGCCATAGCCACGGATTTTTCATCCCCCCTGTCATCCTCAGACTTCAAGTTATCCTCATATTCACATCCCTCTGTTTCCGGCTTACCCTGATACTCTTCAGACAATGATTTGTCTTCATATGGAAACATTTTTACAAAAAGGTCCCTTACTTTTGACCCTATCTGTCCCATATTCTTTTACTCCCAACTACACTTTCCCCAAAAACTTTCTTTACTCACTGTGCGCACTTCACTTTGGGGAGTTCCGTCACCTTCCTTCAGTTTTAGTTTCCTCACACTCAAGTCGTCTGTTCGGGCGCCACTTGCCGCGGACCAGCGCAGCTTCCAAATAACGGTGCGGAATTAAGGAAACACACTTTGTCAGAACAAAACCGATGGGACCGGGAGGACTCCTCAAACTGCCTGGCAGCATCTGAGTGCCTCACAGCCTCAGTTCGCTTTATTATATGGACCTATGCAAATCAAGGACCCTGATACAAAGTTGCACATCAAAGGCTAAGACAGGAACTCTCCCAAGGCAAAAACAGGATACATTAGTGAAATTTACAAACATCTGAAACAAACAAAGTCAGAGGAAGGGTATGTATATTGCTTCCTGCAACCCAAGGAAGGAAGTGGAGTGGGTGTAAACACTCAGCATCAAAGCCAAATATGGAGATGGAGGGGGGAGAACTTAGCCTTTTGCTAAGCCTTGAATCTATAATGGCTTCCTGCCATTAACGGTCCACAACAGTCACACAGTAGCTGTCCTCCTGTGACTGCCGGGCGCGGTTCCCTTAGCGGAATGACCTCCAAGTACATCCGCGCTGGAGCGTGTATCGGAATCTCCCTTCCTGCTGAAGGCTGAATAATACTCCCTTGTCCACGTACATCAGAGATTCGCCTGTCAGCAGCACTCGATAGCAAGACCCTGACTCGTTGCCCTCGGCAGAATCTCAGGCACCACAGAGGAACCTGGGGGGGTGGGGTTGTTACGTTTTCCCCAAGTCTTGCCGGAGAGAGGTGAGAAGGGGTCTGAGGCGTGGCAGTCACTCAGAACTCGAAGCAGCTTCCAGGACGACCTTGTTTCGTGTATTCCAAGCTACCCCACAAAGTCCCTCCCCACCTCATCAGCTCTGGTGGCCCCTTCTGTTCAGGGTGGTGTTTTTTTTTTCTATTTCCTTGTTCTTCCCAGGGGACTGTAACTCCCTGTGTGACTTCTTCTCCAGGCTAGAGGCCCTGCAGACACACCCTTCTCTGGAACCTGGGCCCCCGCCTCCTGGGCACCGGGGCTTAGATCAGAGGAGCCGGGCTGTCAGCACAGCTGCCCATGCCTGCCCCAAGCCACCAGCCATGCTCCACGCAGGAAACGGGGCCTCAGGACATCACCACTCACAGCCTGGAAAACTTAGCGGGAGCTGCGTCGAAGAATCAGCCCCATTGTTCGTGGAACTGTTGTGAAAATGAACACAAGAACTAATGCACATATGAGACGTGCCAAGTTCAACCAATTAGCACCCTCGTCGCTATGCAAATGACCTCCGTAATAGGGAAAAAATTATTTCTGCTTATCTCATATCTTTCTGTGTTTCTCAAGTGCCCTCAACAGACTCACTTTGAATGTTTTCCACGGGATGTCATCATCCGATGCTGAGCCGTCTGCTGCTGCTTTTGTTGACAGTATTTTCTAATCCAAATAAAAAGTGTCACAATGACAAGGGCGGGGGTGGTGTTGGTGGGGGAGGCGGAGAAAGAAAGCAACACTATGGCTTTGTTTTGTATGTTTAAAGCCAATCAGGTATGAAATGTGAACGCCAATGGCTTTGAGAAGGGAAACGGGACACAGAATGGAGTTACCGTGAGTTGCGTCCTACTAATTTGGTCTGCATTGTTATTTTTCAATCCTCCCAAGTTCTCTGCACTGACTGCCTTCCACAGAGGCCTGGGGGCCTCCTCCTGCCCTGACGCCCTGCGGGAGGCGCCCAGTGGGGACCCTGCTTGCTGGGTGGCTATGCAGCCGCCCACTCGGCCACTGAGCACGTTTTCTGCGGCAGGTGGAGCGCGGGAAACCGCTCCTGGGTGTGCCCGACCGGAATGCCCTGCATCCCAGCATCCTAGCCCTCATAAAGCATCTTCCCGGTGGTGGTTAGTTCTTCGGTTATTTCAGAAGCCGCACGAGGAGCGGGTGAATTACTGAAGTAAGGAGTTAGCTGCGCACCTTCCTTCCCTCACGGTCCCGACCTTGTCCACGAGGGAGCCCCCTGCTACCCGAGCTATCTTTGCAACATTAGCTTCAAAACAACCACGTCTCACTGGAAGGAGTGCCCCCCCCCCCAAATTACAGCTCTGCAGTGATTAATTTACATTCGAGCATTTAATCTCTGTGGTTTTGAATATTTAAGAGGAGCCTGGAAGGTTCACGCTATAGAAGAGGTTGTAATTCTTCTGCACCAAAACATCCAGCCACGGGGTAAAGAGGTGGAGGAGCGGAGAAACAGGAGTGACCTGGGGGCCCTCTGGCTCCGGGGCCAGCGCCTTCCAGCACCGGGGTCTGCGGAGTCCTGTGGTCAGCAAGTGTCGGCCACTCCTGAGGATGAACATATAAGGATGGGCATCCACCTTTCTCTCCCTGGACCCTGCACTGCAGTGGGGGAGCAGTGTGAGAAACTGAAGAGCAATGGGCGAAAGTTCTCAGGAAAACCTTCCTGGGGGGAGTTCTATGCCAGTGACGTTTGTGAGTATCCAGTGTTGTGTATGTATCCCTTATGTGCAGCCACATTCTCCTGCGCTTCCAGTTTGATCAACTTTGTCCTTTGAGCACACATGCCCCAGGAGCTGAGGGAGAGGCTGGCGGTGTCCCCCCACCCCAGGGACCCTCCCTCCCCACTCAGGCCCACTCCCCAGCCCCCCCTGCCCCCGGGGAGAGAGGCGTTGTGTGACTAACTTCAGAGAGTAAAGCGTGAGCAGCAGGGACACATTTCACTTCTGAGCAGAGTCAAGAATACGCTGCCCCAAGATGCTCTTTTTGGTGGTAACCATGGAGACGACGTGGTGGGAGGGCAGCACTTTGAGTTGGGAGCACTTGGAATTCTCGAATGCTTCCAGAACCGCCCTGGACCCAGTGTGGGTCAGAAATAACCCTCCGCTGTCTGTCCTCTGAGCTATCGGGGTGATCCGTTACTGCGGTACTCTCTGTACCTATTCCTCCTGATAAAAGCACCCGCTATGTATCGTAAAGTGATTAAAAAAAGAAACTAACAAAAATCATTTCTGCGGAACAACAACAAAAAGATGTTCATAAGAAAAGCTATACTCACAAACCCTAAAGCAGTGGTTTTCATCCTTTTTATACTTGGGGATCAGTAAATTAGAGGAAGTATTTCAGGGACTGCTAAGGTAGAAATCACCCTCAGCATAGGCGAATTCAACTGAGATCACTGGGTCTATGATCTTCATACCACATCAGGGTGCTCAGCTCTTTCGCAGAGCAGCACAAAATTTCTTTCAGACTAGTGGTTGAAAAACACTGCCCTAAAGGACATATATGCGAACAACGTACGATGCAGATAGACACCGTGTATGTACGTTTTCCGAGAGCAGACAATGGGGTCGCAGCTGTTGTTCCGCTCACAGTCCCCTCCTCTGACACCCACCCTCCCTAGCCTGTCAGAGGGAAATTCCTAAAAAAAAACAAAAAACAAAGAAACCTCAAAAAAACAAAAGTTACTGGATCTCGTTCCATCCCTACGACCACCACCCATCACCTGCAGAATAAAAGGCTACTTTTCCGAAAGGATGTGAGGTAGGAACCCTGGTAAATACTGGTGAATTAAAAAAAAAAAAATCAAGGAACAGACATGGCGAAGCAGCAGGTATAGTCCTGGGAGGGCACTTTCTGGGCTACAGGGAAGAACCCAGGTGCTAAGGGCGGTCTCTCGATCGCCCTCCGGAAGCTAGACGCCTCCGTGGAACGGGTGCCCTGTGGGGGGCTGTCATTCACCAGGGCCATGAAGAGGGGGGGCATGAAAAGGGGGGTCATGAAGAGGGAGGCTGTGTCTTTCTTGAAGGGGCCTGAGTCAGGCGTGAGCACCGATAAACCCCTCTGCCGTTTAATAGTTTTCTTCTCCATAAAACGGGGAGGACAATGGAATGTACCCCAGCAGGATTTAGGGGCTCCCATGAGATACGGAGGCATGGGGGTGGGGGCAGGATTTAGGGGCTCCCATGAGATATGGAGGCACAGGGGGTGGGTGGGGGCAGGATTTAGGGGCTCCCATGAGATATGGAGGCATAGGGGGGTGGGGGGCGCTCAGAATGGGACCCGCATCCCGTAGCACCCAACGCACACTAGTCAGTCTTGTTTTGTTCCTGAGTCAGGACAGGCCCAGCAAAGGCAGAACTGGAAATACATGATGGGAAAGATCAACAAAGAGCCAGCGGACCAAACAGCCCAGGAGCTGGGCTGGTGTGCTGTTCTCTGCGGAGCCGGGGTCTCCCAGATGTGATGTCTCTGGGGGTGGAGGGTGGGGGCAGGGACGGTTGCGAGATAAGACGGAGGAGACACGGCTCGAGCTGGTTAGGCGGGGAAGAGGGTTCGGAGGTTGAAGGGGGTCTGGTGGGCACAGGAACCCACTTTGGAAAGGGTAAGGCCGGGCATGAGTGGGTGAGCTGTCAGCTGTGTTGGTGCTATTTTGACATATACAGTATATTTTTTTTCCTGGGAAGCAGAGGCATCTCGATTTGTTTTAGAATAACAGGGAACACGGGAGGGTCTGGAACGGCAGGTGGAAAGAACTTGCAGCATGTGTGAGGAAGAGGAGGAGGAGGTAGCAGGCCGCTTGAGAAAACCATCGAAATCCGCCAGTGGAGGAGGGGAGGCTTTGTAGAGGACAGAGGCGCAGGGGACGAAGGAGGAGCCGACGTGCGGACGAGTCACAGGGATGAGGGGACATAGTAAGGTGACCAGTCATCCTCCGTTAGGGAGGACAGTGCTTCTTTTGTAAGTCCCATCCTCCCTGGAAAAGTGTCCTCCTACCTGTCCTCCTTTCTGATACTGGAAGACTCATCTGTAAATGTCCATATTCGATCGATGCAGGGTTGATCCATGGCGTGTGATGTGATGTATTTGTATCTAAATGAGTATTTTTTTTCTTACAGTTATTAAAAATTAACAGGCATGTAAGCACAATTACAATATAACATATTACAAATGTTTTTTATTATGCATTGATCACATTATAGTGTATTATTGTTGCAGTGAATAAAATGTTTCTTTTATTTATGATATTGTTTCCTTCCATTTATTTTTGTCCTCCTTTTCATTGTAAAAAAGTTGGTCACCGTAGAAACAGGGAATAAAGAAATACAGAGTTTTGGGGAGATATTTGGCTCTGTGATCGTCACAGCCTGCCCTCGCTTTCTCTCTGTGCACGCAGACACGTCCGCACCAACAGAAACACGCACATACATGGGTCACACCTCGGAACATGCTCATTTGTCCTCTGTTGATGCAGATCCCAGCCCTCGGCACCGACCCCAACCTCAACCTGGAAGAGGCAGTGATTCTGTTTGCCTCCTGGGGACCCACCTTAAAGGCACACTACTGGACTACTGGACCTTTCTTCCCAGCCTGCCACTCCAGACGATAGGACATGCTACAGATTTGGTCAAAACTGACCGTTCCGGGACCCGTTCCTCTCGGGCCAGCTCTTGCTAGGTGACAGGGAGCCCGTCTAATAAAGGGAATTCTGCTAATGCATTCACGATCCTGGCAGGTCCATGTATTTCTCCTCTAATGCCACTTATTTGCATACTAACTGGGTGTCTAGAGACAATCACTCAACCCAAAGACATTGGGGAGGGGGTCTTTGCCACCCCTAATAACCATCGTGACTTTATTATTTTCTCTCACTGGGACTTAATTTCTTCATTTGTTAAAAGAAACTACATTACGCCTGAGGTTCCATTCACATCTAAAATTGGATTTCTCCTGACAACCTCCCTTGGTTTCTCAAGGGTTGTAGAACCAAAATGAGCATCTTTTTTTTTTTCTCCATGGTGACCACGAAAGGCCATTTCCTGGCATCCTCTTCCTGTTAAGGGATGTGGAGGTGTTACAGAAATGTTTCATCCTAATAAATGTAATTTAAAAAATGTTCTGTCACTCTAGGCTACCTGGTGATGTAGAGAGTTCAGCTAGAGTATCAATTTATTCAGTTTAATTAAAGGCTTTTCAATATTTTTTGAACTTTGGTGTTACTGATTTTTTTTCTATTGTTTGGTCATGTTATATTTCACTGATTTCTGATCTTATTTTTATTATTTTCTTTATTCTATTTATTTTGGGTTTAATTTACCTTTTTTTTCCTCCTAGGATTTTAAAATGGAAGCTGAAGTAATTGATCTTGAACATTCTTTTTTCTTGATCTAAGTTTAAATTTTCCTGCAAACTCTGTTTTTTCCTTCATCACTATTATTTTAATAGTTTGTGACTGTCCTTTGTCATTCATCTGAAAATATCTTCCTTATGATTCCCCTTTTCCATCCAGGAGTCATTTAGTAATATATGACACATTTTCTAAATAGCCAGTGATAGTCCAACTATCTTTTTGTTCTTAATTTCTAATGTAATTCCATTTTGGTCGGAGAACAAACCCTGCACGGTCCCACCCTTTGATATTTAATAAGACTTAGTTTATAGCCCAGCGTATAATCTATCTCAGTGAAAGTCCTATGTCTACGAGAAAAGAATGTATTCTGCTATGACTGGGTGTAGTTTTATAAATGTCAGTTAAGTTAAGCTGAATGATAGTGTCAAATAATCTATGCTCTTACTTATACACTTGTTCTACAAATTGTGGAATGAAAATTGTTAAAACTGCCCACTATAATTATACACTTGTTTACTGTGACTTTACTTCTCCTCAGATTGGGCTTATATTATTACAAAATGATCTCTGATAACACACCTTATCTTGAAGCTTCCTTTTCCTGACGTTGATATACTCAGTCATGCTTTCTTAAAATTATTGGTTGCATGGATCACAGTTAAGGTATGTCTCATTTAAGCAGGATAGAACTGGTTCTGTAGCAGAAACATTTTCAAGTCAACTGTATCTCACAGGACCTAAGAACATTGACAGAGATAAATTTTAATTTTAAAAAGTCAACGAAGAGAGTTGGCCTTCTTTTCCTCCATTAACACCTCAACATCAAGAGATGCCCACAGATTTCATGAACACAAAGAGGTAATACAGGATTGGGTTGACATTTGACCAAAATAATAACCAACTGCAGTTGTCTGTGTCCAGCGTGAACTGACGTGAGCTATCGGATCGACTGTTCAATTGAAGTGGTATCTCTGTGAAATTAAGCACGCATTTAATGTAGGCTAGGCGTATCACATCAAAATATTTAGCTGTCACATGAAAATTCAGTTTGCAGGCCCGGCTAGATGGTGGTTCTGTCCAACTTTAGATATAACTTAATGACTTTTTGTGAATAAACTGTCTGTTTGGAGGAATTTCAGACCTCATTATTATTTGAACTGCAAATTTATCTCAAGACATGGGGGTTACTTCCAAGGGTGAACAGACCACTCAATTGTAAATTCTGTTTGAACTCTCCCATAGACACTGACACACTTTCATGTAATTATTTCAAAAATATAACCGGGGTGAAGGTCATGTACACTACAGAGAGCAGTGATTTATTCTTCCTCAATGTCCAGATTAGATTACCACAGTTCTCTTCCTCCAGATCTTCCTGCCGACCCCAAGAGGAGTGTGGTTTAAAACGATGTTCCCATGAACTGTGACCTAGCGCAAATGCTGTCCTTACACTTTGTAAAAGGACTTGGGCTTGCAGGAGTCCAAGGTACAAAAAAAAATGATGGGACAATCCTGAGTGAAGGAAGCCATTACAATGAATAAACATCAATGAATGCCTGAACCTGGGAGAACCTTGGTTATCACACTCTGCCCAAGTGGAGAGGAAATCAAAGAGCCAGACTCATTGGCAACAAAGACACTGAGGAAAATTATTCATAAAAGTTACTCTGAAGCTCTGTTATTACCAAATAGAGGATAAATGATGAACCTCTTACATATAGGTTAAGGGCCATATTGAAGATTGCATAAGGAGAAACACTCCTCTGAGCAGGAGTAGTTGATGTCCGTGGATGTTTCTAATCAACACCTAAGGTCTGTGGGCACCTGGAGGAGTCTACCCGGGTAATTAAGTTCAATTTTTCATTTCTTATTCTTAAAATAAGCAGATTATCTCCTGCTTGGTGGCTGTGCGGGGCACCAATTTTGCTTCAAGCGTGGCCTGACATCTTTGGGTTTAGAAATCCTACAGTGAACATAAAACAAGAATGTTACCTGTCAACAGTTTTTTGAATACAAATCAATTACAAGTAAAAGAGAGTGGATGGAAATCTTTGTCCAGTGGTTCCCAAAATTGAAAACTCTGTCTCACACAGCCTTAGCAAAACCATCCTAACTCACTCCATATTTTTCCATAAATATAAGTACTTCAGCCCACGTTCTAATGCATGCTAGACCACGGCTGAATCCATTACTGCAGATGCTCGAGATGACAGAGAGAAAAGAGCACAGGGTTGGAAATCAGATTTTGCATCAGTTTTCACTTTTAGTTCCCTGCGATCCCTACGGCACGGAGCGGTGAGAATGATCTCTTTACACCACAAAGCAGAGGGTATCACCCATCTTTTGATCACCTTGGAAGAATTCCTCATTGCCCTCATGATCTAAAAACTCTTTCTCTGAGTATCTTTCTGTTTTTGGAACACCACATCTTTGCAGCAGCTGGTTTCATTTTCACTGGAACTCTCTGAATGACTAGATACCTCTCATCACTCAAATTTCATCTTTTCAAAGTACTTGTAGTAACATACCTTGACATACTGTCAACATCGTATAGCTTGATTTAATACTGTCTCTATCGGAAAAGGCCTCTTGTTGACTTGATCCTGTCTAAACTGTCCTCTGCTCTAGAATGCAGACTCCATGAAGTCAGGCTCCTTACCGTCCTGTCCCCTCTCAGCCTAGTGTAATACCTGTCACACAATGGTGCTCAATTAACATGTGTTGAATAAATGAATAAAATTGGCCTTGTATCTGTATTCTCACCTGGAAATTAGGGCAAATATATACTTTCTTAGGACTTGCAGTAAGTTATTATTTTCTCTTCTTCACTACTTTGCCCACAACCCTCCCTCCCCCCTTCCAAAAATCAGGCAACTAATTTCTCCATCTCTGCTCTGAAGGGCATAGTACCATCTACCCCAAGCTGCCAGAGATTCGGTGGGTTTCTGCCTGAATTTCACTCCTAACTCCAATGAGTCTGTCTGGGTGTAGGCCTGGAACACAGCGTGCTCCCTGCCTGCAGAGGGGGTTGTGCCTGCCCCGAGCACTTTCTGCTGCTGAGTCTTCACCTTCTGGGTGGTCACTGTCCCGGCAGTGTGTGGGTCAGTCCTCAGGGGAGAGCGGGAGGCACCTTCTGGACTCGCCCCGGCCCGCCCAGGGAAGTCAGATAGAGACCTTTCACCGTCCGATTCATCGCGGCCCCTGGTCTTTGGCTCCGCCTGGGGCAAGCCGCGTCAGATTATAACTTGGTCCAACTGAACTGGTTCTGCCTACGTGGGAAAGAAACAATGTCCTGACCACACACACCTCGAGTTTTCCACGTCATTGTGACAGTCAATGCTCTCTGTCGTTACGTGACCAGGCTTGCAGGCGGGTGTCTTTCTCTGTCCTGTGAGCTTCCGGTTTCGGTGGTTCGTCCCTCTGAGCCCACACCCACGGTCACCCAGAGGGGCACACGCAGGCCCTTGCAGCAGAAGGCTGGGTCCTGGGCCTGGGGCGCTGAGTTCAGGGATGTTCTAGTGTATCCACAAAGCAGCCCACGTGTGTGCTCAGGGCACCCGCAGAGAGAGGGGAGCACACACATGCACAAATCTAATAATACAGATGCATTTCCTACTTCACAATACGCTTCAAATAGTCCTCGTCAGAGATAGCACGGTACTATTGGGACGTCTCATGACTATTTTCGTTTGGAGCAGTTTGTATTTTGAGTGGGTGGGGAAGTGGATGAGCAGGAAGGGGCCGGTTCCGGGGTCATCTGAGTGCTTGGACCGACCATGGCCTCAGGCCAGCCCCAGGAATCTTCCTGCGTGGGGCCTCAGCCAGCTGGCAGCCAGAGAGGACCATGAGGCCGAGATGCCTTCACGCCCTAAGCCGGGACGGGGACCCCCTGCATGCCTGCCCTTGCAGGCTAGTATGTCCTGCCCTACTGACCACACAGCTGATGCTTTCCCGGGACTTATTCCATCACCTCCCCTCCTCCCCACTTTCTTCAGGGGCCCCGTGGAGGGGAGGAGCCCTGAGTTACCTTCAGCTCCAGCATTGGGTGACTCAGGAAACGGCGAGCTCACCCACCAAGCCGTGGGGGGGCCCTCTCAGCTTACCCCAAGCAGGTACCTATCAGTGGGGGACATGACCCCTTTCCTGCACGCCCCTCTGGCCCTGCACCGCAGTTTTAGGCTGGCTTGGAGACAGGAGAGAACGGGGCTGAGAGCGCCAGTGCTTGCTGTAGTTTGAGGACAGGCTGCCACTGCCCCGCTGGGGGCTCCATCTCGGCCTCCTAAGCTGCCTAAGTGCCTGCATTATCTACCGCCCGCAGGGAACTGCAGAAGGCAGCGTGATCAGTGATGGACCCCATTAGAGCGGAGACTCAATCAATGAAGGGGTACTTGGTGAGTCCTGGTACGCAGAGAGTGCTGATGAAAATGACGGCAGGAAAGGCGGGAGGCAGGAGAGGGGACAGAGGGGACAGAACCTCGCAGGGAAGCACACCTCTTTCCGCACCCCCCCCCGAGAGTTGCAGGGGGGTCCCAGGGCTCCCCACACAGCACCTGCCCAGGGCAGGCGCTCATCCACTGAAGGAATGGGATGAGTGAAGTTGAACCAAGGAGAGAAGCCGTTGTCATTTGTTAAGGAAAATGGCAAAGTTCTCTTAAAGAGAAGAGCAAGTAACTCTCCTGGCTGTCTCTCTTTGCTGAGCTTTTAGGAGATTTCTCCCAGCCTGACCGGGTGGTGGCGCAGTGGACAGAGCATCCGCTGCAAATGCTGAGAACCCAGGTTCAAAATCCCGAGGTCTCCAGCTTGAGCGCAGGCTCACCAGATTGAGTGCTGGGTCGCCAGCCTGAGCGTGGGATCATAGACATGACCCTACAGTCTCTGGCTTAAGTTCAAAGGTCACTGGCTTGAGCAAGGGGTCACTGGCTCAGCTGGAGCCCCCTGGTCAAGGAACATATGAGAAACAATCAATGAACAATGGAAGTGCTGCAACTAGGAGTTGATGCTTCTCATCTCTCTCCCTTCCTGTCTGTCTGTCCCTATCTCTAAGAAGAAGGAAGGAAGGAAGGAAGAAAGGAAGGAAGGAAGGAAGGAGGGAGGGAGGGAGGGAGGGAGGGAGGGAGGGAGGGAGGGAGGGAGGGAGGAAGGGAAGGAAGGAAGGAAAGGGAAGCCCAATGTGCCTGGTGACATGCACTTTCGGACCCAGTCCCCAAAGGCCACTGATACCACAGAGCCTGTTAGCCCTCGGACGCCCACACCAGGTGACCAAACGTTCAAACTTCTGAGGAGGAGAAGGAGATCAACTACCTACATAAACCCTGTGCGTGCGTGCGCTGTGTGTGCATGTGCGCGCATGTGTGGATAATTAGAATGCTTCAGAAGTGCATTTTCTTTCTGAAATTAAACACTCACTTCATGAGAAAGGTAAGCTATGTGTATAATAACCATTTCACTTGACTCAGCAGTCAGGACAGGAAAGTTGTCTGCCTGATACGAACACCTACGGTGTTCTTTGAGTGGGATTAACACCGCACGCTCTGCTGCGCTCGTGACAAGCCTGGTGACGTCCCCTCTCCCCACTGGGCTGCAGTGGCTTTTCATTTCTGTCCTGGCTCGGTGGGATCTCGCCAGAAGGGACCACGTCTCATGCCCGCTTGCATCCTCAGAGCCAGGTCCAGATTTGGACAGGTCGAGGGCCGTCAAAACGTGTTTGTAAGACTGCGTGTCAGAAAACACGGAGGGAAACAATTGGCTGAAGGAGCGAGCGTGCAGGTGAGCGTGTGACCACAGGAAGGAGGACCTCAGTGAGCCCAGGGTGTCCAAGCGGCTGTAACTCTCCCGTGGAATCACTGTGATCTGGAAAACGCCTCCACTGGGGCCCCCAGGGGAAAGGCCAGCGGTGTAGGGAGAGAGGATGCATTTCTTTCATTTTCGCCGGCCGGGCTCACCTCTCCTCCGGGGTGGCCCACCCCACCTGGAGCCAGAGGTCTGGCTCGTGAGCTTAACCTTGCCCGTGTGTTCTGCGCTACCCAGCCACCGAGGGCTCTTCACCAAGGAAGGGCCGTGGGAAAGCGGCCAGAAAGGCTGTTAGAGCAAGATGTTGCACTTTAGTGTGCAAATAAGAGCCAGCACTCAACGAGGGGGAAAAAAAAAAGAGGAATTTTTTATACTCTGTCCAGGCAGCACAAAGCAAAGTGCCAATTTGGCAACTGGCCACTTGACAAGAGCCTACATTTGAGGGTCAGGTTGTTATTTCAGAGTGGCATTAAAATCTAATTTACTTCTATGCACAGGCACACCTTGGATATTGCGGGTTCATTCCAGACCACCTGTAATAAAGCAAGTCGTAATCTTTTTTGCTGGTGGAGGGTCTTGCCTTCAATTGGTAAAAAGCACAACGTCTGCAGAGTGCAATAAAATGAGGCTGGCCTGTCCCTGCAGGGCCCCATCGATGGCCCACGGCATGCCCTCCTGAATGGAGAGACCCAGGCCCAGCACACGAGCATCCGGTTGATCCCTGGTCAGGGCACACGGGAGAAGTGACCATCTGCTTCCTTCCCCCCTTCTTGCCCTTGTCCCCTCCCGCAGCCATTGGCTTGATTGGTACGAGCATCACCCCTGGCACTGAGCATAGCTTGGTTGGTCCCAGCATCAGCCTCAGGTGCTAAAAATAGCTCAGCTGACTTGAGCATCAGCCCCAGACCGGGATGGCTGGGTAGATCCCAGTTGGGGTGCATGTGGGATTCTGTGTCTCACTATCTCCCCTCCTCTCACTTAAAAATAAATAAATAAATAAATAAATAAATAAATAAAGTAAACAATGCCATGATTTTTAGTAACTTCACTGAGCCATGCAACCATCACCTTAAATCAATTGTAGGACATTTTCATCCTCCCAATAAGATTCCCTCTTGCCCCCTTGGCAGTTCATCTTCATTGCAACTGCTTAGAAAGGATTGGATCTTTCTAAATCAGCTAAGTAAGGAAAGAAAAAAAGTAACACAGAAAAATTTAATTTTTTTTGTATCAAAAGAGTTTGACCTGCTGGAGGCTCTGCCTTTAAAGAACATTTTGTACCCTCGAAGATCATTGTTTCACCGTGCGGGCTTATCTCCCAGAAGGTGGGTGATGGCTGAATTTGCCAGGATTGTCACTCCTACACGAGCTCTGAGATCGGAGTGAGTCTCTACACGGCCTTCCCAGCACGGGGTGGGCACGACTGCTAATTCTTCTGGGTGGGTCCCTCCCTGACCTCTGTCCCAAGGTCAGCTCTGGTTATGCGCTTAGGCAGTTAAGACCTAGAGACTATCGGTTCCAAATCTCCTTCCCATTCAGAAAAAGCTCTTCCCCGTTCCCCATCCGACGGCCTCAAAGCTCAACCATCAGCCTGTGTCTGGATGAGTGTGAACGAAGTAAGTGAGAGGTGAGTTTCCTGCCAGTGTTTCTCTGGGTGACCAGCTGTTTCTTTGGGTCACCGTCACATGCTCTGTCCCATGCTCCTTTATGGTCTTTTCAAGATGACACAGGTTCAACCACCAGGCGACAGCCAAGCACATCATCAAATATGCGTTTCCGTGTAACCATTAAAAATGTGTGTGGAAGAATATCTCATGATGTAGAAAAGTCCCTGCAGTCTGCTAGGAAAGGAAATACAAAATCATGCGTACAGCATGAAATCCACCCATAACCAGTGTGTTCATGTGCGTGTAAATATGAGAGTGTGTGCATCCACTCTGGACCAAAAATAAATAAATAAATAAACCACCAAAATAGTAACAGTGGTTACACTGCATGGCAGGAGTATGGGTAGTTTATATTGCTTTCTTTATATTTTTCCGAGCATCTCAACCTTTCCACAACGGACACGCAATACGGTGGCAATGAGAGAAGGAACCACAACTGTTACAATAAGGAAGAACAAACGATTAGCTCCCGGGGTTGAAATAGCATCTCCCTCCGGCCATCGGTGCCCAGGTGCACTGCCATCTGCAGGTTCTTCCCACTCACATCCCCGTGGTGACGACCGGGCTAGTCACAGCACAGCACAGCGGGCTCCTTCCTCCACACCCGCGTCCCCGCCACACCTGGAGGCTGAGCCCCGTGGCCGTGGCCGGGACGCGGCATCCTGGGGAGACAGACCGTCTGGACCGAGTTCAGAGACGAGTTAGCCGAGTGATCGAGGGAGCAGGGGAGTAATGCCTGGCGGAGAGATGAAAGGGACTCCATTTTTATAGCTGGAGTTGAGCAGAGACTTGGGGGTGGGGGGTGGGGGGTGGGGGGGGGGGGCTTGAAAACAGACCCTAAACATATGAAAATCGTGAGCCATACAGCGTGAGGAGGGATCGGAGCCCAGCCTGGCCCAACCTGGTAATCGCAGGTCTCCTGGTGAACGGAAACACGGAGCATTAACATCACGACGCCCCTCCCTCTGGGTTGGCTGGCCCAGGCCCCTCCAGGCGCAGAGCTGGTCCCCGAGGGGGGGGGCGCCCCATTTAGTAAGCAGAACACCATGCGGTGATGTTGCCTCGTGCCGGGAAACCCTCCAGCTTCACAGAGCCGTGTGAGCTTTCCACAGCGCATTCCTCGAGGTGAGGAGAGGCCCTGGTTAGAGGCTCAGACGCAAACCGTGCTGTCAATCACGCCCGTCACTGCCGCGGACCCGCCCTGCATTCCGCCTCCGAGGCCGCAGGGGAGAGGGCTGCCCGGCTGGGCCAGCCGCCCGGCCCACGGGGCCTTCCTCACACCCGGTCTTTCCGAAGGCGGTCCTCGGGGCGTCCGCAGCCTGGGTTTGGACTCAGTGCGGCTAAACAAAGGACTTGATCTTCGCCCTCCGCGAGCTGGCGCCATAATCACCAGGTCAATGATGACGACCTTGCGTAGGTCCTGGCACCTCCTGCAACACGTGGCGGCCCAGAGCCAGAGGAGGAGGAGGACGGAGCCGGACAAGGCCAGCCATGTCAGCGGGCCCGTCAGACTCTGTCAATCGAGCCCATCCTGGGGACAGGACAGGACAGAGTCCTCCCCCCCTCCCATGACCACACCGCCACGCTCTGCGCTTCCCAAAACAGACTGGGTTGGCTTTGTTTCCAAGGACAGAAATGGAGGAAGAATGTTAGACATAAAAAGAGCATTCCAAAGCAACCCGGTCTAAACCCATCTTCTGCACATACACCTCTCCCCAGCGGACCGAGGAGAAGTCAGCCAGCCTCCGCTTGCGAAAACAAGAGGGGTGGATGCTCCAGTCTCACTGTCACCCTGTCCATCACTTATGAGCCCAACGCCCTGGAAGGGTTTCTTCATGCAAAACCGGCCAGCACCACCCTGTGCGCCTCCTCCACTGGTCTCCTTCCCTCTCTGTACAGACGCTGGACAGACCCACGGAATAGTTTGCAGCTTTAAAGACAGTCACCTCGTATGACCCCTCAGAGGGCGATTGCTCCCAAGTTTTCTGTGGGGATGTGAATTCCAGACTTCCCTTCGCCCCACTCGCTTCTTCTTCCTAGAAAAGCTTTAGATCCTGATACACAGCGTTCAGATGACAGAAGCCTAGTTGTTCTGCTCTGTCCAGGGTGTCACGTGGAGTATGCAGTCAGTCCTAGGTGCTGCCTTTGAAACAAAATGATACAAGGTCAGAAAGAGCCTCCCCTCGGATCAGTCTATGAGTCCAGCTTTTTTCAGGAGGTCCTATTGGAAAGGAAATGTAAACCTTACAGGAAGTTCCCGTCATCTGCCTACAAGATAGGACAGCTCTCTGGTAATGCAAGAGGCTGCTGCTCAGGGGTGGTGCAGTCACCTCCCCAGAAGGCAGATCCTCTATTTACAGGGCTCGGTGGCCCGTCGCAGTGCCCACCCTGAGCACTGGCAGAGGGGTGATGGCTCAAAGTGGACCAAAGCCGTGAACAGAGAAAGCTAGTAGTGTGGTGGTGAGCAGAGGGATGCAGTGAGAGCAGCCAACATCCATGTGCTGGGTTCCCAGACCAGGCCACTCACAGGTGCCCTTTATCCTGCCTGAGCATCCCCTCCATCCATCAGCCAGGGGAGTGGCAATAGCCCCCCCCACCACCGCCAACTCCTGGTAGCCACAGCCCGCACAGCCATGGCTCTAATGGTTCAAGCAAGCTGGCCCCAGGCGCTGAGGATGGCTCCAGGGCCTGCCTCAAGCGCTAAAATAGCTCAGTTGCTGAGCAACAGAGCAGCAGCTCCCATGGGCAGAACATCGCCCCCTAGTGGGCTTGCCGGGCGAATCCTGGTTGGGACGCATGCAGGAGTCTGTTTGCCTCTCACTTAAAAAAAAAATGAAGAAACTATAAGGAATTTGGGATTTCTGGGACAACATCAAGAGTCACAACATCTGCATCCTAAGGGTACTAGAAGCAGAGGAGAGAAAGCAAGGAATTGAGAACCTATTTGAAGAAATAATGACTAAAATCTTCCCAAAGCTGATGAAGGACACACACACACACACACGCACGCACACATACACACACACACGCACACACACACACACACATACACACGCACACACACACGCACACACACATGCACGCACACACGCACACACACACGCACACACACGCACACACACATGCACGCACACACGCACACACACACACGCACACACACACGCACACACACACGCACACACACACATGCACATACACGCACGCACACACGCACACACACACATACACACACACACACGCAGGTCAAGGAAGCGCAGAGAGTCTGTTCAAGGGAATAAATTTTCCTCTCGCTTCTGCATGGAGGTCAGTGGTGGGCAAGAAGCCCCCTCCGTTTTTGTTTGATTTAAGGGGCTCAATTTCTTTACCCTGCCATCTCCCCCACATTTTATGAGATCTGGGAACTATAAAAAAAAGTGCCAAATAAAACGCAAGCTTTTCCGTGGTCTCACTCTCCTGGGTTGTAAGAGGTCTTCTCACGGAACTGAAATCCCGCCTACGGTCAGATGTTTAAATTCAGGTAACAGTGACGCTCCGGAGCGCCGTCCAAACTGAGTCCACGTAGGATGTCTCCCAAGTTGCAGAGGAAGTTGCGGAGTTACAGTACTGACTCTGGGAATTACCACCCAGAAGTCTCCTTAGAGTTTGGGACTCAGAAGGAAATAGGGGTCTAATGGCTACACTTGCTGTCGGCCCATTGAACGCCTGCAGGGAAGCAGACATACAGAGAAATAGAAAAACTATGGCTGTCTGAGAAAATTCAGACCTGGAAGAAAAAGGAGTATGATTCCTTAATTTTATTTTATTTTATTTTATTTTTGTATTTTTCTGAAGCTGGAAACGGGGAGAGACAGTCAGACAGACTCCCGCATGCGCCCGACCGGGATCCACCCGGCACACCCACCAGGGGGCGACGCTCTGCCCACCAGGGGGCAATGCTCTGCCCCTCCGGGGCATCGCTCTGCCACGACCAGAGCCACTCTAGCGCCTGGGGCAGAGGCCAAGGAGCCATCCCCAGCACCCGGGCCATCTTTGCTCCAATGGAGCCTTGGCTGCGGGAGGGGAAGAGAGAGACAGAGAGGAAGGAGGGGGAGGGGTGGAGAAGCAAATGGGCGCTTCTCCTATATGCCCTGGCCGAGAATCGAACCCGGGACCCCTGCACGCCAGGCCGACGTTCTACCGCTGAGCCAACCGGCCAGGGCCTTAATTCCTTAATTTTAAAGAGAGCCGGCTCACCTACACATCACTGCTTTCAAATATCCCAAGAATGGTGATGAGGAATAAGGGCAAAGGGGATTTTAGGAGACGTGAAGATAGAAGTCAAACTCCTACCAGCGTAAGTAATGTGTGCAGCTTTACTAGATGCATTAGCATTTCTCTCTTCTGAAAATCCTAAATAGAGACACAGGAAAGTATGTGCTGGGGGCCACCCCCGACGGGGGACCAGGAGAATGACAGCGAATCACTCCCGGTACCCGTCTGTGCCGCGGGACGCCTACCCCCGTCTCTGTGACGAGGCTGCTCATGTGGCACAGCTGGGGGCTCGTCTGCGGCCAGACAGGTGCCATCGTGGAGGTCATGGGGTCTGGAGGAGGCGGGAGGCCGCAAAAATGTTGAACATTTCTCAAATGTCTTGGGGGTTAGCAAAAAAGAGCCTTCAACTGTTTTTCAAGTGTTTTTCAGATCCGCTAAAATCCGACTGCGGTCTGCCCCTGAGGACGTTTTCATCTAAATGTGTTACGCTTGTTTATTTTAAGAAAAACATAGGTTTGGTGTTTCTGGGTCCATTTACACTTAGCTCATTAGATGGGTTTGGAAGCCTGTTCAGTGTCCAAGGTGCCTTCTGGGACTCGGAGGAAGTTGCCCCTCGGGCCAGGAGTTCCCCTGCAGCGACAGAAAGCAGAGGCGGGCTGCAGAGCCCCCGGCTCGGCTCGTCTCCTCAGGAAACGCGCGCGGCGTCTGAACCCGGCAAGCCTCCGATGGTTCTTAGGTTGCACTCGTGTTCAGGCTGTCAGCGTCTCTCTCCCCTCGTCTGGGCTGAGGCACGTGGTTGCTCAGACACGGGAGAGTGTGTTAGAACTGGATCTGATGTCAGCTGCAGGGTCTGGCCGGAGAAAACTTTGTTAAGAAACAGGCAGAAGTCAAAAGTTCAAAGCATCGGCTTGGGTTTGCCCTCCTTGGTTCCCTTTCGGATCTCGTTTTCATCCCAGACTAAGCTCAGCGGCCAAATGTTTAACTCTGCAACGGTCAGTCATTCCACACGTGTCCCTGCGTTTGTGCGAGGTGCCCTGAACTGTGTTGGGTAGAAAGTTTAGGAAATAGATTTACTATGTATGGCCCATGCAACCTTAAGAGAAAGAGTTTATAGGTGTGAGGCAATTAATTATGACTTAGATGATACAGAGTTTAAGGGTGATAGAAATTAATGGCAGAAAAAAAATCTGGTTAAAGATTCAGTCAAACACAGTGGTGGGATTCAGCCGGTTCGCACCAGTTTGGCAGAACCGATACCTAATTTTTTGTTGAGTTCGGCAAACCGGTTGTTAAGTAATCAGGGTTCTCTCTAAGGGGGGCGCCTGGGCAGCCACCCAGTGTGGAAACCACAAATTTACATCCCTTACTCTTTTTGAATGTTCAGCTGCCCAACACCATATTCTGAGCACCTGTTGTCACGTTCATTCCGTCCGCAGGTGAAAAAAATGGCAAGTGAGGACTTTTCCTGCAGTCCAGCCAGTCAAGAAGCAATATGGACAGATCTTAAATAGTAGTTTTCTTGTCAGGTATTATTTCATATTTTTTCATTAGTATTTTAAAACTCTTTCTTAAAACATCATCTAGTTTTGTGTACCTCTTTTATGGTTCTCATTTACATATTAAATGCATGAAATAATAAACTACCTTTCGGTATGTGTTCTTTTATACTTAAAATGGTCATTAGTGCAGAGAACCAACTGTTAAATTATTTGAATCCCACCACTAGCTGGTTAGCTCAGTGGATAGAGCATCGGCCCAGCTTACGGATGTCCTGGGGTCAGGCATGGGCCAGGACGCACATGAGATGTGACCATCTGCTTCTCTCCTCCCTCACTCCCCCTGACCTCTCTCTTCCCCTGCTGCAGCCAGTGGCTTGACTGGTTCCAGTATCAGCCCCAGGCACTAAGGATAGCTTGACTGGTCCGAGCATCACACTCAGGCACTGAGGATAGCTCAGTTGATTTAAGTATCGCCTCCAGACGGGTTTCCAGGTCAATCCTCTTTGGGGTGCATGTGGCAGTCTGTCTATCTGCCCTCTTCACACTTAAAAAAGAGAGAGCATTAGGGTTTGAAAAGCACTCTCCATCATTGCTGATGATTCTTCACATTCCAAGTCCAAGAGGAATGTGTTCACAACCTTGTGGCAGAAGAGTTGGGAAACTGGGTATCAGCCGTGACCAGCTCTGCTTTGGACCCAGACTTACAGGGGTGGGGGGCTTCCCAAGATGCAGAGAAAGGGTTCAAATGCTGACCCACCAACATGGACAACTGGTGTCGACAACCCACAGCAGTGTTTGGAGCAGTCAAAGAAGCAAGACGGGATCGGTCACTGTGTCAGAGGGTGACCACAAGGACAGTAGCTTTCCCTGGTAATGATTTTGCCCTGGTCTCTGTCTCCTCCTCCAGTGGACTATTTCTGCCTTTGTTCACTGCCAGACACTTGCCGTCGTTGAAACTCACCTATCCCATTCCTGCCCGTTAACACTGTCGCCGAAGCTTTTCCTGCAGCCCAGCCCCATCCACACGACATGGCACTTGCTGGAAAACTTGGTGCCATCTGCCAATTTAAAGATGTCATGGTGTCTATTTGTCTGGATCATTTCTTTGGCGGGGGTAGGGGGGAGAAATAAACAAGATCAATGCCCACACGGTCCCTGGGGACAGTCTCTATTTGCCACCTGCTGGGCATCAGAGCCGGTCTGCGGTGACTTACAGCTGTCCTCTGTCTAGATGCCATCTTCAGACCCTCTCCGTGTCTTTGCACCTGGAGGTGTTACAAGTGATGCTTTTGTTGGCAGCTGTAAAACAAGACAGGTGTCTGCGCCACAAAACGCGTCAACGGCCGCAGGGGGACTTGTGGCCCTCTCTCCCCTACTTTTTTCCCCCTAATTTCTTCAGCCGCGCACTCTGCCAGGGGGACAGCTGGCTGAACCAGCCCACGGAGAGCTGCCGGCCGGGTGCTTCTTTTCCGATGACTCCACAGCCCAGCCATCAATAATGAAACCACAACAACTCGAGCCAGCTCCCTTCCCACCGCACTTCCGCTCGCGAGGGGTCTGCCCTTTCCATCCGAGTGGGCAGACCCCCGGGCGGGCTTTCCTTGCAAATGTTCCCAGCAGCAATTAAAGACCGAACAGGGTTGACAGAGGCTGGTCCTCTGCAAGCCGGCCAGGGAAACGCTGACCTGACCAGATGTGTAGGAGGAAGGAGAGCCGTCTCAGCATCTGTCGGACTGGGTAGAAGAAGAGCTAAAACTCGAGCGGGGGTCCGTGATCCGGAGGTGGGCAAGGCTGGGAGGAACGTCAGGTCCGCAAGGGTCCAGCGTCGTCACCAGGCATTTGCCAACGTCAGCAAAGACCGGAAGGGTGAGCTGTGCTTCGAAAACGACAGTGTCTCACTGGCTCATACTTCTGTCACCGTAAAGGAGGCGGAGCTTTGTCCCCGGAAGAATCTCCTCTTGTTTCTCATAACTGAGAGCCTCCAGCGTCTATTCTGCTAGGATCGAAGATACAGCCTGACCCAGATACATTCGTTTACTTACTATTATTATTATCATCATCGATGGAAACGCTCCTAAGAAAAGTATCCCTCCTTCCTAATCAAAGAAATGCAAAATAAAACAATGATATTCCCCATGTCCCCTGATTAAAGAGGCTACTTTTTTTTTTGATAGTATGATGAAATGCTGGCAAGAATGTGGTATAAATTGATAGTTTCTGAAAGATAATTTTTCATTACATATCAAGTCTAGTAATAATGCCTTCAGCCTAGTCATTTCAACTGCAGACGTGATCCTACAAAAGCAATCAGAGATGTCCATCACAGTAACATGGCAATGGTGAATAGAAAAAAAATCAATCTAAATTCTTCAAAGTGGGGGACTCATTAAATAGAGTACCTCAATATATTAGACTATGATGCAACCAGTGTACATTCTGTTTCTTTATGGCCTTATACATGCTTGTTAAGTAATAGTAATTTAATAAAGAAATTGAATACCAAAAAAGCAGATACACATATTAAGAAGTTCACTCGGTATGTGTGTATATGTGTGCTTTTCAGAATAAAAATACTTTTTTCTTTAAGCAGTTTCTCACTTTTCTAGTTTTTCTGAAAAAAAGATATGTATTGAAAGAATTATAATTCTTAATTCTTATTTTCTTTAAATAACAAAGATGGACTAAGCCAACAATTTAAGCTCCCTTGAAACTATTCCATCCATCAAAACAAACCGGAAATGCTCTGTCCGAGGGTTTTGACTTTGAGAATACAAAGTAAGGACATCCAGAGTGTGGGGTCACTCCCCTGCCAGGCCGGCTGAGTCCTGGCTCACTTCTCCTCGACGCTGGGGCCACTAAGAAGTGCCCGTCTAGTTAGGAAAATGACTCCTACTCTGCAAGGGAGCAGGACTGCCCTGGCTTTGAGAGGGAGCATTTTAAACACCTCTCGTCTGAAGCCCTGCATCTCAGCATCATGTCTGAAATGGACGCATCAAGAGACACAGACCTTAGCCCTGGCCGGCTGGCTCAGTGGTAGAGCGTCGACCCGGTGTGTGGATGTCCCAGGTTCAATTCCCAATCAGGGCATGCAGGAGAAGAGCCCATCTGCTTCTCCACCCTTCCCCCTTTCCCTTCTCTCTCTCTCTCTCTCTCTCTCTCTCTCTCCACCTCCTGCAGCCATAGCTCAATTAGTCTGAGCACATCAGCTCCTGGTCCTGAGGGTGGCTCCGTGGAGCCTCCACCTCAGGTGCTCGGTTGCGAGCATGGCCCCAGGTGGGCAGAGCTTGGCCCCAGACGGGGTTGCCGGGTGGATCCTGGTCGGGGTGCATGTGGAAGTCTGTCTCTCTCTCTCTCTGTCTCCTCTTCTCACTTAAAAAGTTGGGTCAGGAGACATTTATATCTTCTCGTTTTTAAAAATTCTCACAATATACTGAAAAATAAAATGTTCTTATATGAAATGGCTAAAACCCACAAAAGATATCACAGTCTGCCTCAGAGCTGCTGGATAGGTTGTTTGAGACCACACAGGTAAATGCAGCGGAGCGCCCCGGACCCCGTCCCTGGCCTGGCACCGGGAGGCCTGCCACCAGTGTCTGCAGCAGAAGGAGAACCTGGGCCCCTCGCGCTGGCAGTGGACACGTGGCCCCCCTTCCACAGGGACTGGCCGCACAGCTACTCTTCGCTGGGCGACGGAGCCCCGGCCCCGTGCTCCCTCAGGCAGCTCATGACGGGAGTGACTGCTGAGTGACTGCTGAGGAGGCACGTGTAGGGGGCACACCCGGGGAGAACCCCGCTCTCACGCATGTCGTGCACCCTGTGCTGCGGGCGCTGGCAGAGAGCCAGCCCGTAAACACGCCTCTCCCCAATCCCACCTCAGGGGGCCATGTGATCCCAGGGCTTTCCCAGCCTGCTAACCCTAGCACTCCCTAGAGGGACCTTCTCTGACTTCAAGTCTTTTATTTTAATTTGTTTATTTTTCCAAAGTTAGAAGCAAGGAGGCAGACAGACAGACTCCTGCATGCGCCGGACAGGGATCCACTCGGCATGCCCACCAGGGGGCGATGCTCTGCCCATCTGGGGCGTTGCTCCGTTGCAACCAGAGTCATTCTAGCGCCTGAGGCAGAGGCCACCAAGCCATCCTCAGCGCCCGGGCCAACTTTGCTCCAATGGAGCCTTGACTGCGGGAGGGGAAGAGAGAGACAAAGAGAGAGGAGAGGGGGAGGGGTGGAGAAGCAGATGTGAGCCTCAGCCAGGAATTGAACTCTGAATTTCCACATGCTGGGCCGACGCTCTATCACTGAGCCAACTGGACAGGGCCTTTAACTTCAAGTCTTGATGAAGGTCAGCATGGGGTTTTTGGAGGGTCTTTCGCTCACATTCTGCTATGGGACCTATATGCCATGTGTTAATTGTGTAATATATTTGTCATATATATATATAATAAAAATATCACCCGGGCCCCAGAAGATAGCATGAAGGCACGTCCTGTGCAGTGTGTAACGTAGGGTGCGCATTCCTGGAAACAGAAAAAGGAGAATCAGGTTACAAACCTATGAAAACTGAATCCACTACAGGCTTTAGTGAATAACGATGTATCAGTACTGGTGTATGCATTCTGACAAACGTGTTCCGCTAATAGAAGATGCTAAAGACAGGAGAGGCTGAACACGGGGTACTGAGAAACTGTGAACTGTCTTTGCCACTTTTCTGAAAATCTAAAACTGGTCCAAGAGGTAAAATAAAGTAGATATGTAGTTTACATATGCAGATAAGAAATGACACATATACATATTATATATATTTATATATCTAGAATGTATAAATATGTATCTGCTTAGACAGAGAGACACACAACCTCCAGGGAACTCGCAGTCGTCCACGATCCCTCCTCGACGCCCCTGGTTGATGAGTGAGGACCCATTGCCAGGGCGTCTGAGGGACGAGACTCCGTTCTGTTTTCCCCCCTCTGCCTGTGCATTTTGTACCCGTGGCCCGAGAATGCCTCTTCTTGTCTCACGGCCCTGAAGTTTCAGCAGACCTGGGGTCCTGCTTATGGATTTTGCCCCTCGATGTTCCAAACTTCTGACACAGTGGATAAAATATTAAGTGTTCTTTTTTACTTTAGCTATAAAGTCTCTCTCTCTCTCTCTCTCTCTCTCTCTCTCTTCTTTTTTAGTGAGACAGAGAGAGGGACAGGTAGGGACAGACAGACAGGAAGGGAGAGAGATGAGAAGCATCAATTCTTCGTTGTGGCTCCTTAGTTGTTCATTGATTGCTTTCTCATATGTGCCTTGATGGGGGGGGGGGTGAGCTTCAGCCGAGTCAGTGAGGCCTTGCTCAAGCTAATGAGCCCGCACTCGAGCCGGCAACCTTGGGGTTTCAAACCTGGGTCCTCCGCGTCCCAGTCCAATGCTCTATCCACTGCGTCACCACCTGGTCAGGCTGCAAAATCTTTTTAAGTCTTAGGTTTTTGCAGACCAATTTCTGCTGACGGCTCTGCCCCTCCTGTGCAGACACTCTATTTTGGTGCTTGTTGCCCTTCTCAGGCTCTCCCTGCCTCTCCTGGCCTCTCCCGGCCTCTCCCTGCCCCTCCTGGCCTCTCCCTGCCTCTCCCGGCCTCTCCCTGCCTTTCCCGGCCTCTCCCTGCCCCTCCTGGCCTCTCCCTGCCTCTCCCGGCCTCTCCCTGCCCCTCCCGGCCTCTCCCCACCTCTCCAGGGGAGCCTCAAATCCACCTGCGGCGGCTTGTCCTGGGAAACGCCTTCTGTGTGTATCAGCAGAAGAGAGATGGTAAAATCTCTTCGGGAGGGAAGTTTTCCAACTTGCCTGAACCCCGTTTTGTGAAGAAGCATGAATTCGTTAATGCTGTCTGTGCAACACAAGTAGACAGGACCCCCTCCCACGGTACTTGGGTCGCATCCCAGCCCCTCCACTGGCTGAGGGTCTCAGCCTCAGAGAGCCCCTCCCTCACCACCCCGTCTATAATGGAAACACATCTGTGTGCATTCATCTCGTCGCCCACTCTGTCTCCCTCCGCCCGCGCACACGACCTCACTGGCTTCACGTCTCCTTGTCCCATTGTGCGTCCTCTGTCCCCCACCACTCCGTGGAAGCTCCCCACAGCGACCATTGTCCCCTGCCGCCCTGGCCCAATGCCCGGAAAAGCTGGCGCCTGCTCTGGAGTCCCGTGGGGAGCTCCGAAACCCCACATGCTCAGACCAGACTCCAAGCCGGATAGACCAGGACCCCAGAGGGCAGGCAGGGCCCAGGCGCTGGGGTTTTGTAGACCCTCCCCAGGAGGATGGTTCATTTTATATGTCAACGGGGCTAGGCGGCGGAGCCCAGAGGTTTGGTCCAATACCAGTCCTGAAAATGTTATGACGTTTTAGATGGGATTAATGTTTCAGTCAGTGGACTTTGAGCAAAGCAGGTTGCCCGACATCAGGTGGCCGGGGATGGAGAGATCTCAGGAAAATCACTGACGGTCTTAAGAGAAAAGATTCGGGTCCTTCACTCCCACCCCCCAACTCCGGAAGAGGGAGTGTCGCTTCCCGATGCCTTGAGACTCAAGATTGCAGCATCAGCTGGACTCGGGTTCTCAGCCTGCCCTGCAAAGTTTAGACTTTCCAACTCCCACAACTCCGTACGCCAACTTCTCAAGAGAAACCTCTCCCTGTGTGCGTACACTCTGGTGCTCGCGTCTCTGGAGAGCCCTCACGAGTACACTCAGGGACTCCACGGCTGAGGATCGGTGGTCTGGAAGAATGGGTAGAGCATGGTAGGCAGTCAGTACACGCTCTGGTGAAGGAGTATCTGTTCAGTTCTCCCTGGGGCATCGGACCCTAAAGCACCACGAAAGAATCTCAGGGGGCGGGAGGGAGGTGGCCAGAGTTCAGAGGCTGCGTTTGGACACGGAGCTCAGTCCTGTCCGTCAGCGCAGCTGCAAACGGAGGAAGAGCTGGCCGTCCTTCTCGGACAGGAAGCAAGCATGAACTTGAATATCCAAAAGGAAATCACATCTTGGAGCTATGGGGTAAACAAGATACTATTTCCGTCCATTTTAAGAAAGGAATGTGAAATAGGCGGGGGTCAAGGACAGATGGTGACGCCCCGTTTTTAAAGTTGGTCTCTGAACAGTATAGGAGTTCCTGAAACAATTAAAAATGGAACTGCCCTATGATCCAGCAATTTCACTTCTGGGTGTGTATCCAAAGAAACCCCAAACACTCATTTAAAAGAATATATTTGCACCCCTATATTCACTGCAGCATTATTGACAATAGCCAAACTATGGGAGCAAGCCAAGTGCTCATCAATAAGGGAATTGATAAAAATAAAAAAAAATAAAAAAAGCTGGTGTACCTTTACACTTGGTTATTAGAAAGACTAAATAAAATCTTACTATTTGCAAAAGCATGGATAGACCATGCTTTTTTTTTTTTACAGGGTATTAAGCTAAGTGAAATAAGTCAGGCAGAGAAATACAAATACTGTCTGATTTCACTTATATGTGGAGTCTAAAGAACACAATAAATGAACAAAAAAAACAGAAATGGGTTCATGGGTGCAGAGAACAGCCTGATGGTTGCCGGAGAGGTGGGGGCTGGGGAGCGGGGCAGAAAGGGTGAGGGGTGAAGAGTACACATACATAGTTACAAGACAGCCACGGGGATGAATACAGAGTTACAAGACAGTCAGGGGGATGAATACAGAGTTACAAGACAGTCACAGGGATGTGCAGTACAGCAGAGGGCACACAGTCGATACATAGTAACCACTATGTACGGCACCTGCTGGGGAACTGGAAACATGGGGGGGACCTTTGTAAAGCGTATGACTGAGTAACCACCCAGTGCACCTGAAACTAATACAGAGTATCGTTGAATATAAACTATCGCTGAAAATTAAACATTAAAAAAAGTAAGTAAAATAAAATAAAATTTAAAAAGGTCTCTAGAAATAAGTCCCAGTTTGGATAAGAATGCATAATTAGATTAGAAACTTTTCTGAAAATACCCATTGAAATGGCCCCTGGAAAGCCCAGTCAGCTCAGCGTCCGAGGAAAGGGTGGTTTATAGCTTAGAGCACTGGTGGTCAACCTGGTCCCTCCCGCCCACTAGGGGGCACTCCAGCGTTCATGGTGGGCGGGAGCGGAGCAACCAAAGTACAAATAAAAAGATAGATTTAACTATAGTAAGTTGTTTTATAAAGATTTATTCTGCCAAACAGCAAAAATCCGACATAAAGTACTTGGTAAGTAATTATTATTATATGCTTTAACTTGCTGTAACTCTGCTTTATACATTTTATCAAGTAAAGTTACTTCCCTACTTTATAAATCACCATTACTGTGGAACCGGTGGGTGGTTAGAAAATTTTACTACTAACAGAGATACACAAGTGGACGGTAGGTATAAAAAGGTTGACTACCCCTGGCTTAGACTCTAAGGAAATTCTCCAAGAAATGAGGCAGCGGAGACCGGCTTGCAAGAGGCTTTACAAACCCACAGTTCCCCTCACAGGCAGGAAGCCCCTGTCGGGCTGCGGGCTGATGCTCAGAGCCATGCCGTCACTGAGGACCTCTGAGACAGGCAGAGGGGAAGAACGTGTTGGGCTGGCACTTGTTGGAGAACAGCTAGTGCCCATGGGATTGTGGGGCACACATTCACCGTGGAGGGGGACAGAAGCAAACTCCGTGGGCACACTGTGACAGCCCAGACCTTGGAGCACCTGGCTGTTCAGCCAAGGGGGGTTCTGGTGACTGGCCCAGAAGAAGCCCTGCCCCACAGACCCCCCAAACCAGGAGCGAAAACTGCAGCCTGCCCTTACTCCCGGGCCGAGCCTGGTGATTCCAACACAGACCCAACACTCATAAAGTCCATCTCGACGCCCAGTAGGAAGACAGACCCACACCCTGACCCAGCCTGAAATCACATCAGAAGAACAATAAGAAAGCAGAACATCACTACTTGGAAGGAAGTGGAAATAACCTGGAGAATGAAACCCCGTGTTCCCCTTGTACAAGAGACGGACTTCTAGAAACGAGGGGAAGCCCCCGCAGGGTCTCCGGTTCTGGACTAGGGAGACACAGAGGATGACCAAGGGGAACACAGGAGAAAGCCCCGCCCACCGCGGCGAAACTCAGAGCCCATCGTGTGAGGACTATCGGGTGTCCGCTCCCGGACAGTCTCACCTTTCGGTTTATTCCTGGAAGTCTGGAGACAGCACCCGCCTACCTTGGGGACAACAGAGGGCGCTGCTCCAGGGGACAGCTCTGGTGACGGGGAACAATGGGGAGGCCAGGGAGGCCGTGTGCCCGTGGCATCAGCTTCCTCGCTTTTTAAACAGACGGGCACGTCTTCAAACCAGAGCGAGGAAGATGTCTCCTTGTTCATTGCTATGCCCAGTCACCCCCGCGCGTCCTCAGCATCGAAAATAAAACCTTCAAGTGTCAAGAAAACGGTAGTACAGAAAAAAAATTTAAATATGTTTGATTTTTGCCTATTTTCTTACTTGATATATATATATATATATATTGCCTTATTTAACAAAAAAAAAAAAAGAAAAAAGGAAATCACATTTTTCTTGAAACTCAGAAATGTAGATGAAAAGAATAAGGTGAGGAAAAAACAACTACCTGAAAATCACCTAGAAGTTGAAGCAAATGATTGTGTATCAATCTTTAGACATGTAAAGCAACATACAGAGAATGTTTCCACCCCAAAACTGAGACAGGGGAAATGAGAAAACTATCAAGAGATTATTAATACCAATGCTGACAAAACGGTCGAGAACGCACGAACGCCTCGGGGAATCCACTAGTGGCCGGAACCCTGCATTCTGCCTCGTTCCGACCACAGCTGTGCTTCCTTGAACGCGCACAGTGTCACCAGGAAAGGGAGACAGCGCCGGACCATAATGGGTTAGTACCCCACGTAGAGGGAAACGCCTGAAGAAACAGCAGGTGACCATTCCCCTGGCAGGAGGAGCCTTATAACTTCATGGTGCATTTTCTCCTCCTGGTTTCGCTGAAATTCAAGTCCAGGGGCCAGTTCTTCCCAGTTGTGGGGATGGGCTCTGTGGACCCGGGAGGGGGAGGGCGCAGCCAGGATGGGAGAAAACTTAACGAGAAGTGGGCCAATCACGTCTCTGCTTCCTGGGGAGTGTCCACTGCTTCCTGGGCCAGCAGCTTTCTGGGCTTCAGCCCAACGAGGCTCCTGATGGCCAACAATCCACTTCCTCCACGTCGCCTCATTTCCATTCCCGTGTGCTGAGCTCACTTTTTATGAGTGAGGTCACACAAATCGAAGGTCAATGACCAGCTTACAACGCCCCCTTTACATCAGCATCCGGTCACGTGAGACAGCAAGGGCGAGGCACGGTCAGACCCCCTACAATACGTTGTAAGGGGCGCTTGGAAGATAAGTTCCAGGGGCGCTTGAATCTTTAGACAGATAATTCTCCAAGTGTTGTCCCTGGGCCAGGAGCACCCGCACCAACGAGGAATTTGTTAGAAATGCAAATTCCCAGGCCCTGTCCCAGACTGGCTGAATCAGGAACTCTGGGGTTGGGACCCAGAGAATTGTGTGTTAACAAGCCCTCTAACGGATTATAACTAAGGTGACCAATTGTCCTCCTTTAGGGAGGACAGTCCTTCTTTTGTAAGTTCTGTCCTCCCTCAAAAAGTGTCCTCCTACATGTCCTCCTTTTTGATATTGAAAGACTAATCTGGTCTGACCAGGCAGTGGTGCAGTGGATAGAGCTTCGGACTGGGATGCGGAGGACCCAGGTTCAAGACCCTGAGGTCGCCAGCTTGAGCACGGGCTCATCTGGTTTGAGCAAAAGCTCACCAGCTTGGACCCAAGGTCGCTGGCTTGAGCAAGGGCTTACTCGGTCTGATGTAGCCCCACGGTCAAGGCGCATATGAAAAAGCAATCAATGAACAAATAAGGTGTTGCAATGAAAAACTGATGATTGATGCTTCTCATCTTTCTCTGTTCCTGTCTGTCTGTCCCTATCTATCCCTCTTTCTGACTCTCTCTCTGTCTCTGTAAAAAACAAAACAAAACAGACTAATCTGCAAATATCCATATTCGATTGATGCAGAGTCGATTCATTGTGTGCGATGTCACATATTTGTATCTAAATGAGTACTTTTTTCTTACAATTATTAAAAATAGGCATGTAAGCATAGTTATAAAACATTACAAATGTTTTTATTATGCATTGATCATATTCTAGTGTATTATTGTTGCAATGAATAAAATGTTTCTTCTATTTACAATATTGTTTTCTTCAATTTATTTTTGTCTTCTTTTTCATTATAAAGAAGTTGGTAACCTTATTATAACGCATACTGAACTTTGAGAATCAGTGGCGTAGAATAATCCCAAAATGTTTTCAAGCTCAAGGCAGTGGAGACTGAACTGAAGGTAAATTTTATCCCACTGAAAAGAGACCGTGGACCACTGTTAATTGAATGAATGAAGGGATGACAAAGTGTGATCCATATGGATGACGCTCTGTTATTCAGCCTTCCCAAGGGAGGAAACTGGGGTGTGGGCTACTACGTGGGCAGACGTTAAAGGCACAGTGCTGGGGAGACAGTCACAGAGGGGCCAGCACTGTACACTCCCACACGCACCAGGCACAGTGCAGGGGAGACAGTCACAGAGGGGCCAGCACTGTGCACTCCCACACGCACAGGGCACAGTGCAGGGGAGACAGTCACAGAGGGGCCAGCACTGTACACTCCCACACGCACAGGGCACAGTGCAGAGGAGACAGTCACAGAGGGGCCAGCACTGTGCACTCCCACACGCACAGGGCACAGTGCAGGGGAGACAGTCACAGAGGGGCCAGCACTGTGCACTCCCACACGCACAGGGCACAGTGCAGGGGAGACAGTCACAGAGGGGCCAGCACTGTGCACTCCCACACGCACAGGGCACAGTGCAGGGGAGACAGTCACAGAGGGGCCAGCACTGTACACTCCCACACGCACAGGGCACAGTGCAGGGGAGACAGTCACAGAGGGGCCAGCACTGTGCACTCCCACACGCACAGGGCACAGTGCAGGGGAGACAGTCACAGAGGGGCCAGCACTGTGCACTCCCACACGCACAGGGCACAGTGCAGGGGAGACAGTCACAGAGGGGCCAGCACTGTACACTCCCACACGCACAGGGCACAGTGCAGGGGAGACAGTCACAGAGGGGCCAGCACTGTGCACTCCCACACGCACAGGGCACAGTGCAGGGGAGATAGTCACAGAGGGGCCAGCACTGTACACTCCCACACGCACAAGGCACCGGGAGTAGTTAGACTCACAGGGACAGACAAGAAAACAGGTGACCAGGGGCGAGGGTCATGGTGAGTTATTTTTAAGTGGGTACAAATTTTCAGTTTGGATTGATTAAACTCAAGTAGGGGTCGTCAAACTTTTTATAAAAACCGCCCACTTTTGCAGTGCTGGTCAACCTGGTCCCTACCGTGCAACCAAACAGCGCTGCGATTGGCCCATCATGAAAGCTGGAACGCCCACTAGTGGGCGATAGGGACCAGGTCTACCAGCACTGCAAAAGTGGGTCGTTTTTATAAAAAGTTTGACGACCCCTGGAAGTGTTCTCAAGAGGGTCAGTGGTGATGGTTGCCCAACATGTTCAATCGTTCAAAATAAGGAGAAGAATCCAAAGATTTAGTGCAAATGCTCTTTTTCTCTGAAAACTGGTTTATGTCGCAATATATTTTTTAAAAATTATTTTTGCATTTTTAAAATAAAATTTGCAGAATAGTGCATCTTCAAAATGAGAATAGTTCTCTCTCTTCAGGGTCTCAAGGATTAAATCATTCTACCCACACTGCTGAGGATGGATCTTTTTTTTGTTGTTGTTTTTGTTTTTGTATTTTTCCGAAGCTGGAAACGGGGAGAGACAGTCAGACAGACTCCCGTATGCGCCCGACCGGGATCCACCCAGCACGCCCACCAGGGGCAACGCTCTGCCCACCAGGGGGCGATGCTCTGCCCCTCCGGGGCGTCGCTCTGCTGCGACCAGAGCCACTCTAGCACCTGGGGCAGAGGCCAAGGAGCCATCCCCAGCACCCGGGCCATCTTTGCTCCAATGGAGCCTTGGCTGCAGGAGGGGAAGAGAGAGACAGAGAGGAAGAAAGGGGGGTGGAGAAGCAGATGGGTGCTTCTCCTATGTGCCCTGGCCGGGAATCGAACCCGGGTCCCCCGCACGGCAGGCCGACGCTCTACCGCTGAGCCAACCGGCCAGGGCCGAGGACGGATCTTTTTAACTCAAATGTTAATCTCTTTCAGAAATACCCTTAGAAACGCACCCAGAAATAATGTCTTACCTGCTACCCGGGCATCTCTTCGCCCAGTCAAGTGGGCACATAAAATTAACCATCACAGTAACCATGACATAGTCTTCTGTGGCAAACCTGAAATGCACTTACTAGATTCTCAGATCAGCTGTTGAACACAACTTGAAAGCAATATTCACATCGTTTCGGCATTCAAAAGACCTTGTTTTCTGTAAACTCCGTTGGAAAGTCATGCATGGCATACCTCAGATCATCTACTTTCTTGAGCATCTCACGTTCTCATGGTTGTTCTCAGACCTAATTTGTGTCAACGAAGCACCGTTACCTCCTTCACTGTTATCTCTCAATGACCATGGCTTGGGTGTGGGACAGGTGGAAAGAGAGGTTTACCCCGGTCCCCTTGTCGTCCTGCTCTGTGACATCTTTGATGTTCCAGAACCACCCTGATCTGTTCTGCACCAGAATACGGACTCAGTTATTTTCCCGGAAACCTTGGTTGCTCCTTGCTGGAATTCAAGTCCAACATGGGTCCTAGTATGTGTCTCTCAGTGTTCCATGTGTGGGGAGGAAAGTTTTTCCCTCGTTTCTTTCTATCTTAGTTCTTCTGGCTGGTCTAATAATCTCACACACATGAGACAGACTGACATGAAAAAATAGTTCAGTGTATTATGGACGTACATACAGGGGTTCTATTTTAATACAGGGCCTGAGCACCCATTGGGCAGTGAAGACACACCTGCCATCAGGAGTTCGGGAGAAGGAAGGCTGTGGTTTGGGACTCCGAAGGTGAGGAAGGCAGTTCACGTGGAAACAGGAACCCGGATGCTTGGGGAATAAGTGTTGGCTGGGCCGTCTTTAGTGAGGGGACTCAGGGCTTCGGTCAAAGGGCCCTGCTAAATTCTTCACTGTCTCTCACACCGACTTCATATTGAACTATATACAGTCATCTGTGATGACAGCCCGCTTCCTCCCGGAGCAGGTCCTCAGAATTCTTTTAGGCAGTTAAGGAGAAGGTCAAAGTATCCTCTTGAGTTTTTGTGTTTCTTAAAATTAACCAGCTTCCAGTAATCTATATCCAAAACTGGCATATTTGGGGGTGGCAAAGTCCTGTGTCCTTCACCGCTCCGCCCAGCCCACGCACGAGGTCTGGGAACAGCTCCTCTTCCTGGACTTCCTCTGTAATCAAGATCCTTCTCTTCGAAAAGACCACGCATTTCATGTTGATGCTCAATTTTAACCAGTTTTACTAAATTCTCCTTTCATCTTGTTCTCCTTTAATTGTTTTATTTTTTACCTTCCATGCCTTTAACAACCGACTTCTCTACAACCATTTTATATCATATTGAAATTATAACATCGTTTAAATTTTAGCACCTTACATTTTGTTAAAACAAAAAACACCTGGAGGTGCTTAAATCTGCAAGCTCCTCACCTGGACTGAAATTAGACCCCAAGTTTTCATAACCCTGTCTTGTCCCAATTCCCCATCATTCTTCAGTTCCCAATGTTGACAGAGAAAGGCAAACCAAATAACTCCCAAGAAAAAGGATGAAAGGAATCAATAAATATAAAAGCAGAAATTAATAGAACAAAAAACAAAAAAAATAGAACAGCTGCTCAATAAAACTGATGTCTGGTTCTTGAAAAGACCAACAAAATGGATACATCTTTAGGAAGTCTCATCGAGGATAAAAGAGTAAATACAGAATTGAATAACATTTATAACAAATGAGCACACAGCTGCAAACAGATGGGATTTAAAAAAAATTTTTTTAAATGATAGATCTAGTTAATGGTGAGGGGCACAGACTCTGCATCCCAAATGGCTTGGGTTTATATCCTGGCTCTGGTTTGTTTTATTTTTTTTTCTTTTTGTTTTTTCTTTTTTAGCTTTGTATCCTTAATAAATGACTTAACCCTTCTTTGCCCATTTATTTTTATGAGGAAAAGGCAGGTAGCTATAATATCTTCTTCATGGAACTGTAGCGAGAACCCAATGAGTCAGTCCAATGCACTGCTCTTAAGGCAAAGTCTAGAACACGGTGAACTCTCAGTGTCCTGCTCTCGTCACGAACCTCTTCGTGGGCGTTAGCGCCCGTTCTTTCGGTTCCCAGGGGGCTCTGAACTCCAGGAGGCGTCCTTGACCCCCACCCCCCGTCTTCTCAAAACTCCACGTCCAATCCAGATGCAAATCCTGTTCTCCATACCTTTAAAACATGGGCAGAATACCATTTCTCACCCCTCCACTGTTATTACTGCACTTCAAGCCACCTTTTAGCTAGGTCACTGGCTGAAATAGTCAATCATCAACAGTTTCCTCGCTGATCCGATCCCTATTCTCTTGGAGTCTGTCTCCCGAGTAACTGCCAGAGCCAACCTTCTGAAAAATCAACCAGAGTCACATCGAGCCTTGGCTCAAGTGCTTCTCTGTCTCCCTAGTAATAGCCGGAGTTCTTAAAATGCACCCAAAGCCTTATCTGATCTTGCTCTCTGTTATCCTCTGGTCTCATCTCTCACTGCTATTGTCTTCTTCACCCTCTCCACTCCAGACACCCTTTTATCTTATCTAGTCCCCAGAATGCCGGTCGGCACGAGCCTGAGTGCTCTAACACCTTCTCTTTCAGGGATACTGCTCCCCCGGATACATGTATGTCTGCCTCTCCCATTTCCTTTGGATGTCTTCTTTAATTTCACTTTCCCAACCCAATTAAATGTGCGCTGGTGACAAAATCTCTCAGTAAACTAGGAATCGGATACTTCCTCAACCTGACAAAGGTCATCTATAAAGACTTATAGTAAGTGTATGAAAATTGACTTATCAGTATTATTCTAAGAAAACACCAGGTTAACAGGAGAGTAAACATATTTCTTTTCTGTTTTGTTTATTATAGAAAAAATATATAAATATTATAAGGTGAATACTTCATACATGATCAAATGTCCTTCTGCATTATGAAGAATAATGTATGGAGCTGTTCCTGTGTGTGCCCCAACTGGAAATCGAACCAGCCACCTCTGGGCTTCGAGACAATGCTCTAACCAACCAAGCCATCCAGCCACATCGTTAATGCAGAAGGAACTCCAAGCAGGCAGCAGAATAATTTATAAAGAATTATTCTCCTTATATAAAACTAATCATGAAGAAAACCATCTATTTTTATCTATACCTTCATTTGACTATAAATGAATAGAAAAAAACTTTTTTAAGTTCTTCACCGAGCAGACAACAGTGAGAGGAAATGGGAGAAAATAGGTCAAAGTAAGTTTTGAAATCTCTTTCTTCAAAAAATTTTTATAACAAGGAGGTATTTACAGATTATTGATGTTGCGAACAAAGAACTAAATAAGAGGGAGAATTGAATGGCGGAAAAGGAGAAAGTCGATCCTGTAATATGAGCATTGAATGAAGCACCCAACTCCGCTCAGGCAAGAATTGGAAAAGGGGAAACTGAATTCTACGTTCCTCAGTCCGTAGAAAGAGCAGCTCTTTTGTCTGAGCCTGGACTGGGACAGGGGACCAGGCGTGGCTCCCAGCAGGCAGAGCACACGGTGCCACTCCCTGGGAGCCCTGTGTCCTCAACTCTGTAATACATCCGTGGGCTTGCTTCACCCCTACAGGTGATGTTCCCACTGGCTGCACCAGCTGGAGGGAGAGTGGCCGGGAGGGTTCCAAGGGCACCACTCGCCGGGGACATGATCAAGTTGGCTGCAGCAGTATTTTATTGCTTCCTAGACACGGCTTCCTGTTGGTTCCGCCACTGGCAGGAGTCCTAGCCGGAGACTCTGGGCTGGGTATGGGAGATGCCACACCACACCCTCCAGGTGCCTGAGGAAGCGAACCAAGATCCCTGTCAGGAATGTTACTGGAATCTCTCCCAGATGCATTGTAAATGCCAACCCCAGAGAAAACTGGAGTCTACGGAGAACATCGAACTTGCCAGAATCTGCAGAAGACGCAGGTAAGTCAAAACTGAAATCTAAAATTGAGGTCACCGTCCACCATTTCTTTCCCCTTCACACTCACAGGACATGGCAGCCTTGAGGGAAGTTTCTTTTGTAGCTGTCTATTTATATCACTCTTTGTCTCTTATCACACTGTTTCATCAGCGTTTCCCAGGGGTGATTTAAATAACTCTTATCTGAACATCACTGTAAACTGAATTATGCAGCACTCCCAGTACAACATTCCAGGTTAAAATAAGCCTCATCTGCTAATAGCCCTCTTGTCCTACCTGCTGAAAAGTACCAAATGCATCCTTCCCCTTGCCTTTAAAAGCCTTCTTTTAGTGCCGTCTACTTTCCTAGACCACCTCTAAGCACAGAGCCTTGAATTCCTACCTCACAACAGAATTTACCACGTTTGCGAAAACCAAGACGTAGTTATACCATTTCCTGAACTCGCACACTCTCCTAAGTGCCCGGGTGCAGCAGGGATGTGTTTTGCGAGCCGGGTGAGAAGCGTGAGGCAGCGACTGAGCAGCAGTTTGTTGTTGTTCCAAACAAGCGATTGGCCTGCGTAACAGTTCACTTTCTTTTTTTAATTTTAACTTTTGCTCTTTAAAGGACCAAAATATGGGTTTAGGAGTAACAGGGGCAGGAGAGGAGCAGTGATCTTTTTAAGAAGTAAGTCAAGAAGGACCGAAAAGGAGAAAAAGGAAGAGGAGAAGGGGGTGAAAGGGAACAGAGGGAAGGAAGGGGAAGGAGGAGGGGAGGGGAGGGAGGGGGGAAGAGCGGGAGGAAAGAAGAAAGAGGTGGAAAGGGTAAGGGAAAGGGAAGGAGGAGGAGCAAGGGCAGAAGGAGACAGGAAAGCATAGCTACATTTATTTTGCTCTTCCCTCTCATGCTGCTGGGAATTTAGCCAAGAAGCAAACAAAAGGTGGTGTCTTCTTATCAATTCAATATCAGGTTGGATACTCTTGACTGCATTATTGAGTCTATGGTTCATGGTGCCAAGAAATTACTCAGCCAAGCTTGGTTTTCCTTCCTCTGCCCCACCCCACCATCCCCCCACCCCCATTCTTAGCCGAATGGTTTTGAACAGTAGAGCAGACATTGTGTTCATTTTTCCAATGTGCTTTCCACTCTCCTCGGTTTTGTGACGTCAGCGGCGCTTTGGGAAATAATTCCAATGGCCGGAATGGGATAAGTATTGGTTGATCAAAGCCAGACACAGTAATCCCATCAGATAGTTTAAGGAACCTGGACTTTTAAAAGCGCCCAGTGCAGGGCGTACTCTTGACACCAGAGGTTTCTCCAGAACACACACAGCCCCACGGGATGGAAGGGAAGAACTTCATTTTATGATTGGGGAATAGGAAGAGGAGGAGAGAGAGACCAGGGAAGAGTCTCTGTGTTTCCCATTCAGGTGGCAAATGACAGCGGTCACCTACTACTATGGCTCAGTAGCGTTCAAGACAGAAAAGGGAAACAGAGTCAAGAAACACTCAGGAGATGGCATTGCCAGGATTTGGTGCCCAAATTCAGGGTAATATTTAGAATGAGGAACAGAAAAATTGGTGGGTTGCCTTTTCAACTTGGAATACAATCAACAGGTTGGCACAGGCACCAAACGACGGAGGGAAGGGGTAGAGCAATTCTGGAGGTAGTGAGCAGAGAAGAGGGGTTATTAAACCAGGTTTCATTTTCACAATGAGTGTGAAGTTACCTGGTGTATGTGTTAAAGAAGCATTTTGAAACCTATGTCTGGAACACAGAGGAGAAGCCTAGGTTGGGAATATAGGTTTGGAATTATGGGTATGGATGTATACTGTACAGAACCTCTTTTGATTTGAAACTAGGGATGTAGCTGACCATTTGTTACCCTGGAACCCCATCCCTATTATTTTCTTTCCAATCAATCAATCAATCAATCGATGTCTTAAACATTATTAAATTATCTTCCACCAAAACCCACATTTTCCTTTTTCTTAACTGCAATGATTGGACTTTACATGATGCTTTTTTCTGAATTATAGAATTACCACATGGTCATTGTAGAAAATTTTTGGACTTTCAGTCAAGATGCAAGACTGAGGAAGCTCAGCCTTCTCCTCCATCATCCCTGTCACTCAAACCATGTACATTTGCTTAATAAAAAAGTGCTAATTAGATTTCTATATTTACATTTAAAAGTGGGAAGTTTCAGAGTTTATAATTAGAGGGAGAACACTCAGACACTCAGTCTTCCAAGGGACTTGGGCCAGATCTGTGCCTTAAGGGGAAGAGTTGTCATTCTCTGCGGAGGAAAGGATAGGACTTCCGCAATCCTAGAAGCAGACCTGTGCATTTCTACCCACTGGCCCAGGGTCTGGGTCTGGAAATGAGCTACACCCCACAGAGTGGGGAGAAATAGAGGTACCCTGTGAGATGTTAGGACCGTGAGCTATGCTATGTGTCACTGAAGATACAACTTCCCATTGCCCACTAGGAAACAGCCCTGGGTGAAGAAACAGCTTCCCCCCAGGTGTGGACCTAGAGATCTCATCAAGGCTGAGACAGAGACAACGTGGCGGCACCTCTCCATCCCCCAACCCCAGCACATCTTGGCAATCTAGTTCACAGGCTGGGTTTCTGCTCAAGATGAGCTCATGGTCAAAAATGACAAAACACAGATGGAAAAACTCAGTCTTCAAGAAGAGTCAGCAGAAGAGAAACCAAACAATAAAGTTTAAGGGTTAAGAAACAATCTAAACAGAATACTTAATCAATATGTTAACATTGTCTAAAAATATAGAGATAAAGAAAAAAAAAGAATCTTTCATGCAATAATAAAAACTAATGGTTTAAAAAAGTTTTTGAAGAACCGAGTCTTACAAATAAAACAGACAGCTAATACAATTAAAAACACAGTGGAATTTTACCTAATAGAATATAATGTTTATGAAGACAGTTTATTTTGTATGCTTTATTTCTTCTCTAAACCTAGAATTTATATTATTACCATATATATACATATATATAAATATATATGCAATCAATACATATTTTTTAATTAATTAATGGGTTATCTGGTAGAATTGGCAGGAAAAATTTTGGAAGATAGAAATTTTAAAAATCACACAGAGGACATATGAATAAATAAGACATGAAAATAAGAAAGGGATAAAGAGGAAGAAAGGAAGGGAGGAAAAAAGGAAGGAAGGAAGGAAGGAAGGAAGGAAGGAAGGAAGGAAAGAAGGAAGGAAGGAAGGAAATAAAGAATAAGGAAGAAAGGAAATAGGAAGGAAGGAAGGAAATAGGAAGAAAGGAAGAAAATAAAGAAATAAGGAAGGAAGGAAATGGAAGGAAGGAAGGAAGGAAGGAAGGAAGGAAGGAAGGAAGGAAGGAAGGAAAAAGAAAAGTTAGGAGACTTAAACAAGAGGAAGCAGTGTTTCAACATACATTAAATAGAGATTCGTGGACAAAATAAAGAAATACTGCAGAGGCAATATGAAAAGAGATGGATGTTGTCCAGTAAGTTTCCAGTATTTAAATTATATAAATAATTATTTATAAAATAATAAAAACAAAGTTTAAAATGAGCAAAAGCTATTTATTAAAAGAGAACTCACTAAAAAACCCAGAGTTAACTAATGTGTGGACAGATATTTAGGTCCATTAGTAATCAGAAAAACTTAATTAAAAACAGTAATTAGATACCATTGTATCCAGTAAATTGGAAATAATTGAATAACCTGACACTGTCCTGTGTGGGGAAATGGCAACTTTATACATTGCAGGTAGGAGTATCATTTGCAACAATTAATCTCCTTCACCCGGATTCCATCCCTGGGTCATACTTTTGAACACCAATTATTTGATTTTATATAAAATGGTTTTATTATGGATCTGGGACCACATTTGAAAATGGATTCTATTCACTACACACAGTGCTCTTGAATACCATGTTTGGAAATGAGAGGCATCTGGTCGACCCCTTTCATCAACTGATCCTCTTTCTCTGCATGTGTAAGGGTAAGCTGGTGGGCTGGTGTATCTCGTCAGGGACCCTCTCGGCTGGGAGAAAGTTCAAGGCTAGTGCCTGGGAGGTATGGGTGTCCGTGGGACGTCTGAGCCAGCAGGAGACTCCAGAGCCTGGGGCTGAGGGAAGACCAGTGGGGCGGACAAGTTCACTCGTCAGGACACACGACCAAACCTGGCAAGTCTGAGGACATTCTAGGTGAGCGGCTGTGGTGCAGGGTGCCTGTCACATGTGCCTGGGGCTCTACAAAGCTCCTGAGGGTCAGCTTCAAAGGCTTGGAACAGTCCCCAATCAGGGCTGACGGACATGCTTCTGTGTAGACTAGACTGGACACTGACTTCTTCAAAAACACGTCTTCATTCATCTTGCATCCACAAGCCTCTGGCACCTAGACTCCCAAACTGGGGCCCTCAGTGCCTATCAGTTACATTATATTAAAAAGCTTCCTTCTCCCTGGCCGGTTGGCTCAGTGGTAGAGCATCGGCCCCACATGTGGATGTCCCAGGTTTGATTCCCAGCCAGGGCACACAGAAGAAGCGCCCATCTGCTTCTCCATCCTTCCCCCTCTCCTTCCTCTCTGTCTCTCTCTTCCTCTCCCGCAGCCAAGGCTCCATTGGAGCAAAGTTGGCTCGGGCACTGAGGATGGCTCTGTGGCCTCTGCCTCAGATGCTAGAATGGCTCTGGTTGCAACAGAGCAACACCCCAGATGGGCAGAGCATTGCCCCCTGGTGGGCGTGCCGGGTGGATCCCGGTCAGGCGCATGCGGGAGTCTGACTGCCTCCCGCTTCTCACTTCAGAAAAATACAAAAAACAAAAAACAAAACAAAAACCAGCTTCCTCTTCCACACAGCCAGAAATCCAGGGAGGGTTGGGGTCCAGGCAGTATTTGCAGCATCAAACCTGCAGTTAACGTGTCTCCCTCCAGCTCGCCCGCTCCTCAAACCCTGGCCTCCAGGCCTTGGTCTCTTCCTCCCTTCAGATGAGAAGTCCTGCGGACGCAGGCTCCGGGCCCACTCAGCCTCCTCCCGGGATATCTGTGCTCTGAACGGGCCGCCTTCTTTCACAAAGAGCCCTGTCGCCCTCCTAGCTGCAAATCTACCCCAGACCAGAAGGCAGATGTAGAAACACATCTCAGCCGAGCTGACCCGGGCCTCCCATCCCGGAAAAACATTAACAAGGTGGGCTTTCCACATGTGTCCTGGCTTGGGGACAGCTCTGCTCTGATGGGCATGTAGAAGCCCTGGCCGGGACCGAGTCTGGAAGCACGTGACAGCCCATGAGAGCACTTGAGGGACAGTGCACCTGTCACCCTGTCTGTCTGTCTGTCTGTCACCGTGCTGCCTGCCGGGCCACTGCCTTCCCCACAGCAGCCACCCGGAGACACTGCGGGAATGAAAACATCCAGTCACGCATCCTCGTGACTGCCCACCGCCCGCAGTGATTTGGGGACAAATCACTACTTTCTTTCTACCAACTTTATCGAGGTGCAATTTATTTACATTTACTAAAATGCACCCATTTTAAGTACACAGGGTTGTGGGTTCTGACAAACGCAGGCTAGCATGACCGGCACCATCGTCCAGAGAGAAGACATGGGTGTGGGCTTGAGTGACCATTCTATCCGTTTCTTCTAGACCTTCCTGCAAAAGACAGCCTACAGCCCGGTACCCTCTGATGTCCAGCGTCTTCACCTCATCGTTATTCATCTGTGTTCCTGCATGTAATGGTCGAGGGTGCCCTTTTCAATCCTCGGCATTTTTCCGTACAGATACAGCAGCATCGTCTTCTGGTTGATGGCATTCGGTTCTGGTTGGTTGCCTCCTTGGTCCAGAGCTGTTATTGAATGAAGACACCACGAACGTTCATGGGCAAATCTGACGGTGCACCTTTTTTCGCGTCTCCTGGGTGAATACCTAGATGGAACCGCTGGGTTATAGGCCCCGTGTCCGTTTAATTTTACGCAAACTGACGAGCTTCCTGAGCACCGCTCTCCAGCGTGGCCGGGCCGTGCGCCTTCCCACCGGCCGTCTAGGAGCGTTCCGGTTGCCCTGCACGCTCACCGGCACTGGGCGTGGTCCCTTCTTCCCTTTCGGGCGGGCGTCTGTGGTTTTAAGCTGTGTTTCGCAGATGCCTGATCACGTTCAACATCTCGTAACATTTTCTGTGTGAAACGTCTGATGGCATCTTCGAGACAAGTCACTTTTGAAAACCCTTGGGTATCAATGGGAGACCGGCTGGACGGCCACGGACCGCGGTGGGAACCTCAGCCTTGGAAGTGTGGTGCTCGCTCCTTTCAGAAACGGTTCTGGGACTGTGGGTGTCGGTATCTCACTGCGCTTACAGCAAGGGAAAATGGCTAGATTATCTTTCAAGTTCCTTTCTCTCCCCCCCCTCCGAAACTACAACTACAATCCCCCATTTCCTCATTCTAAAACAGACACATCCTTGGGGCTCAGAGAAGAAACACAAAGGATGTGCAAACACAAAGAGACACTGGAGATTGCATCCAGCTTCTGCCTAAATCTGACCCCAAGAGCTTCCCGTCGCACCTTATACGACTATTTAACAACCGAGATGCAACTCAACTCGGGTCTCCTGGCTCCGGTAACTATTGATATGAAAGTCTGAGATACAGACACGTATTCTGTCTCTGCCTGAAGAGGAGATCCCCTGGGAATAAGAGCTGGGCATCGTGATTTTGTTTTGTTTTTTTTTAAACCAAAATGAGAACATTTTCATTATGTGCCCCCGGCCGTCATATGAGCACTTAGAAGGAAATTAATAGGAAAGATCTGAGGGGGTTCGGAGCCCGGGCGTCTGCAGGGGAGGCTTCTGCACCTCGTTTTGCAGGTGCATTCCCCTGAAAGACACAAAGTCCGCAGCCCAGGAAGCCTGTAAACAGAGCCACGGCCACCGATAAACACTGCTGTGCAGAGGACGTTTGCCCTCTGCTCTGCTGAGGAGTTCTGTAAACCGGCATGTGCTCGGGGAAGGGCATACCCCTCCGTGATGGCGGCACCCCGTTCCCATGGGTGTTAATGTTTACAGAGGGATAGTTAACTCTGCACGGGACCTGGGATCACAGGGCTGCCCCGGCCGTTCAGCCGCAGAGCTGAGCAGCGCATTTCCATGTCCGGCGGTGTGTACACCAGCGCAGGGTGGACAATCGCGGCTTGTTCTCGGGGCCGGGGGCAGAGCCCCCTGGACCTCGTTTGCACGGCCTCAAGTCCCCTGATTGCTCAACCAAGACCCAGAGCTTCACTTTCCCTGAACGACCACAATTAATGGACTGTGAGGATTGGTCTTACACTGTAATCCTGTTCTGTTACTAGAGCAAACAGCACACCATGTAGTTACACATTCATTTGTAACTTTCCAAGACCTTCCTCCCCCCCACCCAGGAAAGAAGGGGCCATTGTAAACCTTTGAAACAGAACCCAGGCGTACTGAGAGGCTTGGAGATTGTTTCAAGTAACACAAAACTGCCTTTCATCAAGCGGGCAGGGGCTGCGAAGAGGGGCGAGACATGGCGTTTTTGTTGCAGGAGTTTACAATCATAGTTTTTGGATAGACAATTCAGGCCCACCCGGATAATTCAATCAAATATAAAACCATCTGTGCTAAATCTCTACTGGGGAGTGTAGCGGTCAGTCCGGGAAGAGACTCAGAAGTGGACAAGGTCGCTAGGGCCAGGACAAATCAGGGAAAACTTCAGGAAGAGGATGGGATTGGGCATGACCCTTGATGGACACTGGGGTTCAGCCAGTGAGTGGATCGGACCTGGAGGTGGGGGGGTGTTCAGGTTGGGGCGGAGCAGACAGATGGCTGAAGTTAGGAGTGGACAGCATGGGTCGTGCCAACAGACGCTGGGCACAGGAGTGCAGTACCCTCAGTGTCTCTGAACTCACTCACTGTCCAAGCCGACGTCCCGACCATGGCCCTAGGCCAGGGGTCCCCAAACTATGGCCCGCGGGCCACATGCGGCCCCCTTAGGCCATTTATCCGGCCCCCGCTGCACTTCCGGAAGGGGCACCTCTTTCATTGGTGGTCAGTGAGAGGAGCATAGTTCCCATTGAAATATTGGTCAGTTTGTTGATTTAAATTTACTTGTTCTTTATTTTAAATATTGTATTTGTTCCCGTTTTGTTTTTTTACTTTAAAATAAGATATGTGCATTGTGCATAGGGATTTGTTCATAGTTTTTTTTATAGTCTGGCCCTCCAATGGTCTGAGGGACAGTGAACTGGCCCCCTGTGTAAAAAGTTTGGGGACCCCGGGCCTAGGCTGTCTGCCCCCACGGCCCATGCGTCCCTGGCTGCGGTGCCCACTTCTTACCCTCTCGGTCACTCGACTGCAGCTGCCCGAGCTGCGTGGTCCCTGCAACGCTGGGGGCGACTTTCCACTGCAGCGCTTCTGCATTCTCTGCGTCCTCCGCCAAAAATGCGCTTCCCGCTGGTAACCTTGCGGCTCGGTGTCTCACCACTGCCTTATGTCTCCCCTGTTGTGACCCGATCCTAATACCTCAGTTTAAAATCGCCATCAGCCCTCACCCCTCACTCTCTCTGCTCCCCTCTCAGGCGCATTGCTGTCCTTGGGCATTTCACTATCTGACATCATATATATATATATGATGTTTGTTTATTGTCTGCCTCTCCCTCTTTAAAGTAAAACCTATGAGGTCACAGGATTTTACCTACGTTGTTCACTGATACGTTCCCCAGCACGTAAAATGACCCCTAGATGCTCACTAAGTATTTGCCCAGTGAGCAGATGAGTAACTGACTTGTAGAACACTGCTATGACACAGAAGCCATTGCCGGTGCCCCCGGCGACACACACGGAGCAGAACGCGGAGCGCGCGGACGAGGCTGAGGGACGGCGTGCAACGCTGGTGGCCCCCGTGTAGGGCAGGTCGGGGCAGGTGTGAGTTCAGACCCCCTTGTCGCAAGAAATAAAAGTTCAACCTGGTTCAGGTTAAAGGTCATTTACTGAAAAGGGGGCAGGAGCTCACAGCACTGACCGGGGGCCGGAAGACCAGGCTGGGACGCAGAGAAGAAAGTGCGGTCCCGGAGACGAGGGATCAGAGTGCGTTTGCGCACAGCAGAGACGGTGGGTCAGAGGGCTGCACAGGAGTGGAGTGGAGTGCCAACACTTTGCAATTTTCTTGTTTCTCTACTAAAGAATTCAGTTCCATCGCCCAAGCCGGGTAGCTCAGTGGTAGAGCGTCGGCCCAGCATGTGGAAGTCCTGGGTTCTATTCCTGGCCAGGGCACACAGGAGAAGCGCCCATCTGCTTCTCCACCCTTCCCCCTCTCCTTTCTCTCTCTCCTCCCCTCCTGCAGGCAAGGCTCCATTGGAGCAAAGTCGGCCCTGGGCGCTGAGGACGGCTCCATGGCCTCCGCATCAGGGGCTAGAATGGCTCCAGTTGCTATGGAGCAACACCCCAGATGGGCTGAGCATCACCCCCTGGTGGGCATGCTGGGTGGATCCTGGCCGGGCACATGCGGGAGTCTGTCTGACTGCCTCCTGGCTTCTAACTTCAGAAACACACACACACACACACACACACACACACACACACACAGAATTAAGTTCCATCAAAGGGACATTCAGCTGCCCTGGGTTGGATTGCGTGTTGGCCCCATCCTTCCTCATGAAGATTCATTGTGGTTTGGTGGTCCCAAAGCCATTGTCTCTTTCTAATATCCTCACCAGTCTCTCTTTTCCCGACTATACAGTGTCAGGTGGGATGGTAATCACAGACTTCTCTCTCCTCGGCCAGCTGTGAGCCTGCTCTTCATCTCTAGGGCTCTGCCTGGGGAATTAAACACACGGATTGTGTTCTCATGATCCTTTGAGAGACAAACCTAATGAAAATAACTTTGAAGTTCAAAAGACACTACGCTATGTAAAAAACACTTCTGCATATAATGCTTCATTTGAGTCACAACATTTCTGTAAGATAGATAGGTATTATCCTCATTCTATAGAGCAGGGGTCAGGAACCTATGGCTCGCGAGCCAGATGTGGCTGTTTTGATGGCTGCATCTGGCTCGCAGACAAATCTTTAATAAAGAAAATAATAACATTAAAAATATAAAACATTCTCATGTATTACAATCCATTCATTTCCTACCGCTCATGTTCATGGTTGCAGTGGCTGGAGCCAATCACAGCTGTCCTCCGGGACAACACCAGATTTTTATTGGATAATGCGTAACATACACAGGTGGTTGTATGGCTCTCACAGAATTACATTTTAAAATATGTGGCGTTCATGGCTGTCTCAGCCAAAAAGGTTCCCGACCCCTGCTATAGAGATACAAACTAATGCTTGAAGAGCTTAAATAATTTATTCATATTCATTATGCCTGGCTCATTTTAATATTAAATTCTATTATAAAGATGGCTACTAGGCACCGGCTGGTTAGCTCAGTCGGTTAAGAGCGTTATCCTGAAACAACAAGGTTGCTGGTTCAACCCCAGGTCAGGGCACACACAGGAAGCAACCAAAAATGCTCAAACAACAAATGCTTCCCTTCCCCTTCTTCTCCCTCTCCCTTTCTCTTTCTGTCTTTCTAGAAATCAATAAAAAGCCCCAGCCGGATAGCTCGGTAGGTAGGAGTGTCATCCTGGACCATGGAGATCGTCCAAGTGAGAAACAGACTGATTAGCATGGAATGTGCTCTGGCTGTCTCTGTGGGCACCCCTCTGGACTCTGGGCATGCAGAAGTGAGTGTGCTGCTGCTGCTGCTGTTTGCAGAGGTTCAGGTGGGTCTGTGCATCAAACATCACTTTTCTGGAATACTTTTCAGGGGAAGTTTCCAACAAATTGATTCAGAACGACCTGGTCTGGGAGTCGGAAGGTCAAGCAGGAAGCTCCAGGGAGTGTGCATCCGTGAGAAGCTGTGGGTCTGGCGGGATGTCCCTCCCGGAAACGAGAAGCAAAGACCATGTGGAGGGTGCCAGGTGAAGGCCGGCGGTTCTCACCACCCGCGTCCTTTACTAGAGAGTCAGGCTCACGTAGTCCTGTGGACGAGCCACTCCAAGGAACCGCCACGCAGGAACAAGCCTGACGGGCGTGTAGCAGGTAACCAGACAAACGTCTAAGGGCTGCAAAGGTGCTGACTTACCCAGTGAATAGACTGTATTATCGGCAGTAAGCTTAAAAAGTTGTCTCAAAGAGTAGTCATATTTCAAACAGATGTAACTGCTGATAACGGTATCGATCAAACAAGAAAGCTGAAATGTGGGAACTGACCAGCCCGACTGCATCCCAATCACCCTGAGAAGAACTCCACAAACGCGTATGTGAGCAGCTGCTTGGAGGACGGAGATCAAGTCATTTAGCTACATTCAGATTAAATACCAAGCATCGCTTTAAAAAAGAAAAAAAAATGCAAATCCATGATTACAGGGCAGTTTACAGCTTAGATCCGTTCTCCTTTACTCATGCTTGGATCTAAATCAGCCTCTGCGATGTCACCTGTCTGCTGGAGGGAGGGGGCGGAGACTGCAGGAAAACAAAGGGAACCACGTGGGAGCGCCGGGCCCCGCCCTCGGGGAGGTCAGAGAGCACCAGCTCCAAGCGAGATCTCCCTGGCTTTTCGAGTTCGACTCCGCGTGGGCGAAATCGCGGAGTGTAAATCTGAGTCGTGAAGACTCTCAAACCCAGACGTGCAGTCTGAGTTGGGTAGGTACTCTGCCGTAGCACCCACGAGAAGACAGGATTTGGGGTCAGACCGTTCGAGGGCAGCTGTGCTCCCAAGTTCGCCATGCGGTTTATTCTTGGGGAAACCATGTGGGTTTAAGTGTGAGAGGAAACTCTCCAGGAGGTTCCCAGATTTTATGAGGAAACCATTCCATCCTCAGCCCTGAAGTTTCACACCTCTACGGGCTCTCTAAATATCAACAAAACTCCAAGGATTTAATGGGAAAAAAATGGTGTTAAGTCTCATGTTGTTTCAGGAATTTCCCAATATGCCCTAAATTAACTTCTGGGCCATATGAGGCGGAGTGGTAGGAAATCGCTCCATTGGACACAGATGGCCGTCCTAATGTCCCCAACAGCTGCGGCACACACACGAAATCAGATTGGGATTAACACTTACCTTCAGAGTGGTCGCACCTGACGGGGGCGGCTGCTCTGTAACCTACACCAAGCTCAGCTCTGTCCCTGCAACCACGTGACCGCACAGGTCTTGGGAACATTTGATCCGAGAAATCTGAACCCCAGGCAGAAATCATACAGCATCAGGTACCTGTTAGGCTGGAATTTATCTGCTTTTTGTCTGAAGGAGGCTCACACCCAGTCAACTTTTGTCCGACTCTCAGAGGGAAATATTTATAAGCAAGCTGCTTTCTAAGACAGAGTTACAGACGCATGCAGGTTTGGTGTGAAATGTCTCTGCCCGCTGACCACCTGCTGACACTTAAATTTCAAGTGCAACCAGACCCGAGCTCATTTGTATCATCGTTGAGTTTTAGCATGGATGTCAGGATGGTAACCAAAGTAAATTCACAATGACTTATAGTCGATATGCCAAGGTGACTGCTTATTGGCAAACAGATGAAAACATCAAGTTTGTGATTATTTAAGAACCTTACACTCCCCCCCCCCCAAGGGCCTTTGCATCTTGTCCTGGGAAAGGGATTACCTCCTGCAGTGAGTCTGCAGTTTTACAACTTCTGAAGTTCTCTTCGACTTATTATCAGAACTGTGGCTCAATCACTCAGTTAGATTTACAGCTGTATTTCTGAAAGAAAGCTTTGGTTTTTTTAAATAATCAAAGGTCATTCAGAGCTAAGCTTGTTGATTTAGGAAGAGGATCAAGTTGAGTGATACCAATATATAACAAAATGGGACATGACTTTTAATTAATACGGTGAATTTTACTGTATGGCTTACACATATGGTCTTAAAGCAATTCCAAAGCTATTTTTTTTTTTAAATAATGCTTATATTGTAGCAATTTGAATCTTTAAATTTTGAAATGTTTGTTTAAAAGTGATGTTTTATTATATAGCATTTCAGTTTTTGTGTGACCTTATAAGTAAGGGCAAACTTACAGAAAGATCTCAGAAGCCTTTTGGGGGGTTAGTCATCACGCAACAAGCAACTCACAATTCCCAAAGCCTAACTCAGATCCTCTTCAGTTTTCAAGATTATTGGTCAAGATCTGGCATTTTCTTTGTTTTTCTGTCTTATGAAAGCTCTGTTAACCAGTTTAAGTTTTCTTCTCTTATTCCCTTTCATTATCCCAAATTTTATGGTTTATCTTTTGTAACAAAGGCCAGAAAAGCAGTAGCTCAAACCCAGCTGAAGTTGATTTCCCCCTCATGCCAGTCAAGTTTAAGCAGTTCAAGTCCAGGGTGGGGGCTCCAGGGTTTTGGAGGCCTGAGACCCTCTGTTCCTTCACAAATGGCTTCTGTCTTGTCAGCCAAGATGGCTGCACCGACACATCGCTTTTCTTTGAAGGACACAGCCTGTTGGATGTCTACACTACTTTGTCATTTTGTTTCAATTCTCCTGGCCATAAGAGAGCTGCAGACAAGGCTGGGAAACGTCTTTTAACTCCCAAACGGGTAAAACTCATAATTTTGCTATTCAAGTGAAGAAGAAGTAAGGACTATTGGGAAAACCAAGCAGTTAAAACTCATGAGTTTGCGCCCTGGCCGGTTGGCTCAGCGGTAGAGTGTTGGCCTAGTGTGCGGAGGACCCAGGTTCGATACCCGGCCAGGGCACACAGGAGAAGCGCCCATTTGCTTCTCCACCCCCCCTCCTTCCTCTCTGTCTCTCTCTTCCCCTCCCGCAGCCAAGGCTCCATTGGAGCGAGGATGGCCCAGGCGCTGGGGATGGCTCTGTGGCCTTTGCCTCAGGCGCTAGAGTGGCTCTGGTCGCAACATGGCGACGCCCAGGATGGGCAGAGCATCGCCCCCTGGTGGGCAGAGCGTCGCCCCTGGTGGGCGTGCCGGGTGGATCCCGGTCGGGCGCATGCGGGAGTCTGTCTGACTGTCTCTCCCTGTTTCCAGCTTCAGAAAAATGAAAAAAAACAAAACAAAACAAAACAACAAAAAAAAAACTCATGAGTTTGCTATTCGAGTGAGGAGGAAATAGGGCTATTGGGAAAACCAAGTAGCCCCTGACGTATACAATCTTTGGTGAAGCTTATTTAATGCGATAGTTAGTGGAGCTATGTCTCTAGGGATGGGGGCAGTGGAGGTGTCCACACGGGGACAAGAACAGTAGCCAGAGGACGGCAGTCATGAGATGACGGGAACAGGGACGTGGAGCCTCAGGCTGAGGTGAGGAGTGAGAAGGAGATTCAGGAGAGATGTGTGCAACGGCTGCCTACCTGTTCCTCAGGAAAGCTCAAACAGGCTGGACCCCCTGGTCGGCAAACCGCGGCTCGCGAGCCACATGCGGCTCTTTGGCCCCTTGAGTGTGGCTCTGCCACAAAGTACCACGTGCGGGCGCTACCTCGATAAGGAATGTACCTACCTAGATAGTTTAAGTTTAAAAACTCTGGCTCTCAAAAGAAATTTCAATCGTCGTACTGTTGACTGATGAGTATGCCGACCATTTGGCTAGACTAAACTTCATGCTATCTGTCGGGATGGGCACAGAGCACTGGTGTTTAGAAGTTAAAAGAAAAACAATCTCAGGAAACTAGAGGCTGATGGAACACATAGGGTTAAGCTAGTCCCTCTGGTCCATGAGAATATTCCAAGATGTAAAACACCAGCCTTTCATTTCACTAAAGCAAAAGCCCATTGCGACATGTTTGTTTTCTAACAAAATGGTAACAGACCAGAAAGAGATGGCGGTTAAGGAAAAAATCATTTAAAAGCCTTGAGAATAAGTAGGAAACAAGTTGGAAGGACTCACGAAGCCGCCTGGACCACGTCCTCGGCAAGGGCGTGGGAGCCGGCAGCCTTCCGCACTCCACAAAGTGGGGGGAAAATTTAATAAAAGTAAGATCAAGAAATTGCATAGCATATGGCCCATCAGCACAGCATGTAGACTGACCTCTCAACGCAGGAAACACTGCTCGGTTGTAGGGTGAGATGTTTCTCTTCTGGCGCCAGAAGCTCGATGTTTATGCGAACATCCCTCTCCTGGCTAAGACTTTCCGAGTCCAGCTGAACCCAGAAGCCCAGCACAATGTGTGGCTGTCGACCGTCCACTGTGTCTGAGTTCACAATGAATATCGTCTATGTTTTGAAAGAAGAACCTGACATTAAAAAAAAACTGAAATCATGAGAAATACTCTCCCATTAGAGCAGTGGTTCCCAACCCCTGGCCTACGGACCGGTACCGGTCCGTGGGCCAGTTGGTACCAGTCCGCAGAGAAAGAATAAACAACTTACATTATTTCCGTTTTATTTATTTATTTATTTGTATTTTTCTGAAGTTGGAAACAGGGAGGCAGTCAGACTCCCGCATGCGCCCGACCGGGATCCACCCGGCATGCCCACCAGGGGGCGATGCTCTGCCCATCTGGGGCATCGCTCTGTTGCATCCAGAGCCATTCTAGCGCCTGAGGCAGAGGCCACAGAGCCATCCTCAGCGCCTGGGCCATCTTTTGCTCCAATGGAGCCTTGGCTGCGGGAGGGGAAGAGAGAGACAGAGAGGAAGGAGGGGGGGAGGGGTGGAGAAGCAGATGGGCGCCTCTCCTGTGTGCCCTGGCCAGAAATTGAACCCGGGACTCCTGTACGCCAGGCCGATGCTCTACCACTGAGCCAACCAGCCAGGGCCACCCGTTTTATTTATATTTAAGTCTGAACGATGTTTATTTTTTAAAAAATGACGAGATTCCCTCTGTTACATCCGTCTAAGACTCACTCTTGACGCTTGTCTTGGTCACGTGATACATTTATCAGTCCCACCCTAAAGGCCAGTCCGTGAAAATATTTTCTTGACATTAAACCGTCCCATGGCCCAAAAAAGGTTGGGGACCCCTGCATTAGAGTCTTCAGCAGACACCGGGGAAGTATTGGAGAAAAATCAACCAACGATGGTCAAGAGGTATGTAACACCCACTTTCCTTCAAGCGCTCTGAAAAGACAACCGATGTGAAGGTTTTCTAGATCTAGAGGGTTGCGATGGAAGCCTCAGTGATGCAGAAAGCCAACCAGTCGATAAACGGTGGCAGAGAATGCCATAGGAGCCACGGCACGGCTAGTCCTGTGAGAGGAGAGACGAGAGCAGAGGAGAGGGAGGAGCAAGTGCAGAAGGAGGAGGAGGAGAGGGGAAGGAGACGCTGTTAACCATGCTGGAGGGGAGAGGGTCTCACCAGGGCGTCAGTGGACCAGAAATGCTTAGCCATTCTTAAGAGACAAAGCAGATAGCATCGGATCGAAACTATATAAACCAACCCCAACCCAAAGAGGAAACGGCAGCTGGGAATCCACGCGGGTGGAGGCTTCGTCACGGGGGGCAGCAGTGCTGAGGAACTGCGGGGGCAGAGCCGGTGGCCGCAAGAAGCAGGAGAAGAATGCACACTGTCTAACAGAACGCCAGCTTCCCCGGCTACACTCGCTGGGGGAGAGTTCTCTTCCCTCCTTCCGCCTCAGTGCAGATCAGAGGAAGCAGGGGTAAGGGTCTCGGGGACAGAAAAAAAAAAGCAAACAGGCCCAAAATATAGTCGCCCCAGAAGACACAGGGAATTTCTATCCCTGGAAGACAAGCCAACCTGTTCTGCCCCTGGCAATGTTGAGGGGGGGGGGGTGACAGATAAGGGGTGTGGTCCTCTTTTTGGGATGATGGAAATGTTCTGAAATTGATGGTGGTGCTGGTTGTACAGTCAGTGATAAGTGTGTGGTGTTGTATGGTAGTATATGAATTAGATCCCAAGCTATTACCAACAGGAAAGGGAAAAACAAATCCCAGGGAATTAGTAAGAGAAGAAAAGTTCTTAACCCGATAAAGAGTAACCAACAGAAAACTTCCACAAATATCAAATTAAGTTTCCATTAAAGCCAGAAGAGAATTAGAATGTCAGCTCCTGGTGTCACCCGAGACTGGTTTTTTGTTTTGTTTTGTTGTTGTTGTTTTTTACGAGGCATTACCTCCCCTGAAATCCGAAGGAGAGTCCTCTGGAGTTGTTGGGAATGAACTCTCTCATCACAACTACACACACGGAGGAAATACCACTGTAAAACTGGAGACTTGGGCCCGAAAATCTTACAGCATTCCCCTGCTCTGTCGCCCCCATATGCCAGCAGGTGCCGGACAGCTAGGTGAGTCTTCACTGAAACCAGGCTGAGCCGAGCCATCCCACTTTATCTCAAACAGATGCAGAGACAGAACCACAGAGGAACACCGGTCCCCTGGTTTATGAAAAGACCCCCTTCTGTGTAACCATTCACAAGAAAAACTAAGTCTAACTAAGTGACAAGCCCGGGTGCCACATGCCCCCAAGGCGTTCCGTGTGGCCCTCTACTAACTATCACATCCCTCGGCAGTTATTCTAATTATCTGTTTACATGGATGGCCCAGTGCTTGTCCAGTCAGAGCCACTCCGTAAATATTTGCTGAGGAGATAAAAACAAATGAGGAAGACATTTCCACCCTCCCAAGACAGCAGAACTATTATTTAATCACTCCGTTTGCATATATATAGATATATTTATACATCTATATATATTAGTCTATTATTTAAAAACGGGTTTCTGCTTCAAACCATCTGTGGTCAGTCAGACCCCCTCAAACACGGACATTTGGGGGCCCTGCCCAGGCCACCCTCCCACAATTTGACACAACCCAGAGGGTTCGTTATCTCCAGACCTCTCTGTTTGTTCAACATGCACACAGGGGACACCTCACTTGGGGGTGGGGGTGTGTGTGCAAGCACCCTCCACTCAGGAATGATCCTTGAAGCTATCTGCACTCTGGCCTGGCCGTGACCAAGGGGCTGCTTTTCTCACAGCCTCCATCAGCAGCATCCTCAGTCAAAATATGCATGGCAACGCTCTGGTTTCTCTTTAAACTAGTTCCAGTTTCATTCCCTTAATGAGGCTACGGATATCCCATTACTGCTCAAATTAACCTTCGGTCCACAGTGGACCTTGCTCCAACGTGGGCTTTCTCTCCCAGGCTTCTCGGCACGGACCCCACCCCCGCCACCAGCCTTCACCCTCATTCTCTCGCCCGCAGCCAGCACTGCACTCATGGGCACGCCCAGGGCTTCTTCGCCTAACACATCGGGGGCACATTTCTCCAGAAGTCAACTCCTGCCTTTCCTGTTACAGTACCTTTTAGAGCCGCGAGAAAGACAAGGAACTGGCGGTGCTATAGACCAGAGTTGACAAGCAACCGAATCTAAGGGATCTAAGGGGATTTCTACGAACTGACAAGGCCGAGGCCACCGGGTCTGGAAACCTTCGTCCACAGGTCACTTCCCCGGGACCTCCCCTCTCCAGCTTCTTATCAGCTCCCTAGGAAACCGGGCCTTAAGCCACCACGTCCTTTAAAAGAACATGTAACTGGTTATCTAGTTCACAGACAGCACAAACGGCAAAATAATGACTGATTTGTTTAAGCAAAATGCCCACTCGTTATAATAAGAACCATCATCCTATCTGCTGCTGCTGTTGCTGATTTTACAAATGACCTACAGTGTGTCCGTAAAGTCATGGTGCACTTTTGACCGGTCACAGGAAAGCAACAAAAGATGATAGAAACGTGAAATCTGCACCAAATACAAGGAAAACCTTCCCAGTTTCTGTAGGATGATGTGGCAGCATGTGCGCATGCGCAGATGATGATGTAACACCGTGTATACAGCAGAGCAGCCCACGGCCATGCCAGTCGAGAGGTGGACGGTACAGAGGAAAGTTCAGTGTGTTCTGTGGCTCGCTAAATTCGAATCTGTGACCAAAGTGCAACATGAATATCGGCGTGTTTATAACGAAGCGCCACCACATAGGAATAACATGACTCGGTGGGATAAGCAGTTGAGGGAAACCGGCAGTTTGGTGGAGAAACCCCGTTCTGGTAGGCCACCAGTCAGTGACGAGTCTGTAGAGGCTCTACGGGATAGCTACCTAAGGAGCCCTAAAAAATCTGTGCGTGAGCCCACATCGAACTGCACTGAATAGGTATGAAACTGGGAGAGTTTTCCTTTCATTTGGTGCAGATTTCACATTTCTATCGTCTTTTGTTGCTTTCCTGTGACCGGTCAGAAGTGCACCACGACTTCACGGACACTCTGTATTTTCAGCGACTGCTTTCCATCCCGCATGGAGACGGAGGGACATCTGAGTCGCCCTTTTCAAATGTAAAAGTCCTGATGCGTGTCAGGAGCATCTCAGCCCTTCAGAGCCCCCGTTCGGCGCAATAGCTCCTGGCAGGCACGAGGCACAGGCAGAGAAGAAGGAAAAGAGGAAACAGAAACGTAAGAGGCATGAAAACCGCACATCCTTTCTCTACTCACATCCTGCCAACGGATTCCGAGAGGCTTACCAGAAATTCCCAAGGCTCTGCCCGGTCTAAGGAGTCTGCTGATGCTCAGATCCTGCTTCTCCCGGGACCCCACGCGTCTCCGGGACGTCTCGTCCTCCTACCGTGTTCCCTACGGCCCCTGCACCAGCCACGCTGACTTCCCCACGGTTCCTGCAAAGTGCCAACCGTGCTCCTGCCTCCACCTCCACCAGACACACCTTCCTCCTCAGAGAGCCACGTGACTGGCCGGACTCACCTCAACCACCACGTGACCAGCCCCGCCCTCTGCCCCCCCTCATAGGGCGTTACCCTCTACTGCTGGCCCTGGTCTTTGCGACATCCCACCGCGTGGCGTGCTGTCAGCAAGAACACGAGTATGTGCGCCCGCGCATGCGCGTATGTCTGCGGCATCTATCTTCCCTGGCTACATTATATTCTGGCTAAAAAGAAATAAATACATAAAACCTCTTCCTCCACCAAGGTCATACAGGTGTTTTTTTTACTTACTTTTTTCCTAAAAAGCATTCTTGTTTTACCTGTCACCTTTGAACCTAGAGTGCGGCTGGAAATGATTTGGTGTACGGTGTGAGTTAGGGGTCAAGAGGGTTTTCTTTTTCCGTACAATTACCCTATGGACCCAGCACCACGGTTTGAAAGCCCATCGGCCCTTCACCATTTTTTTTTAATTGTTATACTGCTGATTCATGTCAAATCTGTGGTCAGCCAGACAATACTGGCCCTTTTCATACGGACCCTATTAAACCAAGTCTCCTCCAACCTGTGAATATTACACAAGTGCTTTCTATTCATGTTTGTTTTACCTAAACAAGAAACTTGATCTTTATTCTCGATAAATCTCACTTTATCCTTTTCAACTTATTATGTCCAACCCTCAGAAGATGCAGAAAAATGTCATGCCACTATCCAATATATTTGCTAGGTTCAACAGGTTTAATCAAAATATTTTCTTGGACTGACCCTGTGGTGGTACAGAATCAAGAGTGTCCACCTGGAATGGAGCGCTGAGGTCACCAGTTCAAAACCCTGGGCGTGCCCGGTCAAGGCACAAACGAGAAGCAGCACAAATGAGCAACTACAGTGAAGCAACTATGAGTTGATACTTCTTGCCCTCCCTCCTTTCTCTGTAAATTCAAAAAAATGACATCTTTAAAAACAAATTTTGTTTTACCCCAAATACTTGTAATATTGCAGAGAAGCAGGCCTTACATTGCTCCTATGCCAGGCCACTACGGAATGTCCTCTAGTAAACACAGGTCAATTCAACAGAGGTTTGACAGTACAGTTCATCAGATAACTATTGATACCTTCATATCATCCAGCCACGTTTCAGTCCTGACCTATGATCCACACTATCTTCATGACCATCTACTTTTAGACCACACACTTCCCCCAAATCAGTAAGTAACTAAAATTCAGAACAATGTCCACTGAGCAATCCAGCAGCACAGAGGTATCTTTCTTGTGATCTCAGAGGCGGAGCTGCCCGATGAGCCTAAACTGTGCGGGCTCCTCCAGATCTAAGAAAGCCCAGGGCATGCCACGCCAACCACCGCCAACAAGGTCCCTGCCCCTGAACCATCACCCTCAGACATGCCTCGGTAACATCTGTCCAACAAGTGCTCAGCACCCTCCTCCCCTTCCTGTGGCAAGCCAACGTGCTTTGGGGGACACTTTGGGGGAACACGTACCATGCTCAGCCCGTGTGCTCCCGCTGAAGTGGACTCCAACCCTATTTTCCAGTGGTAGAATATATGGCTGAGACCAAACCCAACTGGCAAACTTCTTCTATGAAAAGCCAAATAGTCAAGATTTTAGGCTTTGCAGGCCATAGTGTCTGATGCAACTACTTTAGCCTGCCCCGTAGCATGAACAGCCACAGACAATACCTACACAAACAAGCACAGCTGTATTCCAAAACAAATCAAGACAAAACGAAAAAAACTATTTGCAAAGAAAGATGGCGGAGTTTGCCAACCCCAGACCTAGACTGAGCGCGTCGACACATTTCCTACCACTTTGGCCGCAGTAATCGGTTCGAGTCAATCCGATCAGGGATGATGAGTCTCTGTTCTGGGACGACGAAAGATGGAGCAGGCAGACGCTATTCCCTTAAACCGGACGTTGTAAAAACGCAAGGCTGAAACTGTTGGGATCCACTAAGATGCCTCCAAACAGAGACTTCACAGAGGAAGTGGAGGGGAAGGCTAGGTTTGGACTGCACCCTTTAAATTGTGAATCTAGACACTCACAAGTTATCGTGCGTATAGCACACATGTCCACACTCCTCCTCTCCTTCCCCCTCAATGTGCCGTGGGTTGTGCTTCCTAGTCCTTCCAACCGGAGGTGACTTAGCAGACGCACGCATTGACTTCCACTCCAGACCTCCAACGTTCTGCTCACCAGCCGGGACCCTACCTTCAGTGTGGGTCCCTATGTCCACCCTCACGAAATTGAACCAACATGTTCTAACTTTGCCGAGCCGGGTTCAGCCTTACCTATTCCGTAGGACCAGGTGAACGCACAGAGAGGGAGGGAATGGTTTTTTATCACTTAAATTTCACAGAAGTTTATGGCAGTTGTGTTTGGAGGGCAGAAGATTTTTTAATGAAAATGATCAACCCAGTGATTTCTTTGGGGGTGCTAAAAACAGCTATGGATTTGTGCAAAGTAGGTTTTAGTGGTAGGACCTTGTAGAAGGCAAGGTGTAGGGGAAAAAAAAGATCTAATAACAGATGTGTAACACATTGTTCACAGCCCACCCAGCTCCGGTCTCTACCCTGCTGCCCCATGGTTACACAGCTGGTTCTGTTCAGGTTGCGGGGAAAGAGCCCTGCTCTCAGATGAGGCACCCTCTCTGCCAGGTCTCACACAGACAGTCCCGGTAATCCCTCCCCTTTTCCAGCTCTCCTTGTCAGCGGGGAGTCATGAAACACATTTCTGAGCAACAGGGGCTGGGAACTCACGTGTGTGCTCCTGGGAAGGACTTTTGCCCCTAGATTAAGAAAACAAAGACTCATGAGAGAAGGACCTTTGCTTCTGCCCCTTCCTGCCCGCTTGGGATGCAAGTCTAAGGACCAAATGGCTGGTGCTGCTGCAGCCATCTTGTAACCACGAGGAAGAAAACCAGATCACGAGAAAGAGTCTAACGCAGCGTGTTGCCATCATTGCTGTGCTAAGTCAACTCTGCTGGTTGTCACACGAGGTGGTGACATACCCCCACTGATGAAGCCACTGCACATGCAGGTGCTCTGTGACTTGCGATGGAAAGAATCCCTGACACATCAGAAATTCAGGACTGTGCTTTAACACATTGCTGAACAAGAATACTCAAATTTGGGAGGATCCTAAAACACATGGAGAAAGATAATTGGGAAGTAAGGCCACCAGGGATGTGAGGGCGATCTGGCTGGGACATCTGGCACACCACTGATCGCCAGGGTTGATCCGGCTGATCTGGCTGGCTAGGCGGGTGTCCCCTTCCTCCCTCACCACTCCATGTGCATCCCTCCTGAAGCCATGTGCTCCATCGAAGAGGACAACCTTCCCCAATAGAGGAGAGGACCGTTCTTCGGTCAAGGGTATACAAGTGGCCGCACTCCCCTGCTACGGACCTCCAAACATGCTCTCAAGATTGTCAGCTCCAGGCCTTTCAACCCCCATCCAAGGGCCATCCTCTCCAACTAGGGTGCCACTCACAAACTCTTCATGCTTCTGGTCAGCCAGCCCTAGAGATAGCAATGCTGACAAGACAAGGTCAAGACAAGAGGAGCAGCATAGCTTATCCCTATTGGCTGAGAGTTTAACAGTCAATGGCCAACAAAGGCTGCCGAGCAACAGCCACAGGGTAGGAACAAGAAAGACATTAGGGAAGGGTGAGACCTGTGTCCTGCCTACTGGTGGTCACCACACTAAGCTGACCAGGGAAACCGCCACAGAGCGGAGTCGGGCTACAGGCCCTTCTCCTGGGTCATCACGAATGAAGCTGTTTGTATAATCTATTGTCCACACCAGAACTCTTTGGAGAGTAGAAAGAGGTGCTAATCATCTTTCCTCCAGGACACCAGAGGCCACTTGAAGTATCCTGGACAATCAGGAGATACAGCAATAATATTCCCACCAGGAGAGCAAGGTCAGGCTTGTTTTTAATGGAGGTCCCAGGGTAGAGAGCCCAGGCTGGGTTGGTGGTTCTTCCTAACCAAAGGAGCCCTGAGGACCCACGCACCCAGTCTGACAACCACTGAATGCAGGGAAGGCCCAGAGAAGTCTCTGACGGGCGCGGTCCCTGCTCCACCACGGCGTCTTTCTGCGGTCTGCAGGGAGGTATTTCCAGGCAGGCCCGTTCTCCTGAGGGCTGGGGTTCTGAGGTCCTAAGTGAACATGGCAGCAACATGCTGTACAAACAAGCAGGCTCCAGCCTTGGAAGGTTGTCAAAGCCGACCATGTGCGCAGCAGGCCGCGGTCCCGACTTCAGGAGGGCGCTCGCTCCCCGGGCCGGGGCTTTGTTCCCCGGCAGATGCCAGAGGAGCCCTCCTCTTCAGAGCCACGCAAGCCCACACATGGCGAGCCCGGGAAGAACCCCCGGCTCCCCTGGGGGGGCTGCCCGGGATGCTGCACAGTGTGCGTCGCACCTGGAGCACCTCCTTCCGCTCACATGTGGGGTCCTCCCGGGGTCTGGGAACCAGAAGGGCTCATCCACTGGGGCTCCACCCCAGCCCTTTTTATGACCAGGTCTCCTTCCCAGAACGATGTCAGCTGCTGGAAGCTTTGAAAACCCCGTAAAAGGAAATATATGTGCCTGTGCGCACTGAAACCCGGGACCTGGGTGGGGTGGGGGCGGGGCCGAGGCTCTTTGTTAGGGAGAGAAAACCGAAGCCACGTGGAGGTTCACGTGGGTCAGAGCGTAAGAAAGGATCGCATCGCTTTGGGATAAAGGAAAATCAAACTCCTGGGGAGCAGAAACGGTGTCTCTGTGATGGACCATGAAACACCCGTCGCCGATCAGAGGCCGGCACGCCGCCGGGGCGTGATCGGTGTTCCCTGGATAACCGGAGTGCGGGACCACACACGTCTCCCCTCCTCCTTCTGCCTCCGCAGAGCGGGAGCATAGGCTCTATACTCAGTTCGCAGCATCTTTAGTCATGTCCTTTTTTAAAAAAAAACAAAATGGACTCACCCCAAAGCCAATCGCCAGCCAGAGAAGGAGCAGCATGGTGTGGGGGAGGGGCTTCCCAGTAGCTCCCCAGCCCCAGTGTTCTCACACAGGCTCGGCGGGCCGGCCCTTCGCCTTTCCATAGAGCAGAGAGCATGGTGGCTCTCGCTGCCCCTCAAGGAGCTCCCTTCTCCTTGTAGTCTGAGGAATCATTTCAAGCGCACAGTCTTTTTTAAAAGGGCTCGCTTGCACTGGGAGAAGACAGCGCAAGGGGTTGAGGCGGGAATGGAGAGAGGAACGCAGCACAATGAGCACACAGCAGCCTTTCGGGAGAAGCCACTGCAGAAAGTGCCAGGCCCGGGTGTCCCCCCTGGTGTGGCCCCCTGGTGAGCTGGTGGGAAATCGTGTCCCTGAAGGAGCAGGAACAAAGTCACGCTGTATCTGTTCTCCTGGCTTAAAGGATGGTTCACGGGGAGGGAGCTCCCGGGAGATGGGACTGGAGGGGTCGGCTGGCCCCCTGGGGGCTGAGCACGAGCAAGTAGGACAGCAGGAGCCACCCAGGGCGGGTCACCAGAGGCAAGGAGATGAGAAGGGAACCCTGTCCTCGTGGGACCTTGGGAGGCGAGAATAAAACAAAGGAACAAATGCGGGAAGTATCACCAGGACCCGAGGATGAGCTGACAAGGACCTCCTGGAGGAGAGCCGTGTGCACCTACAGAAACTCGGGGAAGGGCCAGGGTCAGAGGTCACAGGGAGGAGAAGAATCGAGACTGACAGAAGGCTTGGAACCCTCAGATCATATTTTCCTTCATAACGGTAGGAATTTTCAATCAGCCAACGAATTTGTCTTTCCGTTAAGTTGTTATTTGGGAACGTGCAGCAATTATTAAATTGCTGATTAAATAGTTGATTATCACGTGACTAAATGATTGATTATTCCCCCAATGCCCCTAAAGACTGCACTTCATTTCAGAGAGCCGGACCCTCTGAGGAAGATAAGGGCCTCACTCTCTGTGTCCTGAGACACAACCGGCACTCAGGTGGCACGGGCCTCACTCTCTGTGTCCTGAGACACCACCGGCACTCAGGTGGCACGGGCCTCACTCTCTGTGTCCTGAGACACCTCCGGCACTCAGGTGGCACGGGCCTCACTCTCTGTGTCCTGAGACACCACCCGCACTCAGGTGGCACGGGCCTCACTCTCTGTGTCCTGAGACACCACCGGCACTCAGGTGGCACGAGCCTCACTCTCTGTGTCCTGAGACACCACCGACACTCAGGTGGCACGGGTCTCACTCTCTGTGTCCTGAGACACCACCCGCACTCAGGTGGCAGGGGCCTCACTCTCTGTGTCCTGAGACACCACCCGCACTCAGGTGGCAGGGGCCTCACTCTCTGTGTCCTGAGACACCACCGGCACTCAGGTGGCAGGGGCCTCACTCTCTGTGTCCTGAGACACCACCGGCACTCAGGTGGCATGTACCTGAGCCTGCTGAAATGTCTCACGTCTTCCGCAGCTAAGAAAACTCCAGGAAAAGCAATTTTGGGACACTTTGACTTCGGAAATACCTAACACCAGCAATTCTAACTAGAAACAAACCCAAATGCCTACAAAACCTACTCATAGCCACCCACACATGCGGGGCGGTTCCAAGAGGAACAAGTGTTCCTTCCACTCAGGGAAAAACAGTTGTGATTGAGATCTCAGTCTCACACTGGGTTTCCGCAGCGCCACGTGAGGCTGTGACAAATGAAAGCCTGCCCCGGGCTCTGTGCCTGACACCCCGAAGCCAGCCTCCCGCAGACAGAGGCCGGCGGCAGGCTGATCGGTCAGCCTGTCGAAAATTCAAGAGCATCTCTACATTCAAAGCGCCGTTCATCGTATGAGAAAACAGACACCGGCACACGGAGAGGAATATCTGCAACACGCATCGTGGGCAAAAATTAACGCCCCGTCTAGATCTCAGTAAGGAAAGGGAAGGCACCGGATTTGAACAAAAAGAAAAATCAAGCCAAAGATACGGACAGGCTACTCACAGGAAGGACAATACAGATGGCCAGTAAGGATGCCACGTGTCGGTAACCAAAGAAGCTCCAGTAATAGGGTACCATTTTTATTTGTTAAATTGGCAAAATGTTTCAAGAAATTTAGAAGAAGGCTAAGGCTCCCTCGCCGGCAAGCGTACTAATACACAGACGTGGTTATATACCGCCAAGGAAAAGCGGAAATTATTACAGCTTTTCTGGGTTCCCTCAGGCAAGACGTCCCAAATGCCCTGAGTAAAATGCATGGACCCTTTATCCCAATTCTGTGCTGAGAAACGTATGCCAAGGAAGAGATGGTGGATGTTCATCCAACAGGTTAACACCAAAAAATCACAAACGGCCTAGATATGAGCAAACAGAGGACTGATTCCAAGAACTACAGTGTGTGCCTATGATAGAGTGCTGTGACGCTGTAACAAGTGGTAACTTTGAAGCAAAGATGCACACAATAATAATTTTGTAATGGAAGCTATAGGAGAGTAAGTGCATGATGGTTCCATTTATACAAAAAATATAAATAGGTGACTACGTATACAGTCCATTTACCTACCTTACATTCTTTTTTTTTTTTTTTTTTTTTTTTGTATTTTTCTGAAGCTGGAAACGGGAAGGCAGTCAGACAGACTCCCGCATGTGCTCGACCAGGATCCACCTGACATGCCCACCGCCCATCCTGGGGCGTCGCTCTGCCGCAATCAGAGCCATTCTAGCTCCTGAGGCACAGACCACAGAGCCATCCTCAGCGCCTAGGCAAACCTTGCTCCAGTGGAGCCCTGGCTGCAGGAGGGGAAGAGAGAGACAGAGAGGAAGGAGAGGGGGAGGGGTGGAGAAGCAGATGGGCACCACTCCTGTGTGCCCTGGCCAGGAATCGAACCCGGGACTCCTGCACGCCAGGCCAATGCTCTACCACTGAGCCAACCGTCCAGGGCCACCTACCTTACATTCTTATGTTTCTTTTTAAATTGTCCAGAGCCCTGGCTGATGGCTCAGTGGATAGAGAGTCGGCCTAGCATATGGATGTCTTGGGTTTGATTCCCAGTCAGGGCACACAGGAAAAGGGACCATCTGTTTCTCTCCCCCTCCCTCTCTCCCTTCTCTCTCTTTTTCCCTCCTGCAGCCAGTGGCTTGATTTGTTTGAGCGTCAGCCCTGGGCACTGAGGGTAGCTTGGTTGGTCTCAGCACATCAGTCTCAGGTGCTAAAAATAGCTCAGTTGATTCAAGCATCAGCCCAAGATGAGGATTTCCTGTGGATCCTGATCGGGGTACATGCAGGAGTCTGTCTCACTATCTCCCCTCCTCTCAATTAAAAAAAAAATACCCAGAATATGCTAAATATTAATCATGGCTATCTGTGAAAGGAAGGGGTATGAATTATTTTTTTGTAACTTTTCTTCAAGAAATACAGATTTATATAATAAAAATAATAATGAAAGCAAACAACAACATAAAGCTAGACTGAACCTTTATTTTGGTTCTGCCGTGTGTCTGCCGCTGCCGCCTCGGACCCAGCAGCAGGCCAAGGCTGGCCTCAGAGCAGGAACGAACACCACCATGTTCAGCAGTCCTCGAGCTGGAATGTGTTCCTTCTCATTTCTTCCTCTCGGGTCCCCACCATGTGGCTCCCTCCCCCCAGCCGGTTACTCTAAACAAATATTGACACTCACGGAGGGCAGGGCCCTCCCAAAGTTCTGTTCTAATGAGTGGTGCTCCTGCGAGGGCAGCTGCCGGCCAGGCTGTGGTGCAACATCTGTGCGCTGCGGAGCGGCTTCCCCAGGAAGTGGTGCAGACCTCACGGTAGCCAGAGCTCCCCAGGAAGGATGAGTACAAACCAAACCCTGAGCTCAGCTGTGCGGGGAGGGAGGGGAGGGTTTGTGCACAACAGCCCAACGAGCGAGCGGGCGCACCTGGGAGCTGGCAGTGTGAGCGCGGCAGTGTCGACAAAGCTCTGGAAATAAACTGAGCCCTGCGGTGGGGGAGAGGAACACCCTTCCCCCGAAGCTGCCAGGTGCCAGGAGCTGTGTGTGTTCTAGGAAACAGCAAAGGGCGTACACAGCGGCCGTGGAGGGGTGGGAATCGTCTTAAAGGTGGACCACTTCCATGACCAGGGTCAGATTCCAAGCCCAAACCCTCTCCTCACAAGCCGGGGTGCCTCGGGGAAGCCCCCTCCCGCCAGGGAGGGGCTCCGGGTCTCAGGGCACAAAGAATCGTGCCAACACCCCACTCCCAAAGTCAGCGGGCGGTGAGAAGGCTGGAGGAGGTGGGCGGGTGCTGTGGTGGGGGTATCCCGGCAGCTCTGCCCACCTCTCCGCCCTACCCTTGGGTGGGAGCCGCTCCTGCTAGTGGTCAGACGGGCCCAGGAGCCCCTGCTGCTGAGCTCAGCGTATCCCCCTGCAGCGCCCCGTGACTCTGAGCACCCTCTGTTCTCCCCTGGCCCGAGAACAACTCACACCACCAGAACGGTCCAGTTCCAGCGCTGGGAAGAATCTGAGAGAGCCTCTGACCCCCACTGATAGACCTGGGGAGAAAGCTGAAGGCCGGTGGGAGGGGAAGCCAGAGGCCTGGGTGTCCCCACCGAGTTAGCATCCGACCGGGTCTGGAACCCACACCTGCCGCGTCCCCCCCCCCCCCGTGTCCTACCTCCCTCCCCCCCCCCGTTAGTTCCTCTTCCGCAGCCTCGGGGCTCATGCGCGGGTCGGAGGCCCAGGTGTCCGGCACACACACACACACACACACACCCCGGGAGCTGTTCCAAGAAGCAGGGTCTTTTCTCTGCCTCAGCAGCGGCTCTCGGCATCAGAACCTGAACTTGCGTAAGGGTCTAAGTCCCATGACAGTCTGACCCACACTTCTCTGGGGCAGCGGTTCTGACACTTCTCGGTGAGAGCATCAGAAGTCCCGGGTACACCCGTGGGAACACGGATGGCCGCCTCCCCCCTCCGCCTGCCGCGGTTCCGACCCAGTCAGTGCGATGCGGTGTGAGACGCTGCACGTTCAGCCAGTGTTCAGGGCAGGCAGACGCAGCCGGCCCGAGAACCAGCCATCCAGAATTTCTGGGTTCTCCCCTGCGTGCTGTTGACGGTCAAGCCCACCAGGGGAAGGAGAGCGACCCGCCGTCTCCCCGAGGGCGGGTAAGAGCAGAACTCGGAAGCATCCTCCAGTCCCCCTGGGGTTTGCAGGCTGAGCCCCACCTTAGTCCTGCCCTCCTAGCTCAGCGGGTGGGGGTGCTCTAACCTGCAGACCCCCACAAGCCTGTTGCGGTCATCGCCAGAAAACAAACAAAATGTTTCAAATCTCTGTCGACCTTTGGCCTTTTCCCGTATTGCCTGCTTTGGTCCTTCTGCGAGTGGGGGGAAATGAGTCCCTCAGGGACGACTGACCCTCCCCCCTTTTACAAATAAGTAAAACCACGGGGACAGAAAGCGAGAGAGAACTCACCTAATTGCTGACAAAATGAGCAATCCATTTTATTCCCCCTACCCCCCCCCCAGGATAATTCATTTCCCTTTCGGGGCTCTATTGGAGCGAGCCTACTAAGGTGTTTCTGATCGAATCCCAGGCTGGGCGGTACATTGCTTTTCCAGATGAGTGAGGTGGGGGAGAGAGGGAGAGAGAGAGGGAGAGAGAGAGAGAGAGAGAGCCACTTCACTCATTTTACACATAAAACAGTCACACACACACACACACACACACGTACACAAAGTAGCTAACGGGGTGACTTTCCCGAAGTCACAGTGCTCAAAACATGTTGAACTCCGTGGAGATGCCCAGAGGATCAGAGACTTTTAAGGGAGACACCGCCTCAAACAAGCAGAAAATCTGGTACTAATTTCACTCCACATTTCGCCATTCATAAAATTATAGGCAATGCCAAGACTTGAAAGTGCTTGGCTTTAAAGGCACAGTGTTAAGTCAGTTTCTTGAAGTGCAAAACTGCCTACAAGAGCATTTCATACATGGTGGGCACTAAAAAATTAATGCACTTCTTTGAAAGTTACAGTGATGTCAAGAGGGGAGGCCTTTCCCCGGCTAGTCCATAAAATCTGACTCCCCCCCGCGAGCTACCTGGAATACCGTTTACCTCTCCGACCGTGTCCTTGGAGAGAGATTGTGTTTAAACTTCTAATTCGAAGCATGGAACACAGGGGCCCCTCCTAGCTTTCTCACGGTGTGTTTTAATTGCTTGATTCACTTGTCCGTCTTCTCTTCTTGAAGTCAAGAACGTAGGAACCATGTCATCTATTCATTATTAAACCCTATGTCAATGCCAGATACAGAAGGCTATTGAATGAATGAATAAATCAGCGTTGTTTTTGAGCTTGGGATTCCCCTCGACAGGCTATGACCCACGCTCAGTCAGGAAGTCCAGGCTCCCTTGAGCCTCCTTCAAAGTCAGATGTCCACTCGTGTCAAGTTCTCCCCACGATAATGCCCGGTGCTGCCCCCATCACAGTAATGACCGCACTCTATTTCAAATGCCTTCTCAATTCCCTCAAATATCTTTTTTTTTTCAAGACTACACCCACATGCTTAGAACTACAAATTAACCTTTTTAAAGTCCCTCATTTTTAACAGATACAAGACAAAAATTTAAGACAAAAACTAAATCAAACAACTCTTAAAGACATGTAGGAAACACACTGCAGGAAATAAAAGTCTGCATCAAGAACATCGTCCTAACGTCCTCAGAGAAGAATGCTGAACATGTGTTAGTTCTATGAGTTATGAACAGATAAACGGGGTTTAGTACTTAAATAAAGGAACATGCAAAGAACAAGAGGACAAACTAATAGCAGACAATTTAAAGGAAAGATTAGAAAATAAAATGCACATATCTCTCAGAAAAGAGACCAAGAAAAGGGGGGAGGGAGGACAAGACAGGGAATAATATAGTTGTCTGACCTGTGGTGGTGCAGCGGATAAAGCATTGACCTGGAACGCTGAGGTCACCGGTTCAAAACCCTGGGCTTGCCTGGTCAAGGCACATATGGGAGTTGATGCTTCGTGCTCCTCCCTCCCTCTTCTCTCCTCTCTCTCTCTCTCTCTCTCTCCTTTCTAAAAATTAATAAAAGAAAATATTTTTTTTTTAAAAAAAAAGGAAAATTAGTAGAGGTCCATAGGGTTCAACATCTGACTGAGCTTCAGAAAGAGAGAGTGGAGAAAAGAGAAGTACAGACTCACCATGGATAAGATTGGTAAACTCTTTCAGAACAGAAATGAGCATGTAGCTTGACTGGCGGTGCTGCAGTGGATAGAGCATTAACTTGGAATGCTGAGGTCTCTGACTCGAAACCTCGAGGTCACTGGCTAGAGGGCAGGTTCATTGGCTTAAGTAAGGGTTCATAAGCTTGAGTGTGGGGTCTCTGGTTTGAACATAGGGTCATCAACATGATCGCAAAGTTGCAGACTTGAGTCCAAAGGTGGCTGGTTTGAACCCCAAGGTCGCTGGCTTGAGCAAGGGGTCACTGCCTCAGCTTGAGCACCCTGGTCAAGGTACATATGAGAAAGCAATCAGTGAACAACAAAGAATTGATGCTTCTCACTGTCAACTCTCTCTCCTTTCTTCTCTCTCTTTCTCCCTCCCTCTCTCCCTCTCTCTCTCTCTCACACACACACACACACACACACACACACACAAAGTAACTTTTTAAATGGAAAAGATGAGGTTGAAGAAATTAGACTTCCACCCAGGCAAATCATGGTGAAATTTGAGGACACGAGTGATAGACTCTCCAAAATCCCAGAGAGCAAAGAGATAAATCGCATTCAAGGGTCGAGGTTGAGAACAGCTTTGCGCGTCTCAACAGCAACACTGAAAGAGAACAATGGAGCAATGTCCTCCAAGTTCTGACGGAGTATGGGTCCCAAGTTAGAAGTCCACATAGAGCCAGCTCACCATCAAGAAGAGGTGCGCTATAAAAATCTTTAGTTTTGAAATATCCAGAACACTTGACTTCCCATGCAGTTTCCTCTTAAGAGAATTTTCTTCACCAACACAAGAGTCTAGATCCGTGATGGCGAACCTTTTTATAAAAACCGCCCACTTTTGCAGTGCTTGTCAACCTGGTCCCACCTGCCACTAGGGGGCGCTCCAGCTTTCATGGTGGGCGGTAGCGCAGCAACCAAACGGCGCCGCGATTGGCCCACCTTGAAAGCTGGACCTCCCACTAGTGAGGGTGGGAGGGACCAGGTTGACCAGCACTGCAAAAGTGGGCGGTTTTTATAAAAAGGTTCACCATCACGGCTCTAGGATACAGAAGTCGGGAATGCAGTGCAGAGGAGAAGTGACCACACGTTCCATCCAGCATGGTGGGAAAGCAGATGTCCCTATGACTGCTGGACACCACATCTGGATGGTAACTGACGTAAGAGTCAGGGGCACCGAAAGCTGCCATGACCAGTTCTTACCATCTTCATTCCAGGGGGGACCCACAGCATAGATGAGAGTACTGTTTACCAGAACACCGGAGAACGGACAGGGCTCCTGCGAAACTGCTCTTTTATGCGTCGCACAAAACATGTGTAATGTGTTTTTGTAAATGTCAGGTTTGTTCATTCAGGACTTAAAAAAATTTAATCACATGTTCCAGTGTAAATAATAATAATAATAATAATAATAAACAGCATTCCTGATTTTTCACCGAGAGCGGTTCTGATCAGGCCTAAGAATAAAGCCTGTAGCCTGAGTCACTTCTAAGTCATCCTAATTAAACACCAAGCAGCAGAAGCTTGAACAGGGTGAGGTCTGATATCATTCCAGATGTGCATTTTTCACTGAGTATCAAAGTCACAGCGGTCCTGTGCCAGAGCCAAGGAGGCTGCGTGCCAAGCCGAGCGTTTTCTTTGACCTACAGAACGCTAACCTGCGGGACCTGAAATTCTGAGAGAGATGAGCTCATTCTCCAGAGAAGCCTGATGTTTTAATGACCCTACACTGACTCTCATCTACCTATGAACATATGTGTGCTCACGGCGACATTTCAGCCAGTGTTAGGATTTCCACGGGACGTCCCTCTTCTTGCGTCTCACGTCTTAGGAAGGCGGCAACGAGGTACTTCCCACCGAGCAGCCCTGCCCTTCCTCAGCCCATCTCCTGCTTCACATCCCTCTCAGAGGCTGGCAACGCCACGGGGCCCTTTCTTCCGTTCACTCGTGTGAGTGCAGGAGGAAGTGGGGGGAGGGGTTCCTCTCGTGTGAGGTCTTCTGAGAAAAGCACAGTTGAGGATGATGTGCCCACTTCAAAAAATTAAAGTTGGCTTTGACTGTTCTTTCTGTGTTTCGATGGAAACGTAAGACATTCAACTTGGCTACATTTAAGGTCGGAGCTTAGAAAACTTAATTCAGTAAATATTAATATAAATAATCATAAGCATGAAGGGAATGCAAAAGAAGGAGAAGAGAGGGGAATAAGAACAGAGATGAGTGAAGCAGGGAGGAGTGGCAGCAAGAAGGTAAACGAGAAACCAAAAATAGTGGACGGAAGAGATGGAGAAAGAGAGAGAGACATCAGGATGGGAAAGGGAGTACTGACCTGCTCTTGGGCCCTCCCCAACCCTCTGGTTGGCATGTGATCACCTTCCTGTGACAGCATTTTTGTCGACAGCCATGGTGCGACGCCCCTAAGAAATTATCCAGTCCTCGCCCAACCTGCTCCTCATGGAGGAGTCCGCCCGAGGTCACGCCAGTCGACGGCAGAACCATGTTCTCTGTGCCTCCTCTCCTTCCACTCAGCCCAGTGGCACCTCAGCCTTGTTTGAACTATTGAAGGAACCCCACAGTGGTTCTTCAGACAGTAACACAACTGTCCCAATCCACCTTGAGAAATTAAAAAAAAAAAAAGCAATGTTAGCTAGTGTGTTGAAGACAGATGAAATTTTACCAAGAGCTCGCTTTCCCACCCCACTAGAGTAGCTGGGAACCATTTATAAACATGCTTCAAAGACTGTGCGAGGCCCGGGCACCCCAGAGAGCCGTCATCCGCCTGTGTGGCAGGAGAACGCGACTTCTCGCCGTCGCTCCTTCGAGGCATCTGAGCACTCGGGCCAAACGTCGAAGGACATTGTATTGAAATACCAACTTGCGTTTGCTTTCTCTGTATTTTTCTCCCCTTGCGTTCCAAGTTGGTGGCCACGTGCTCTCCTTCCCTGGGGGACTTTCAGCGGTGGCAGGTCTAGCTGTCTCCGACCAAGCCTGAACTTTTCAACAGGATTAAGCTATGTGTCGGAAAAGAGAGAGGGAGGGAAGGGGTGCCTTCAGAGGCCCGCGAGACGGGAGAAAGGTGCTTGGGTTCTGCCCTAGAGAGCAAGAGGCATGTGGCCTCTCCAAGGGTCTGGACCTGAGTCCATGTGGCCACCCAGTGAGCGGGCAAGGACCTAGAGGAGCAACCTCCGGGCCGCAGAAGGACTCTGGCCATACAACCTGAGAGGAACTTGGCATTGGGACAGTGGGCACCTCAGTGGGACGGATGGTTTATGCATCCAGGGGCCTCTCTACACTTTGGTCCCTTCTGACCAAGTAGCCGGCTGTCACGCACAGCCAGGTGACCGGTGCCGGGCCGGGTGCCCGGCCCCAGGCGCGCACAGGGGCTGAGACGCAGCCCGCAGTCGGCCCACCGGGCTCCACGCCGCAGTGCCGGGGCATCTGCACCAGGGTTCCAGCGCCCACCACGCGGCCACCTGGCCGGGCAGTGTGCCTGCCCCGCCTGGCAGCGACAGCATCTCTAACGGCTGTAAATAACATTTCTCATTACTGGAGTGAGATGGTTCGGGGAGAGGGGGAGTTTGCAGGTGGCTGAAAGAGAAGGAGGAAGTGGATTCTGCCGTAGCCACTGACTCCCTCACTCTGCACTGAAAGCAGCGGTCAGCCTCTCGCACAGAACGGGGCGCACTTCCACTCGGCCTTTCTGCGGCTCAGAAGCACGTCTTCCAGGTGCCGTATCCCTGACAGACACACAGCGGAGGGGCGGGGATGCCTCGTTAGTCCCCACTCCTGGAGAAGGAGAACTATTGGGTGTGACTGCACCCAGGTAAGGCGGAGGCCGTCAGACACACCACCCAATGCCAGCAGCGGGGGTCAGGGTGGAAAGGCACACCCGTGAAAGCTGCTCCTTGTCCGGGAGGCCACTTCCCACTGTCCCGAGGCACGCACACACGGGCCACGATTCATCTGGGGACCCAGAACGGATGTCCTCCCGCTGTCACGGCGGCAAGACCTCTGGTCTGTGACCCGTGTCCCTCTCAATTAGCCAGAACCATTCAGCTGTGCCCAGCCCCTGTCTTCCTTCACAGCCCCTCATTGTGTGCAAGCCCACATTCCTTCGAGGCACAGCCCCACCTCCACGGCCAGCCCGTCCCCTCCGCCAGCCGCCCCCACCCTCCCGAGGGCATCTCCAGCTCTTCAGTGAACTGTGCCCATCGTTAAGGAAATTCCGCTGGAACGTTATTACTTTTGGCCATCTTTCGCTCATTAGCCAGTGAGCCAAGCACATGTCCCCACTGAAGAGCAGCCTCGCTCTCCCAGGTCCAGCCAGGCACTTCAAGATCCCCTCAGCCCCCTCCCCCTGCGCCCCGTCCACCCTGCTGAGAAAACACAGCCCGGGCAAATGCTCAAGAAACATAAAGAAATGTTAATGTTGTACCGAATCGCAGAGAGCAAATCTGGGGTGGCCCATGATTATACATCCGCTTCCTGGCTCAGGGTCCCTCTCTCCTAACCTCCGGGGGGATACGTGACGAGAGGTGCCGTCAACGTGACCCGCGTTGGAGGGTCCTTCGGATTCCCTAACGGTGAACTCTTCAGAACTGAACCCGTGCTGTTTGTGTTGAAGCGATCGGATATCCCTCTTCAGCCGTATCGGCTGGGGTTTTGGCGAGGATGTTGAGCATGACACAATGCCGAACGGAGATCTCATTACTGAGATTCACTCGTACCAACAAGACATCATCCTCGAAGTCACCGTGGACCGACCCCAGCGACGATACCAAGGCACAGGGCCAGGAAGCAGAGGCCAGATACACCCCGACTGGGTACAGCATCCAGAAAGAATCCACTCTGAACTGATCTAAGCAGATAAAGCCCCAAGTCCTCAAACCCATTTCAGGCTTTGGAGGGGGGGAAAAAAACACGCATTTAAAGAAAGCCTAATTATATTCATTATGAACACGTCAAAATAAGATATTAAGAACGAGCTCATCTTTTTCTTTCTCTTTTTTGCTCCTTAAACCACTTCTTTTGCTTCTTCTAAAACCACAGGAGACAGATGGAACCCCTGCAGAGAGAGCGGGATGGGAATGACAGGAGGCGCACGAAAACAGCCAACGCTGACTCTGAAAATTCACCTCGGGTCCCTCCGCTCCACGCTCTGCCTCTTGATGTCAGTCAAGCTAGCGAACTCCTTCTTTGGTTTTTCTCTGTTCTGTGATTAAACGCTGCTAATCTGCTGTGTCAGAAGAAACCTGGTGGGGGTTCCCCTAAGTTTGGGTGTTGGGGTTTAAGCTGCCTTCCCACCGGGAGTCAGCCATTTTGACCGTTTTGCCCGGCTGACTCCCTGCAGGGTGCAGGGCCCGAGCAAGGACAAGCGGGGAAGCGAGGAAGCGAGAAAGCGAGGTGGAGAGGGCAGCGCACCTTTGCTGATCAAAACACCGTGTGGGAGACAAGATGAGGAAACGCACCCTCTCGACCGGAAAACCAGCTTCAGCGCACTGCTCCGACCCGCCCTCAAAGAGGAGAAAGAGTTTTCCGAGGGCAAAGAAGCCAGCCGGAAGGCCAGTGGGTGGCCAGGGAGAGGGAGGCAGGAGTGGCCACGGGTCCAAGCCCCACTGTGGACGGGGAAAGGAAATGAGAGGCCGGAACCTTTCCGTAGCCTAGGCCATGCTTCTGCGAGGAGATGATCCAACCGCCACCTTCCCCCCGGACGGCGGTAAGGACACAGACGCTCCTTAACCTCCTCTGGGGTGACGTGCCAGTAAACCCATCCTTAGTTGACAATATCATAAGTCAAAAAATGCATTTCAGACACAAGAAGACATCATGGCCCAGCCTAGCCGACCTCAAACATGCTCAGAACGCCTACAGTCGCCTCCCGTTGGGCAAAATCATCGAGCACAGAGCCTACCTTATAATAAAGCCTTATGATTTATTGACTCCTGTACTGAATGTGAAAAGCAGAACGGCTGGACGGACCACACAGCATGAGCCAGGAAGGGATCGAAACTCAGAATACGAAGCCCGGCTTCTCCACACAGCATGAGCCAGGAAGGGATCGAAACTCAGAATACGAAGCCCGGCTTCTACTGAGCTCATCTCAGTGCACCTGGTGAAGTCAAAAGTTGTAGGGCATTGCCTGTGCTATGAGTGCTTTTATGTAGCACATTCCAGTTTTCATTATAAGATTTTTTTTTAACTTATTCATTTCAGAGAGGAGAGGGAGAGAGAAGGGAGGGAGGAGCAGGAAGCATCAACTCCCATAGGTGCCTTGACCAGGCAAGCCCAGGGTTTCAAACCGGCGACCTCAGCGTTCCAGGTCGACGCTTTATCCCCTGCGCCCCCCAGGCCAGGCACATCCCAGTTTTCAAAGCACACTCTCAGCTCTTCTCTCCTCCCCAGCGCTCCGGGAAGGCACTTGAGCAGGCATGCTGTCCATTTTGCAGATGAGAAAGGGAGGCTGAGAGTGAGCAGCTGGCTTGCTGACAGCCCTTTGGCCGGTCAAGCAGAGCAGAGACGGACAAGCAGACAGACGCCCTGACGCAAACCCTGTGGCTCTCGCGCTGTGCCCCCCCCCCACCTGGAGGCCCGTACGTGGGCCTGGCCGCAGGGCGCCGCGGGGGTGGCAGGGATGGGGGACGCAGCTCCGTGCGCCCCTGACTGAGGAAGGAATGCGCCTCTCTACCTGGCTGGGGCAGCTCCCCCCTGTGAGAAGGGGTGCTGAGGGGAAGAGCACTGTGCCCAGGCCACCTGGGCCATCGTCCCCGGAGGGCACGGGGAAGCCACCAAACACTGTTCTGATGGGAGTAGCTTACGTCGGAACTCCCCTAAATATTTATATATGAGGATGGACTCAATCACCTCACGACATGTGGAACTCATTATCCTAGGAGCCCGCATGAGTCAAGTATTAAGAGGTTAAAGAACGCTTTAAATGATGATATGGTCCATTGATCCAAACTGGATTACTAAGAAGGGGGCCGGGGCTGTTTGAGTTCCCCCCCCCGCCCCGTACCCCGTGTTTGGGGGCGATGCTGAGAGACAGGACCGCACACACTAATCCTCCAGCGGCGGATACGGGCTGGCCCAGGGAAGAGTTTTCTGGGCAAGCCACTTTTTGTGTGTGTGATTTTGATAAACAGTCCCCCTAGGGAACTATCAAAAACTGTTTGGCAACAGGACAAGGGTAATGTCAACAAGAGAATCCCAATCATACGCCTTCTTCTCTTCCAATCCTTAGTTTAAATCTCATCGCCTTTGGAATTGATTCATTTCTGACTAATCAAAAAGAGAGGGGAAAAAAGGACAGATACAAAGGATGGAGTCAGCAAGTCCCATCTCCAGGGAGCTGTACGAACCAACCCCGGGAGCATTATGATTCGGATCCTGTTGAAGGTAAGAACAGTTTTATTGTTTTTGGAGAAAATTTACTATAAATTCCCTTATACTAGGTGGACATGTTAGAAAATTAACTTGGACACGGTGACATTGATCAACAAGAGTACGCAGGCTTCAGGTGAACGTTTCTACAGCATCTGAACTGTTGATTATGTTGTATAGCCACCTCCCAAAGTCAAATCATTTTTTGTCACCTTATATTGATACTTGTCCCTCTTTACACCCTTCCCCCTACCCCCTGTTCCTCTCCCTGACATTCCCTTTTCCCTGATAACCACTTTACTTTTATCAAAAGACATTTGGGGGAAAAAAATGGTGAAAGAAGGTGCCCTAAAGGTAATAAGGACAGAGCAAATAGAAAAGGAAAGAAAGTAGAAGAAATAACACGAAGTAAACCAGAGCCATGGAGGTCTGAGAAAAAGACCATGACGCGCCTCAGCGAATAATGGTGGGTGAAGTTGTAGAGTTAATTCAATGAGAAATTAAAAGTGAACGGGAAGAAGAAAGCGACACAGAGGTCTGAGGGTACGGGAAACGGAGAGGTCATAAATACCTCAGGGAAGAAATGGGTCAAAACTTGAAGTTTAAAATAAATCACCCAAGGGGGCGACGCTGACCCCAAACAAAGGGACTCTGAATACAGTTAAGGGAGAAAGTGGGAGAGGATTAAGGAACAGGGGCTCCCAGACACCGGGGCGGGGCGGGGCGTGCCGGAGAAATCTCCGGGCGCTCTCCCTAGATAACCGAGGATGCAGCAATCAAAGACGTGAATGAGTCCAGACCACCTCACCCGCCGTCTCTCCCATAACAATCCTTTTACCTTCCTATTCCCAGACCACCTCCCTCCCAAGTCCATCTGACACACACCACAGGAGCTCCCTGGATGGCCACAATCTAAGATAAACAATGGCGAGGAAGCCCCCCCCCCCATAGCGCCCTGTGCTAATCACCCAAGGCTCTCCCTGTCCTTGTTACTTGCTATCAGCAGCCGCTGACCCAGAGCCCTGCCTGGCCCAGTCATCCCTCCCTTTTACACGAGGGGGGTTTCCCAAGGACAAGCTTTAAATCTTCGCCGCCCCTCCTCCAGACTTCCAGTTCATTAGCACGCCGTTAGAGCCCCACGAAACACATGATAACAGCTCATCGGCTTCACGTCCCACTGCAGCATCCAGGTGCTATCTCCCCGCACTAGGGTGGGGGGAGGGGAGAGAGGGAGCTCTTCCCCTCTGGGGACTCCAAGACCCAGAGACCCATGGAATGCAGGGCTGCTCAGCTCAGACACGATGAAGGATGGATAGAATTCTGCACACACGAGACAGCCTCGACCGTTCCCCGGTACACGCTTCTTCCCATGGGAGAGGGGCTGAGACCTGAGTCGCCTTTCCATGGTGAGGAAGAAGGAGGGGGCCCCCAAAGCTGAATCTGAGTCTCCAAGGTGAGATTCAGACCGACTTTCTTGCGATCTGTGTTGATGGAAGACATAGCTACCCTTGTTCACCACTGGACTCCCCAAGTCCCCCAAGGGTAGCTGGGAGCCCCTTTCCACTTCTGCTGTGGCTCCGCCCCTTGCAGATACCTGCAAACTCTCACCTGGTAACCCTGGGCACTCCCTCCATGCCCAGGGCCCAGCCTCAGCAATGCAACCTCATCGCCTCTACAGCCCTGCCTCTGCCCCGTGCGCACAGCAGGCGATCCAAGCAAAACAGCCACACGATCATGTCTCTTCTCTCACAAGTTCCTGCAAAATTCCCATAGCGGGTTCCCGCCGACCAGGACTGGGTCGTGTGACCATTCTGGAGGAAGAACAGGGTCATCCTCCCCAGGACCCTTTGGCCTGAGAATGGGAAGAGGACACCCCCCAAAGGGATGTTGACAGATTTATTTTTAAACGTGTCCATCGCCCTCCTCAAAATAAAAAGAAAATTGAGTGGCGGATGGCTTCCGTGCTCACAACTGCAGGACGAGAGCTAATGTGTAAAGATATGTCTCACTATGGACCCTAGATTCCTCCATTCTGGCCACTCTGTGGAACACGTGCTCTCCTGGTCGGCTATTCCCATCCCATGCGCCCACGTCTCCGTTCTGAAAGTCACCACAACCTTAAGCAGCGGGTTTTAACCCCCGGCCTCAAGGGAGGGGCCGGGGGCAGGCAGTGGGCGAGAAGAATTCTCTTCTTTCTAGGTCCTAAACGAGGGCGTTCAGGCTCAAAGCTCTGTTGTACTGTTTCCAAAGGTTTGTTTGCCAAACACTATTCCTTGATGATGCAACAGGAAGAAAAGTTTCCAAGGATCGACTAAGGTTTGAAAAACACAGCACGTTTTATCCCCCTTCTTGGAGAGTCGCAATATGCATTAGCACATTAAAAACGCTGCAAAGTTCTTCAAAGAAAAAAGCAGTTTAATTTTTTTGAATGCAATGTTTAACAAACTGCCCTGTCCTTAAAGTATTTTTTTATTTTTAATAAATGACACATGTTAATGTCTTTGGAACAAAATAATACATGTTGGGAAATACTGGTTTGAGAAATTTTACAAAGACCACAGACTTCTACATTTCCAAACCAAACCATCAATCAAGGGTAGACTAAGTCCCTCCCATGGATTCAAGGTTTCAAAAGATATATCTCCTGCCTGACCAGGCAGTGGTGCGGTGGATAGAGCATTGGCTTGGGACGCTGAGATCCCACGTTTCTAAGCCTGAGGTCACCAGCTTGAGCATGGGGTCACCAGCTTGAGTGTGGGATCATAGACATGACCTCATGGTCACTGGCTTGAGCCCAAAGATTGCTGGCTTGAAGCCCAAGGTTGCTGGCTTGAGCAAGAGGTCACAGGCTCAGCTGGAATCCCCTGGTCAAGACATTTATGAGACAGCAATCAATGAACAAGGTGTTGCAAATATGGGTTGATGCTTCAGGTCTCTCTTTCTGTCTGCTATCCTTGTCTGTCTGTCTGCCTGTCTCTCATCTGCCTGTGGAAGGGAGGGAATGGGGTCTTTCACCTGCAGACCACCTCCTTGCGTCCTCCACTGGCTATGGGGGTGGGGGGCACGTGCTCACAACTGAAGCTGATCCGCCCTGTATCTTAGCTGTGTGAGCAAAGCGTTGGTCCAGCCAGTGCCTGTGTGAGTCTTGTCTTTCCTCGTGACGCCGACGTCGGCAAACCATGCATTGGGGTTGACATTCTGGGACTGCTGCTCTGGGTGTTGGGCAACAGGCATCCCTTGCTTGACATCCAGCGAAGCCCGACTCTGATTTTTGTTCCTCTAGCCCAGCAGAGCCACCAGAGGTTTCCTGCAGCTCTGATGGACTGCTCCTGGAGTCATCAGTGCCTCCAAGAGACAGCAGTCCCGTGAGGCCGTCTCATCTCTAGACATCTGCCTCCTCCTTGATCTTACTGGGGATTCCTCACTCGTTGTTAATTCCCTGACAGCTTTAGGAGGGGCACTTTTTTTTTCACACTTGTCTGGCCTTTGAATTTGTCCAGAGATAGAGAAATCGATCTACATGACCTCACCCATCATCACCAGAAGTAGACGTCCGTGATGAGGGAGGATGGTTCCTTTCTTTTTTCTTCTTCTTCTTCTTCTCTTTTTCTTACCATGTTTTGCATGGTCTCAATTTATTACAACGAAAATCTATGGGTTTTTATCCTTTTACAACCAGAAATGAAGCCCTGTTCCATTTACCAAAGATACTTTAATAGAATCCACAGGCATCCTCAAGTTCTAAGACTCTATCCGGAACCTGTTGTGCTCCTCTTGAAAAGGAGTGTTCTAGTGAGAACGCTCTAAACCAGGAGGAGGCGCGCGGAGAACAAGGAGGCTCCAGCCAAGTGCCTGTCTGAGCGGGACACCTGGGACCCAGTAAGGGCACATGCACAGATTTGAGGACGCTTCCAAAACTATGGAGAGAAGGAAGAAAGAAGAGAAGGAGATAAAAAAAAAAAAGGAAAGAAGAAGAAAAGCCACAGAGAGGTTGAACCCCAGAGGCTCAGCATCCGGAAGAAGGAGCTGGGACAGAGGTCGTGAGGCAGTGCCCCAGCAGGTGTTAGAAGACCACCCTGCAAAGCCGGGACCCCAGTGTGCAGCTGTGAGGGGCTGAGCCGTGGGCCCCATGCCGTGCCCTGGGCGCAGGGCAGTCACCCGGGCCACCAGCTCCCCCTTCTCCTAATGAGACCAGGCCTCCGGGGCAGAGCAAGTCACAGCCGCCCTGTTCTGTGTCATGCCGCTTGCTCAGCCCCAGGAGAACACAAACCGGCCTTATTTTCTTCCGTGAGCTCAGCCACCATCCGTGGACAAAACCTGATGACGAGAAACTTAGTTCCACGTGAGCGGGACGCTGCAGGGAAGGGACCGCGGTGGGGACCCTGCCTGCCCCACTCTTACGGGGCGACAGACAGGCAGGAGGGGCAGAAGCAGTGGCACCACCCTCCCTTCTCCTCCTCTGGGCAGAGAACATGCCGCCGTGGGTCAGCCTGAATATTCGCCCCCAAGAACTACGCCCCCTAAACCCAGACCTGGCCCCCATCACGGCAGGGAGCTACAGTTTCGCTCAGAAGCTGACACTGTCATCTTCATACGCACGAGGTCCCCCGCTGCACAGGATACTTGGGACCCAGAACATTTCAGGAAAGCACGTGTGTGTGTGTGTGTGCGCGCGCGCAAGGACACACATTGCCTCCTCACTTACGATGCAGACAAACCGGGCTTGTCCTGACTGTTCAGTGACACAGACAGGGTTAAATAAGGTATAGCATAGTTATACCATATATGACAGTTACTTGAACGATCGGTCTGAGGAGTGTCGAAGGGCGTGGGGGATGTCTCTAGAACAGTATTAAGTGGAAAGCACAGGATAAAAATAACTTACACACCGCAATTCCAGCTTGGCAAAAAAAAAAAAAAAAAAGAGTAAACGTGTTTATATTTATTTATATATATATATATATGTCTACTAAGAAACACTCTTAAAATGTTAACTGTGTTTATATCTCTGCAGCGGGATTATGGACACGATTTATTTAGTTATCTATATGCTTCCTCACCTTTTAGAGAAAAAAAAAATCGTCACGAAAGATATGACACCCCTGCTCTGCCAGGGATCAGATCCTCTCCTCTGCACGGAAAGCGCTGAAAACACCTCATCCCAGGCCGAGGGCCCCGTTTCCCTCGGGGACTCCCGCGCTCTTCCTTCCTGCTCCCCACTCAGTGGAAACGCCTCCATGAAGACGGTGGAGAACCAGACAGGGCTGCCCACGCCAGCTACTGGTTGCCCTTTAAAGGGTGCCCACCCCCCACCCCCGTTATGGCTCAGCTGCAGGCTCATCAAGATTGGCACCGAAGCAGAACAGAGGCCGTAGGCCCATGTCACTAGCATTTTAAGTTTCACACCCCCCGGGGCACCTTTCCACTCGCTTACCTGGATGGCCCAGATGCCGCCTTCCTGGTCTTCTCCCGTGGAATCCGCCTGGTGTGGACCAGCGGGCTCACACTGCTTGTAGGTAACGAGTGATCCTGAGGAAGGATGATGGCGCCGAAGCCGGTGGGTGGAGCCGCGCGTCGTGTTAATAACACCCCTCGGATGGCTCTGCGTCCTGCGTGCGCCGAGGCCTGCGGCCTGTCCAGAGTGCTGACTTGGATTCTGCTCACTTGACAAGCTTCTGGCACCCTCTGTCTCCACCCGATAATCACAGGCCAGCTTCTGGCAAACACCTGTGCCCTAGGGAATGGTCCGGCGGCCACCCACGTGGACCTAGCTTGTCACGTGGACTAAATCCCAACTGATTACTTGGAAAGAAAAGAAGGGTTGTCCCCTGGCTGAGCTGTGCCCGTTGTCCTTGGTTCGCTTTAATTATCATGAAGGATGGGATACCGTCGCATGACAGGTGCTGGGATGGGAAGGGAGAATCCGGTTCCAGATCCGTTGGAACGGACGCCTCGGCCGAGATGGGCAGGCGGGGGTGGGCCGCATGGCCGGAGCCGAGACTCCGAGCGTCGCCTGGGACGTGAATCTGCGGGCTGCTTCAGCCTGGGTCCAAGGCTCACAGGCCACAGGCTTTCTACCCGCCACTGCGTTCATTCCTTCATCAAGCGCCAAGGCGTGCCCAGTGGGTGTCAAAGACCGTCCAGTGATCCCTGAGTTACTTTCAAGTCTCCAAAACCAAGACGCCCAGCCTGTTCCTTCCTTGTTTATGCCACGCCCTCACCTCCTATCCGCAGATCTAAATCCCCCTTCCTCCGGACTCACCCTCCTCCGGACTCCTCCTCCTCCGGACTCACCCTCCTCCGGACTCCTCCTCCTCCGGACTCCTCCTCCTCCGGACTCCTCCTCCTCCTCCTCCTCCTCCTCCTCCTCCTCCTCCTCCGGACTCCTCCTCCTCCGGACTCCTCCTCCTCCGGACTCACCCTCCTCCGGACTCCTCCTCCTCCTCCGGACTCCTCCTCCTCCGGACTCCTCCTCCTCCGGACTCCTCCTCCTCCGGACTCCTCCTCCTCCTCCTCCTCCTCCGGACTCACCCTCCTCCGGACTCCTCCTCCTCCTCCTCCTCCTCCTCCTCCTCCTCCTCCTCCTCCGGACTCCTCCTCCTCCGGACTCCTCCTCCTCCGGACTCCTCCTCCTCCTCCTCCTCCTCCTCCTCCTCCTCCTCCTCCTCCTCCTACTCCTCCTCCTCCTCCTCCTCCTCCTCCTCCTCCTCCTCCTCCTCCGGACTCCTCCTCCTCCGGACTCCTCCTCCTCCGGACTCACCCTCCTCCGGACTCCTCCTCCGACTCCTCCTCCTCCTCCGGACTCCTCCTCCTCCGGACTCCTCCTCCTCCGGACTCCTCCTCCTCCTCCTCCTCCTCCTCCTCCTCCAGACTCCTCCTCCTCCGGACTCACCCTCCTCCGGACTCCTCCTCCTCCTCCTCCTCCTCCTCCTCCTCCTCCTCCTCCGGACTCCTCCTCCTCCGGACTCACCCTCCTCCGGACTCCTCCTCCTCCTCCTCCTCCTCCTCCTCCTCCTCCTCCTCCTCCTCCTCCGGACTCCTCCTCCTCCGGACTCCTCCTCCTCCGGACTCCTCCTCCTCCTCCTCCTCCGGACTCCTCCTCCTCCAGACTCACCCTCCTCCGGACTCCTCCTCCTCCTCCTCCTCCTCCTCCTCCGGACTCCTCCTCCTCCTCTGACTCCTCCTCCTCCTCCTTCTCCTCCTCCACCTCCTCCACCTCCTCCTCCACCTCCTCCTCCTCCTCCTCCTCCTCCTCCTCCTCCTCCTCCTCCTCCGGACTCAGCCTCCTCCGGACTCCTCCTCCTCCTCCGACTCACCCTCCTCCGGCACCTCCTCCCTCAAGCCTGCCTCCGCTCAGAGCTCCCGCGTTCGGGAGGGCTCCCGTCCTCCGACTGCCCCTCGGATGGCAGTGATGGAAGGTCTCACTCGTATGTTCTGGACTCACAGAGACCCAAGTTTTAGCGCCAGTTTGTTAGACACTGATTAAAGTTATTTCACTCTTCTAAGCCTGGATTTGTTGGATTCTTCCTCTACTTTCTTGCTTGCTTTCTTATGGAAGCTCACCCAGACCTCCGTCCACCACGACCAGAATGGCTCTCTGGGCCGTGACACAGAGTGGGACCTCTTATCGGAGACATCGTAACAGTTCTACAACTGGAACCAAAGATGGAGATGTAGGAAAATCACCTTACACAGCTTTAAAGCTAAAATACAGATGGTCAAAACGCTTCTGTACTTCAAGATGTATTTCTTAAGTAAATTCTGTTTCTGTGTACCTGTAACCTCACACGTGAAGAAGAAAGTCCCACAGGTAAAAAAAAAAGGGAACTCTACATACATGCCTCCCTATAGACTATCTATATGGCATTAGCATGTATCCTATATGTAGTACTATAGCTCGATGTATGGATGTAGGATGTCTTCCATATGTACATAGGCACCTCAAAGCATAGAAAATCTTAGACATTCTAAAGTACAAGAGAAGAAAAAGGCCAGAAAATTAAGTGATAATGTGATGCTGTTGACGTCCAAGAAGGAGATTTCAAGGTAACATGAAGAAGAAAAGGATGCAAGATTGTATGAACAGCATGAATATGAAACACCTGTACATAGGTAAAGGCGGGAAGGAACAATGTTAATCTGCTGTGTCTGGTGGTGACGCTTTGGACGATTTTCCTTTTCTCTATTTAAAGACATACTTACCAAATAGAAATGAAGGCTAAGCTCCTTAAAAGAAGGAGAGAGGAGCTTCTAGAATTAGGTGAGTTCTAGATTCAGCACGTGCGCTGAAGGTGAGAAGATAGAATGGAATATAACAAAGACAAGGGTGTAAAGATCTGAGGGCCCCACCCAACGTAGAAGGGAGCTGTGCTCTTTAAGACCCAAAGGAAGAAACCTGGACAGAAGAGGGGTAAGCAGAGGAGACGGAGAGGAGGTGGGCAGTTTCGGTTGGAGACCGGTGTGTCCCCGGACTCCGATGGTGGCCGGGTTGGGTGTGAAATGGGAGAACACGCCCTGGAACCTCTAAAGGAGAAGACACCAGTAGGGATTGAAGATTCAGAGTTAAAAGTGAGCAAAAGTGAAGAATGGAATGAAGTAAACATCTTCCTTTACATCAAGTTTTTTTTTAAAAAAAAGGAGGTTCTAGGGACGAGAAAAGTGAATCTGGAGGGCTGGGCCCTGAGCTTTCGAGAGAGAGAAGCTGGGGGAGATGGACTCTCTCAGGGGAAGGAGTGAAAGGCCCGTTTCCCTCATGGCCCCGGGGGGGTGGGGTGGCGGGGAGTCTCCACGGAGCCAGGTGTCAGCTAACTCTTCAGGTTTCCGAGAAAGGCGTGGTCCCAGCCTCAGGCGGATGCAAGGGATAGCATTGCCCTGTCCTTCGTCCAGCTCTGGTTTCTAAACAGAAATCATCTTTTCCATGGAAGTCCTCATTCCGGCTGACTCTTCATCCCTTGTGTTCTGGTAACTGCCCTCACTTCTGGAACAATATACAGGTGACCCTTAGGCAGCACAGGTGTGACCCGCACGGGTCCTCTTACATGCATTTTTTTATTTCTTTTAATAAATACAGGCAGTCCTCCATATCCACAGACTTTACATCCGTGGATTCCACCAACCGCTGATGAAAAAGAGTATTTTTGACCCAAGGTCGGGCATCCGTAAATGCGAAGGGCCCACGGTGTGCGTTGATGTATGCCATTTCAGAGAAGAGCTGGCTGGGGCACCCCCAGACTTGGGTATCCACAGGGAGACCAGAGAACCTTTCTCAAGGGTACCAAGGGCCGATTGTAGCTAAGCTTTTGGGGAGTCAAGAGTTGTACATGGATTCTTTTTTAACTGCCTGGACGTTGGTACCGTTATCCCCTTCATGGTTCAAGGGTCAACTGTGGACAAGTATATGATCAGGAGGGAAACCTGTCTGCTTCTCCCCATGTTTATCCTCAGGACCTTCAGGAACCATGTTTCCAGAGCAGCGCTAGACCTCAGTTATGCTAGGAGGAGTCCCTATGAGCGAGAGAAGTTTTCTTGACTCGTGGGTGCTACAGAGTGAGGAACGGGAGATACGGGATGCAGTGGGACTTGTCCAGACGTACTCAAGATTTCAACAGCTGGGAAACGAGAGCGAAGAGTGGAAAAGGGAAAGAAGGAAGGTGGAGGGAGGGCTGCGCTGCGCCCCCTGCTGGCCACCCCGGGCATGGACTGGAGGGGCAGGGGGAAGGGAACCGGGAAGAGATGTGAAAAGACCTTCTAGACCAGGGGTCGGGAACCTCTTTGGCTGAGAGAGCCATGAACGCCACATATTTTAAAATGTAATTCTGTGAGAGCCATACAACGACCCATGTACTTCACTCATTATCCAATAAAAATTTGGTGTTGTCCCGGAGGACAGCTGTGATTGGCTCCACCCACCTGCAACCATGAATATGAGCGGTAGGAAATGAATGGATTGTAATACATGAGAATGTTTTATATTTTTAACGCTATTATTTTTTATTATTAAAGATTTGTCTGCAAGCCAGATGCAGCCATCAAAAGAGCCACATCTGGCTCGTGAGCCATAGGTTCCCGAACCCTGTTCTAGACTGTTTCCACATTGGCAATATTCAATACAGAATAGTTTGCAAAACTGTAAAATTCCCTGTTTTCCTTATGCAGGAACAGACCCGGGAAACCAAGCCTGGAGGGGAAGTGGCCCAGGAAGGTGTGGGCTGCTGGGTGCCTTCCTGGGCCCGAGCCACCCAGTGTCACTTAGCAATGCATGGCAGGATGGAGAGAAACACCGCTAGGCTTCCGGGCGTGTCTCACTTTCGAAGAGAATTTGAGCCAAAGAACATGAGCCTATATTTTCAGCGAGGTGCTTAATGCTTCGGCACACAGCTAGCCACTCCCCTTGTGGAGAACCAGAAACTGAAGGTCAGACCATCCCATGTGCCAGGAATCCTCTTCCAGAATGAAAACCTCTGTCTCTGGGCAGATCTGGTTCAAGTCAAAACCCACTGGTTAACGGGCATTAGACAGCCAGGCATGGCTAAGCTGAGCTCACATTCTGACTCCCTGTGAAACTCAAACCCTGTCCATTAGGAGGGAGACTGTATCACAGAGAAGAGGCCCCAGAGGACAGAACCAAGATCTAGAGGTAGAACATCAGAAAGGTTTTTAGGAAGAACCCAGGTCAATGATTGAAACTGGCCCCAGATTGAGCTGTGTGACAAGGGGTGAGCCTTCTGGCAAAGCAGAGGCTGGACAAGAAGGGAAAATTCCTGAGCGAGACAAGCTGAAGAGCCTGACCAGGCGATGGTGCAGTGGATAGAGCGTCGGACTGGGATGTGGAGGACCCAGGTTCGAGACCCCGAGGTCGCCGACTTGAGCACAGGTTCATCTGGTTTGAGCACGGACTCACCAGCTTGGACCCAAGGTCGCTGGCTTGAGCAAGGGGTTACTCGGTCTGCTGAAGCACCCCCCCTTCCCGGGCAAGGCACATGTGAGAAAGCAATCAATGAACAACTAAGGTGCCGCAACAAAGAGTTGATGTTTCTCATCTCTCTCCCTTTCTGTCTGTCTGTCCCTACCTTTCCCTCTCTCTGTCTCTCTCTGTCTCTGTTACAGAAAAGAAAAGAAAAAAAGACAGGGTGGAGAGAGGTCCAGCAATGACTTATCAAGTTCCTACATCATGGTACTCCCCCTCCCCAAACATTTTCATTTCTCACCTTCCGTTTCTGGCAGCGTGACAGAGTGGAAGGGACCCCAGGGTCCGACAGATCTGAATCTGCACTCCAATTCTGTCCCTCACCGACAGTGCGAGCTTGAGTGGGTTACGAGTCTCTTTGCCTCTGCATCCCCTTATCCGCGAAGTGGGAGAACCCCCCTACACTGCAGTGTATTGCGCTCGATAGCTGCAGCCGGTAACAAGCCGCTGCCCCGTCTGTACAATAGTCGTGGCTGTCAGTAGGCGGAGTAGGAAGAAACTGGAGGATTCTGATGGGAGGAAATCTTGAGGACCTCTTCTTCAGTGTATACTGGAGGGAATCAAAGTCTAGGAAGTGGAAATAATTTCCCCCCAAATTTGGCAGGAAGTCAGTGGCCAAATATTAAATGCCAGTCCATTTTCTACCTGTAAAATGCCGTGCTCTCTTCCCACCACTCAGCTAACATGCGACCTAGAAACCCCATTTCAACAGAGAGACCGCCTGTCGAGCTCTGGATAGGACGTTTCTCGTCTGCTGCTTTCTGCACAGATCCGTGAGGCAGTGACAGAAAGATAAGGTTCATACCCATGGGCAGCTCATGGCTCGTTTCTGTAGGAACCAGAGACGTCTGTTACAGTCTCTAGACATGAAGAAGAGACAGGTTGGGAGACAGCCAGAACCCCACAGTCTTCAAGCCCAAATGCTGGAAGGACCCGCGTCTGGACTGAGGCATGCCAGTTTATCTGCAGCCTGGACGGTGCTCTAGCTTCCGGCCCCGGTCGCATAGCAGATGCTCACGATGTTGGCCGCAGCCCTGAGACACAGCTGTTGTTTTCGTTTGTTTGTGTGTGTGTTTGTTTAACCAACTTACTTTCTTCTTCTCTCGTGTCAGCCGCTGGAATTGTTTTTAAGATTCTTTCTTGACCCTTCAAATCACCCTCCACAAAGAAACGTCCGCGGCCAACCGAAACAGGTAAGCATAATTAAGGCTTTGGGAGAATCTCGGGGGTGTCTTAAGCCATAAGCTGTCTCTGTTCAGGTGAGGGCACTTGGATGAGTCAGCTTACCTCATAGGCTGCAATTCCCTCACTGTAAGCAGAGAGAATCAGATGAGGGTGAGTAACGGTGAAACAGCACTCCAGAGAGCTCTGGCGTTTCCACAAGGCTGCTTCGAATCCCAGCTTGGAGCCGGAAGCCTATCCTCCCCCGAGAACTTCACGCCTGATCTCAGCTTTCAAACGCTGGTTTTCCAGATATAAGACTGTAACTGAAAAGAGAGTTTCCACTGCTCTAACAAACAAACTGGTGTTTCCTGAAGACGCCTCCAACCTGAAAATTCTCTGACTTTCTGATATCCCATATTTTACAAAGCACATGAGCACATCGGTGGCCACTCGGATCCCTGTTCAGAATACGAAGCCTCTTTATTTGTGAAGTCAAGGTTAAAAGACTGCTGATGATGGTGATGATGATGATGATCTTGGCAGCATGACTTAAAGTGAATCAAAGCCAACCAACATTGGCATTCTTACTACAAGAGTGTCCTGGCCACCTTCTCTTTCGTAAGACCATGTAGAGTAGTCCCTGCGTGGGAAGCTCTTACTTACCAAACAGTAACAATGCCATCTTCTGTAGACTTACCATCAGAGCACCTTCTAGGACAGGGGTCCTCAAACTACGGCCCGCGAGCCCCATGCAGCCCTCTGAGGCCATTTATCCGGCCCCCACCGCACTTCCAGAAGGGGCACCTCTTTCATTGGTGGTCAGTGAGAGGAGCACATTGGCCATCTCATTAGCCAAAGGCAGGCCCATAGTTCCCACTGAAATACTGGTCAGTGTGATTTAAATTTACTTGTTCTCTATTTTAAATATTGTATTTGTTCCCATTTTGTTTTTTTACTTTAAAATAAGATATGTGCAGTGTGCGTAGGGATTTGTTCATAGTTTTTTTTTATAGTCCAGCCCTCCAACGGTCTGAGGGACAGTGAACTGGCCCCCTGTGTAAAAAGTTTGTGGACCCCTGTTCTAGGACATCCTTTTATCTGATTGTGCCACCCGATAGCATCGTCTTTGATCTCTTCAACTCTCTTTCTTTTTCCCCTTATCCATTTTTGGTGCTCCGCTTTTTTCAAGAATATAAACTTGAAGTACCTTTCTTGTTTCCATTCAGAGAAACAAGATTTCAAAGGAAAACAGATTTTGGGTAGTGTGATGTTCCCCTACAACTACTGTGAATTCCTCTAAAACTAGTGTGAGGCATTTGTCCTTCTTAACGTGAGTGTAATCTGAACAAGTTCCTATGGAAGTTTCCCTCCCCTTATCTTAGGGCCACTGTCTCCTCGGCCGTATGCAAAACTGTTGGTGGTGAAGGGGGAGGTGATGGAGTCGCTTGAAGTGGAAAGATAAGCCAATGATGGGACAGGAAACCAATGATGGGACGGGAAGCAATGATGAGACAGGAAGCAATGATGGGACAGGAAGCAATGATATCCTTAAAAACTGAAACTACACACACTCACACACACACACACACACACACATACACACATACACATAGCTAAAATAATGACCTGAAATCTAAGCAAGATAGACAGCAGAGTGCAGGAAGGAGAAAGCTGAAGGATAGGGGAAATCAAAGATAAGAGAGCCGGAGGTCACAACGAGATGAAAACAATTTTAGGGATTTTAATTAAGAAGCCAACATGGGAAGGAAGGAAGTTGTGGTCAGCACTGGGGCACTTGCCTTAACGATACTGGAAATGATGCTCAGATTCAGAGGGTGGGACGAGCACAGAAGTCCCCCCGGAGATAGAGGATGACAGGCTGACCACGGGACTGTGTTCGATGACTCCGCTTGATACGCAGAATTTGTTTCCTTGGCCCTTCTCCTTAGTGACTTGGAAAGCATGCATCCTGTTTTTATCTCAACTAGTTCTTATTTTGAGGTTTTGAAACGACATCCTGGAACATATATTTCTTCAGTTATCTTTATCAAGAATGAAATAATACTCCCCTTGGGAACAATGAGGAAATTGTATTTTTTTCTTATCATTCTGCCTCTTAGTTTTTGTTTATGTGTGACGACACATTAGACCCAAATTAGTATAATGAAAACATTGCTTTTTTGCACTTCCAGTCTTCTTTATAGCCATATATAAGACAATCACGTAGACTTAATTTTCTTTGTGTTTGTTTCCATAGTTGCTGTCATTTCCACATTCTAGAGTATTTTGAGTCATTCTCTCATCAGCTAAAGCAAGTCTTCAAGTAACTTTGTTTAGGTTAGAAGAATGGGTTGGACATCTAATAACATTTTCTTCCTATTGCCCTGTCCCTTGAATAACTTTTCTGAGCATAGATTTCTTAGAATTCATCCTCCCCCACTTCCAAATTCTGCTTGATGTCATTTATTTTCCTTACCATTATGTGTTACAGAGGAGAATTTTGCGAGCAGGTCAATTTTTGTTCCTATGTGGGAAACAGGCTTTTCTGGCCAAATGTCTTTTGGATTATTATTTCTTTTTCTTGATCTTCAGAAGCTCACTAGGATATGTCTATGTGTTAGCCACTTCTAGAAATTTTTCTTGATACTCTGAGAATTTTTTGGATGTCTGGACTTAACTTCTTTTCTCCCTCCCTCCTCTCCCCAAATTAGAAATTTTGTACTAATTTCTAGATGTCTGGAATAGATCATAATATATAGTAGAGAATAACAGATAATAGTAAGAGCAATCACATTCACAAAAGTAACCACACTCATCACCTGTGCCAGCTGGGTGCCCCCTGCCCCACCCCATCCTGCAAACAGAGCCCGAGTCAAGGACCAGAGAGCATGTAGCTAATTTGGAATAAAACCTCAGGAAGCATCAGGGAAGGAACGGAGAAGAGACACAGACAAAAAGGAGAAACGCCGATAACGCCGTGTGCGGTGTGGAACCGGGGACCCCGCGAGCAAACCCGGACCGGTCCTGCCAGAGACCACCCGCGGGGCCGTCCGCGAGGGGCCTGCAGCAGACAGACAAGGGGCGGGCCTTGCACTGCGTGCCACGCGGGACTCCCTCTTGTCCCGAGCTGCGCCTGGGCGCCAGGGGAGGAAATTCCTGCTGCTTTGAAGGACGGGGCCGGTCCTGGAGGAGGGACGTCGGCAGCAGGAGACCATGCGTCTGCTCGGGGACCGCGGTGCCGGCCACCAAGAGCATCCGCTACTGCAGTACGTGCCACCTTTCCTGGGCTCCTTCTTCATGCTAAGCAGTCGTCAGGCCACGGGGCCTGCACCTCCTCGTTGCACCGTCTAGTAACTCTGTGAGACAGGGAGGATAATTGTTTTTTCAAGTTGCCTTTACATAGTATGGTCAATGGCATCAGATGGGCCTCCCCCCTTGCCTCCAAAAAATCTTTAATTAAATAATTTAACTTTATACCAAAGGAAAAAAAAGAAGAACAGAAAATAAAGGCCAAAGTCAGTAGAAGAAAGAAAATAATAAAGATCAGAGCAGAAATAAATCAAATAAAGTCTAAGAAAAAAAATACAAAAGATCGATCAAATCAAGAATGGGTTCTTTGAAAAGATAAACAGGAGTGACACACTTTTAACCAGATTTGTTCAGAAAAAAAGGGAGGGAGCCCAAATAGAATAAGAAATGAAAGAACAGTAACAGCTGACCTCACAGAAATACAAAGGATTGTAAGGAAGTATGATCAACGATTATATTCCAGCAAACTAGACAATCTGGAAGAAATGGATAAACAGAAAATCTGAACAGATGCATTACAACAAGCAACTCAAAGTAATAATTGAAAATTCTCCCAAAGAATTAGCTTGGCTAATTACCCATGGCTTCCTGGACCCATGGCTTCGCAGGTGAATTTTACCAGGCACTCAAAGAATTAGTACCTATTTTTCTCAAACTAGTCCAAAAAATTCAAGAAGAAGCCTGCCAAGTTCATTTTACAAGGCCATTGTCATTCTGATCCTAACACCAGGTTAAGACATCACAAAAAAAAAAAAAAAAAAAAAAAAAGATGACAGGCCAATATTCTTGATGAACACAGGGGCAGAAGTCTTCAACAAAATATAAGCAAACTGAATTTGGCAATGCACTGGAAAGATCATACAACATCATCCAGTGGGATTAATAATTCATGTGATGCAAGGTTGGTGTGATATCCATCAATCAATTAACATGATGCGCCACAAAAACCAAAGGAAGAGGAAACCTCCCATGCTTGTATCAATACACGCCGAAAAGCATTTGGCAAATCTCAGCAACCCGTTTCTGATCAAAGATCTCCACATGGCAGAGTAGGAGGAATACGCCCCCAACATCATAAAAGCCATCGATGACATCCCACAGCTGACGTCATACCTAGTGGGGAAAAGCTGAAGACGTTCTCCTGACGATCAGGAACGAGACAGGGGTGTCCACTTCCCCCACTGCCATTCAAAACAGCACTGGAAGTCCTAGCCACTGCGGTCAAAAAAAAAAAAAAAAAAAAAGACATAAAAGGTGTCCAGACTGGAAGGAAGTAGAACTGTCATCATAGCCAGGTGACGTGAGACAACGCTGGAGGCCTCTTAACGGTTCCACCAGAAAACGACTGGAATTGACGGCCTCCAAAACGTCAAAGCCCCGTGGGTGTCAAAGAAAATGACCAAAATGGGTGCCGTGCTGCTAAGCCAGACCTGCAGCAGAAGACTCCATGGAAGCTGCCAATGGCCACAGGAGGCGGTGGGGGGGACGGGGGGGGGCTTTGACGGAGTGTTCTAAGTTTGCTGGGGCGACAGAAAAGTAAAGGATCCAGCGAAGGCGAGTGAGAAACAGCAAGACCAGCTTTTGAACATCTCCACCTAGAAGCTCGAGTGAGAAACAGCAAGACCGGCTTTTCAACATCTCCACCTAGAAGCAGCTTTAAAATGTTCTCTTCCGTGTCATCACATCCTACCTACGAGTTCTGCGTGCCCAGAGCCCGGGGAAGCAATCGGTGAGGGTGTGTGGACGGTCACTGTATTCATTATAGGAAGATAAGAGAGGAAGTGTATTTTGTCCTGTCATCCTAAAGAGGGCTGTGTTTTTAGAAGGTGTGTGGGAGACACTGAACAGAGATTTTAAAAGGCAGACCATTTAGATTTATATATATATATATATATATATATATATATATATATATTCATTCCTCAATTTCTTAACCGGAAAATGATCTTCCCACTGAATTCTGAAGTCAAGGGTTGGAGAAACAGCCCCTTAGTAGGAAGGCCTCTCTGAGTACCTGCAGGACTGTGAGCAAGCTCACACCGCCAGGTCTCCAGGGCTCCGCTAGGTGAGGAGTGACAGTGCCCCGACTGCAGGACCGTTGGGACTTCCGGTGAGATCACGGATAGAGGTAAGACGTGCTGGACCTCCCCGGCCCTGACCCAGTAGCTCCAGGGACACCAGCCTTCAGGGATCACCGTGACCACCCACATTCTGATCACCTCCAGGGCTCGTGACTCAGGCCACGATCTCCTAGTCTCTGCCGGCCTCTCTCACTCTTCTCACAACAGACACGGTGCGCCAGCCTCGACGCTCTCCCTTGCAGACGCACCAGCCCACGCATCCCTGCTGAGAACCGCCGGCCGCCTCAGCCCCCGCCCACCTAGGGAGGCTACGGACCAACCACCGCCATCTGTGTATAATGCCGTGTCACCGGCAGAGTGACCCAAGACTCAGATCACAGATCCTTCGAGCAATGAAATGCTACATGTGTGGCGTCCTCCAAAAAGCCATCACCGACCAGAAGGTCCAGCCAGACGGGGAAGTCCTCTCTTTGCGTGCAGAAGAACATTCCGGACTTGGAGAAAACAAACCTAGGTGACATCCAGAAATGACCAAGTCCGTGACTGTCAAATCAAACCCAAGTTCGGTCCCCTGTGGCTTCAGCAGACCTGCTTTGCGGCTGGCCTGCCGTCGAAATGCCAGTTGTGAATTCATCGACTCCCCTGCAATGGCCCTTTAAGAGACTTCCAATAATAACCAAAGAAAGCAAGACATGCAGAGAACTGTGGGCTCTCTGCCCCTTGGCCTCCCCCAGGAGACATTCTCCAATGCTTCTGCTGTTGCCTTTGCCCCCCATGGGCAGGCTTATTTATTGTGTCCCCCATTCAGACAGAGGTTCAATTAAAAGCCAGGAGTTGGCAGCAATAACCTGTTTTCTTGTCAGACACGTTGTAAATTGCCAAAAAAAAAAAAAAAAGATTTTGGTCCGATTTACAACTTTGGAAATAAAAACACAATCATACAGCAATTTGTCTGGGGCAGCACAGAGAAGTCTGGTTGCCGGGGCTCCCGGTCAGAGGCTGGACGGTCGCCAGGGAAGAAGGGGATGAGGGCGAGGGCGAGTGCCTGTGCAGCCGTGACCACCAACAGCTGGGCGTGGGCGGAGCAACGCGTGGCACCCCCTTCGGGGGCCGGGTGAAGGTGAAACGGAGAACATGTTTAAAATGTGTAGCACGGCTCCTGGCACGTTGGAATTTAATAGGAGCGAAGTGGGTGGGGGAGGTTAGGTCCTGGTGACATTAGTGATAGTAATACAAGGGGCCGTCATAGTAGTCACAGTAGTTTGGTTCCATCCCAAACTGGAGTCAGGGAAACCGAGTTTCCAGTCAAAGCTCTACGATGAATCACATGTTCAATTCTTCCTCTCAGAATCCAGGAGGGATCAAAAAGAACTTGGGAAAAGCAGATCAAGAACAGGGTAGAGGCCCTGGGCGGTTTGCTCAGTGGTAGAGCATCGGACCAGCATGTGGAAGTCCCAGGTTCAATTCCCGGCCAGGGCACACAGGAGAAGCGCCCATCTGCTTCTCCACCCCTCCCCCTCTCCTTCCTCTCTGTCTCTCTCTTCCCCTCCCGCAGCCAAGGCTCCATTGGAGCAAAGTTGGCCTGGACGCTGAGGATGGCTCTATGGCCTCTGCCTCAGATGCTAGAATGGCTCTGGTTGCAACAGAGCAACGCCCCAGATGGGCAGAGCATCACCCTCTGGTGGGCATGCCGGGTGGATCCCCGTCGGGCACATGTGGGAGTCTGTCTCTCTGCCGCCCTGCTTCTCACTTCAGAAAAATACAAAAACAAAACAAAACAAAAAAGAACAGGGTGGAGCACTCATTACTAGTAATCTAGTCAGTCCCTCAAAGCAGCCAGAGGTAGGCAGAGCCGCAGGGAGAAGTTGGCCTCAGGATGTGGGGATGGAGGAAAAGAGAACCAAACTGTCTAATCACAGTTCCCGCCAACGTCCCCCTGAGAGTGGCAGGCGGCAGAGCTCTGCAACGAGAGAGGCTGAGTTTTCCAGATAGTAAATACAGAGAGGGTACAGGCGCGGACCCTGAAACCACGGGACACCCGCACAGGAATAGACAGATAAATAAACACCAGGAATAAATAAAGATACATTCAGGAATTTAGTGCACGACAAAGGTAGCCCCTTAGATCAACGAAGAGGGGGAGAAAAAAGATAGATTATAAATAAAGCGGGCTGGAAGAATGGATAGTATCTGAAAAAAACAAAAAACCAAAAAGAACTCTAGACTTCAAAGTGTTTGACTCAGGTCAAAGAGGTGTTTGCTCCTTGGCAGGGCAGTCCTGCTGTGGAAATACATCAGCTGAGCTAAACAGTGGGCTTCCCTTCCGACCTTCAGTGCAGGAAGGTACGAGCTCTGAATCCCCCTGCGGCTGCCCGGCCAACACGAGTTGGCAGACCCCACGGTCGGCGGCACTGCGAAGCCGCCATGCATGCTGCCTCTCCTAGGAGACGTGGCGTTCACGGTTCTTCTCTGAAGACCAGGACTGTGAACCAGAGGAGCTAGAAGTCAACGCAGGGCACCCACTGTCAGAGAGCACCCCAGTTACTGAGAAAATCTCCACGGGATGAAGAGATATCCCAGTCCGAGTCCGCCCAGCCATCCAAGCTACACGTGATATCTCTGGTCAGGCCTCCACGAGTCCAAATCCCTTCCAGATGCTTGTACAAAAAAAAAAAAAGGGCATCTTCTGCACTGACAGCTGGAGCCCTTTGTAATTTAGCTGAGCTTTGAACCCACTCCGGTCGGATGCGGAATAAGCCAGTCATGGTACTCTGCTCAGAAGGAGATAAGGGTTCAAGATTGGTCTCTTCTTTTCCATAGATGCCCTGAAGCTGGGCCAGAGAAGGGTGCTCAGTGACAAAGCGCACTGGAAACAGAATCCCGTTTCAGTCGGCCAATTAGTGTGGATGTCGGACGGGAGAAGTGAGCTGTCAAGGGCCCCACGTGGGAAGGTGAAGAGCAGCAAACACACGCAGCTCTTTGACGCAGCTGGAAATGGGACCAAGACCTCCCAGCGGCTTGTAACGTCAGGAACCGCAACTGCTTCTCTTGGATAGCACCAGAAAGATCCAATAAGTCATCACAACATCTTGCAAAGAATCAGGCATCATCTGGACAGTCAATTTCCCAGCGGCTGTCTGCTGAGAGTTGAGTGCAGCGGTAAGGTGCGGGCTCTGGGTGAGCCCCTGGCTCTTCCACGCACAGATCCGTGAGCAACACGGTATTTAGTCTCGTGCTTCTGTTCTCCTCTGTCAGTTGGCGGTGTCTCCCTAATGAAGATCTTAAGACAATGAACTAAAAGGCTCAGCAATGAACTAAAGTACCAGCTTACAGCCTGGTACGCAGTAAGCACTCATTTAAGAGGGGCCCTTGTTATGCACGCCTGCATCACCCTCACTTGAGCTTTGCTCTTTAAATTTGGGAAAGCATGCAACATTCTGAAGCCCCCGTTTCTTCATCTTGTAAAGTGGTGGGGGTGGCACCCTCCACCCCCTACCTCACATTTAAGTTGTTGTAAGTATCAAACGAGACAGTGCACCTAAAGCTTGTTATAATACCAAATAACTGGTGTTTGAGGGAATGGTAAGTTGTAGCTGTTGTAACCATGACAAGCTTTCTCACCACTTCCTCCATCACCACCATCACCACCACCATCACCTCCACCCTCATCACCTCTACCATCACCACCATTACCATCACCACCACCACCACCTCCACCATCACCACCACCACCATCTCCACCACCACCTCCACCATCACCTCCGCCATCACCTCCTCTACCATCACTTCCACCATCACCACCTCCACCATCACCACTACTGCCATCATCACCATCATCACCATCATCACCACCATTACTACCATCACCTCCACCTCCACCATCACCTCCACCACCATCACCACCACCACCACTATCACCACCATCACCACCACCATCACCACCATCACAACCACCACCTCCACCATCACCTCCGCCATCACCTCCTCTACTATCACCATCATCACCTCCATCACCACCACCTCCATCACCACCACCATCACCACCACCACATCCACTATTACCACCACCATCACCACCATCTCCATCACCTCCATCACCACCACCACCATCACCACCACCTCCATCACCATCACCAGCACCATAATCACCACCCCATCCACATCACCACCACCTTCATTAGCAGCACCACCACCACCATGACCACCACCTTTGCTTCCACCATCACTCATACAGTTCCACCATGGTTATTTTGTTACTATTACAAAGCCAAATATCTGCCATCCACACAGTCCCTGTTCTCCGAGTGGCAGAAGCCCTGACGAGAGAGACACAGAAGCTTCCCCAACTCCCTTTCAGGATGGACTTTCCCCAGAACGTTTGACACGAAGACCCGGCCTCGCAGCTGCTGTGATGCTGACCTGCACTGCCTCCATTCCTCCCCCGGTGCTCGTTCTCTGCTGCACAAGACACGCCCAGCTGGGGCTTAGATCTCTTCAGGCAGTTCTGATTCATCAAGTCCTCGAGATGCCGATGTTAGCGGCCCACGAGGGAAGTCATTCTCCCTGCAGCGGCCCGTGAGGGAAGTCATTCTCTCTGCAGCGGCCCATGAGGGAAGTCATTCTCTCTGCAGCAACTTCTGGGTGGGACTGTCTTATTCATTTGCCTTAATGATGCATCACTAAGATCTACTTCTGGCCCGCTCTGAGAGTCCAGATGGGTTTTCCTTTAGACAGCTAGAAGCCGCTGAGTGGTGGCTTGCTTGCTTTTCCTTCAGACCCGGGCAAGCCGCATTGGTCACTACAGTCCTTGTTTGGCAGGGACTGTGAATATACCAGCAGAAGTCCTGGGAGACTTCTCAAGTGCTCTCACATATGAACTGATTCCAGCTCACGTTTAGCCCTCAGGATCCCTGTTGAGAAGTCAGCAGTGTTAGCCTTGCCGGCTTGCACTTTGCAGGGTTAGTGTGTCAGCACGTGTCAGAGCCACATCTGTGTGCGGCCTTGGGAAGGCTACAGGCACTTTCCCTTGGCCTGGATACCTTGCCTGCCACCGTAAGGGGCGGTTTTCCTGTTCGCTCGCCCGCCATTGGGAGAATGTAATAAACGGGAATGGCCCATGCTTTCTGGTTCCACAGTTCCTTGACCGTCTGCCCGAATCCGGTGTGAACCCGCCTGGCCTCGGCCACCGGCCTTAGAGCCCTCATTTACCTAAAACCAGGGGTTTGCAGATTTGTGGGCACCTAAGGCTGACTGACACTTTAAAAGTGACCCCAGCGCCAGCAGGCACGGAGGGTCTGCTGAGTTCTGAGCTTTCCTGGGAGGAACAGTAGGTGGAGGTGGTTTGGGACCTTAGTACCTGAGTGAGCCATACAATCTTCCAGGCGTTTCCGCAGACCCCCACACGGCATCGGGGAGAGAGCACGGGACTTGGACTGGGTCACTCCTGGATTGTAAGTCCCTCCCCAGCCAGACGAGCCTCCTGAAGGGAGGAGTCTTCTCACAACAGACTCTCATTCTCTGTCCCCATTGATTTCATCATGTTTCTCTCTGTTGCTAGATAATCACAGCTGTCTTGATCATTACTGTTGAATCTCGAAGCCCAGCTTCACGCCTACTGTGAAATCGGGATCCAAAAAGGTACCGTGGCCCTGGCCGGTTGGCTCAGTGGTAGAGCGTCAGCCTGGCGTGGGGGGGTCCCGGGTTCAATTCCCGGCCAGGGCACACAGGAGAAGCACCCATCTGCTTCTCCATCCCTCCCCCTCTCCTTCCTCTCTGTCTCTCTCTTCCCCTCCCGCAGCCGAGGCTCCATTGGAGCAAGGTTGGCCCAGGCGCTGAGGATGGCTCTGTGGCCTCTGCCTCGTGCGCTGGAATGGCTCTGATTGCAGCAGAGCGATGCCCCAGATGGGCAGAGCATCACTCCCTGGTGGGCATGCCGGGTAGATCCCGGTCGGGCGCATGTGCGAGTCTGTCTGACTGCCTCACCACTTCCCTTCAGAAAAATACAAAAAGGAAAAAAAAACCCAAAAAGGTAGCATGTGGAATGGATGGACGTATGGATGAATGACAGCTCTCCCACGGACAAGCGCTGTGACCTGGGGCAAGATATTTTTTTTTTTATCCCATAATATAAAACAAAAAAACCTACCTTAAAGGTCTGCCATGGAAGTCAGAATCTCAAAAGATATATAAAAGCATCAATCTATCGCCTCTGTTCCTCGGTCCTAGGCACTCAACAATGTATGTTTTGTCTCTTCTTTTGCCAACTTTTCACACTCTCCTCTTTCAGCAGGACACTGCTCCTCTGAGACAGGCTGTCTGAGAACCCCGGAGTTCGTCTCTAAGTCACGTTGGACAGAAGAAGTTAAGCAATGCACTGCAGTGTGCAGTAACAATCATGCAGCACGCCCGTCAGTGCGGGAAGCCCACCCACACACCTCCTCCCAGAGGCTCCATTTCCCCCCCACATCCCCGGCGGTGTGGAAACCTCCCTGCGTGTTTCAAGAGCTGCTAAACCAACCGCAAGGTGAAAATCACCGTCATTAAGCAGTGGGAAGACGATATTTGAACTGAGAGTCTTGCAGGGAAGAAAAAAAAGAAAAAGAAAACAACGTGAAAATATTCCCCGAAATGTTTCCATGCCTTTCATACAAAGAAGAAACTTTATTACCCTATTTATTACCCAAGCCAATTCCCTTTTAATCTATCGCTTTGTTCACGGCTGCTCCTCAACAATTCACATCCCCCTGATGAAATCTAATTTCCACAAATGCTTGGCCGGATTCAAAGAGGACAGACCTTTGAATCTTCCTAACATTACTAATACATGGTAAGAGGGTGTAACACAAAGAAAATTAATGAGGAAATTTAATCATCTCCCCGTTGGAATTTCTTTTCCATTTAGTTCCCCCGGGGGGGTGAGGGGGTGGGGGGGGAGGGAGGAGAACGTTAGTGCATACTTTCTGTAGACAATCTTGTTTAATGGAAACTTTGAAAAAACTAGAATTAGTCCTTTGGTGAGCAGGGATCTTTAATTTAATTTGTTTTTACTGCCAGCACTCGGGGAGTTACTCACAGAGTATTACACCAGCAGGCAGCCCGTTAGAACACGGGTTCCTTGCGATCACCCGGGGTAAAGGCTTCTCCAAGGCCTGGCGTTGGGGGAACAGCATGGCTTAGTTATGAGGGGAATTGGAAAGGTCATTAATAAAGTCCTGGAGGAGCAATGGCACGCTGCCGAGGGCGCTGAGGAACACAGGAGGCCGGTCTCTCCTGCATGCTTGGGCGGACGGAGAGGGGCTGCGGCTACGCATGGGGGGAGGGGAGTAATGAGAAGGGGGGAGTGGGGGTCTTGCTTTTATTTGGATTTTTTTTTTTTTCTCTTCAAGTCCGTCTCTGGTTTGAAACACGGAATAAGAGCCCTGCGTCGCTAACTCTTGGTTGGCTTTCCCGACCGGAGTCCGCTGCTCCCGCCGCGGTGGCGCAGGGCCGGCGGGCTCCGCAGGGGACCGGCGGGCAGGGCTCGAGCAGCTCTGCCCGGTCCAACGGCTGGGGTCACAGCAGCATTTATTTGCCTTTGAAGAAAAGGAAGCCGCCCAGGTGCCCACCCCTGGACGAATGGATCAGCAAGACGAGGTCCATCCACGCGATGGCAGAGTCCTCAGCCGGAGAAAGAGGGTGCAGTTCGGGCAGACACCGCCCCCTGGATGAACCCGGAGGACCGCCGGCTAAGTGAAGTAAATACCCCGCTCGCAAAGGACCAGCGCGGACACCATGTCCCTGAAGGGGAGACACACGGACCAGGAAATGCATAGAAACAGGAGGCAGCAGGGAGGTTCCCAGGCACTGGAGGGCGGGGCGGTGGGGGGTTACTCCTTCCTGGGTGCAGAGTTTCTGTTTGAGGTTAAAAAATAAATAAAAAGGTTTTGGAAAGAGACAGTGGTGGTGGTCGCCCAACACTGGGACGATCGTTCGTACCATTGAATTTGTACACTGAAAAATGGTTAAAATGGTCATATTTATGTGATGTGTTATGGGTCGCAATAAAATAAAAAGTGGACCTTAAGAATCTTTTCTCCTCTTTTCCCTCATTCCCTTCCATTGTTCACCCGTTCATCTCTCCTCTCGTGCGCATGCTCGGTTCCCCGTCCCGTCCTGACTTAAGGTGCGGCCGGTAGCTCCTGGCTCACGGAAGGCGCTCCATAGAGCCGTGTCCCCTCCCTCCGTGGCTCTGTGTGAAGGGACCGACGACATAAATGCCTTCTCTTTTTTTCTCATTGATTTAATTTTTTTTTTTTATTTAAAGATAAAGCAACGCTGTCTACAATTGTACGGAGAGCCCTGTTTGCTTAGAACACAGTTTTTAGCCTAGACTGAGATGTCTTAGCTACATTTTCAGTGTTGAGAAGGGGGTTTCTAAGTCACCAAGAAAATGATTTTATTTGGAATTCAGTAAATAAGAAATAGCAGAAGACCAAAAGAATCAACTCATCCCACACACCCCCATACACGCAGTAGCCTCCTAGACAGGTCATCTGATGATCAGTTATCCCCCCCCCTCGCAAAGGCCCCAAGAGTGAAATTGAACCCCAGATGACAACCAGACACAAGTCTCTGTACCTTGTAAACCGGGGGAGTTCAGGAGAAACGTCAGCAAGCAGAGCCAGGGCTTTGCCTCACACCTGCAAACAGCAGCAATTCTCACGAGTAGGAGAAGAGCCCAGATACTTGTGAGGTTTTGACTTCAAGACTGAGAGCTATGGAAAAGATTTCGTCCAAATTAAAGAAGATTCTAATATTTTTTTTTTGCAAGAGATATAGAGACAGAAGCAGAGACAGGAAGGAAGAGAGATGGGAAGTATCAACTCATAGTTGCATCGCTTTAGTTGTGCATTGCTTGCTTTCTCATATGTGCCTTGACAGGGAAGAAGCGAGGGACTCCAGCCAAGCCAGTGACCCCTTGATCAAGCCCGTGATCTTGGGCTTCAAGCCAGCAACCTTTGGGCTCAAGCCAGCGACCATGGGGTCATGTCGATGAGCCCGCGTTCACGCTGGTGTCCTTGGGGTTTTGAACCTGGGACCTCAGCATTCCAGGTTGATACTCTATCCACTGTGCCACCGCCAGTAAGGAAAAGATTCTAATAAAATTCATGCATACAGTTAGTGTTAGAAGAGCACTAAATTGTATCCAAATGCTTTTTTAATGGTTTATTGTCAATTTCTTTTTGATCATACAAGGAAGAAATAATCTTAAAATGTAGGTTTGATTCATTATTTTTACCTGTCTCTTTCCAAGTAGACAATAACATAATCTGGCCAGAGGGATTGACTCTGGGTATTTTTGCTTTTGTTTTCTTTATTTTCCAAATTCGGCATGGCTGTCTTCTTCCACAGCAAGAAAGTTCACTGTCACATGTCCTGTGCTACTGAGCACTGCCACGGTGAGCTGGCTTTGGAAAAGGCTCTGTTTTCAACAGTAGACCTGTGATGAACAAGCCAGCTCTGGGCTCCTTCTCAGACCCCTGTGCAATGCGTATCCTATAACCACGGGCAAACTGCATGCCTCGACCTTACGTCCGGTAGCCGGTCGTGACTCAGTTTTGTAGAAATGAGCCAAGAGTTTCTTCGGCAGTGAGCTTGGAAAAATGTGCCCATAAAACAATGACAGCCCATACATATTTTTATTTTTATAAGACGAGCTTAAAACTTTTAGAGAACCTAAATTCTTAGAAAGAGTATACTACCCTTACCCCTTCGTGATTCAAAAACACAATAAAAACTAGAGTAAGCTACCCTGACCGCCATGACCCTGGAGGCAGCCTGTCCGCACTGCGTGGGCTTTCCCGGATTAAACGGCACACTCTGGAAGCCCAGGCCCATGCTTGGGCCACCCAAGCTCAGAAACAAGGGACACAGCCTCAAGACCACCACTCAAGCTTCCACTGAATGGAAACCCGAAACCAGAAGTGATTGATCCTGTATTTTCAATCGTCTTACACGCCTAATTGGATCGGCCATTTCTGTGAAACTGTCTCTTCAATGCAAGGACCCAGTCCATTAAATCTAGCAATCAGCCTCAACGGATGTTCCCCCTCCCCCAGCCCACCCCCCAGTGAGCGGACCAAACACCCGAACGCGGGGAGTTCACGGGTTGTTTTCCCATCACGTGAACGTGACCTGATGGACGGAACCGGACCCGTGCCCCTGCCCAGCTCAGAAATTGTGCAAAATTCACTCCCCGCTAAAAACCTACTCTTTCCTGCCTTCTTTCAAAATAAATTAAAATCGGCTAAAAATCAATTGGTCCCATGGCCGAAGAGTGCCTTGGCTGAGGCTCTGAGGACGAGAGACCCCCCGCTTCTGGACTGTCTTATTCTGGTAAGGTGCCCGTCAGGCGACCGACACCTGCTCCGTAAATGACAGCTTCCCACACACGCTGACACGGATGTCTCAGCTTGGCCATGCGACCGTACATCCCAGAAAGTTCACAGCCCCCTTAAGTATGGATACTGTATCCTGCTTTTCCCCATCAGCCGACTTGGGGGTCCTCATTTTTTATTCCAAACGACAGTCACCTCAGTTCAGAAAGGATCCGGGTTTCTGCGGCCTGACTGCGCTCCTCTGGGCCGCGCGTGCGCAGAAGCTCCCAGGCGCCCGTCAGTGGCCACGAGGCTCAATCATAAATTGCGGCCGCGTGCGAGCCATTGAGATCATGTCTACAGCAGGCAGTCTGCCAAAATCTATGAAAGTTACAAACACGTATACCCTTCGTCCAGAAAGTCCGCTCCTCAGAGTTCGTCTCACAGAAACGCATACTCTCAGATTTATGGAATGACCTCACTGCAGCGTGAGTGGCTGCAGCTTCTGCAGAGGAAACGACCTCTGTCCATCAGTGGGTGACTATTAAAATATTATTGTCAATCTATAACAAGTGAGGAAACTCTGTCTGCATTGATATGGAGCATCTTCTAGATATAATGACATTAATATATATATTGATATATAATATAGATATATATCTAACATGCTTTTCATTTATTTGTTTAAAGAAAAAAGTTTATCTATGCATTTTATCTATGTGTTTTTATGTGTTTTTTTTAATGTGCAAGGTAGCTTGCTTTTAGCTGAAAAAATTCATTTTTTTTCCTTACTAAAAATATAACATTTTTGACGGTATACAATGTTATGGAATGATAACCTTATTTACTCTATTAAAATTTTAGCACCTGTTTTATTCATTCATTTATTTATTTAGGTGAAAAGTCATGCAACAGCTTGTTATTTGGTGGGAAAAAAATATCCTCATGTCTGGAAAATATGCGGATAATCTTAAGAATAACAGGTCCCCGGGGGTTGGTGGAGACTTCGGAGATGTTTTCTCTGAAATTGGACCGAGTGCCCTGTACTTCTGTCTCACTTCTGTCTCTCCTAAATGTCTGTAACAAAGCCTCATACACTTGTGGCTCCTTCCTTGAAGAACATGGTGTTGCTTAATCACAAGTACGTAATACCTGAAGATACTTCATTCATCGGACAAATGCTTATCAAGGTACCCTCGCTGCCAGATGCTGCAGAACCGTGACAAGCAAGATAGCCACAGAATCTGACAGACTTAAAACCATTTTTTTAAAGATCTGTTTTGTATTGTATTTTGTATATGGATTTGTGTAAGACTATGTAATGGCATGGAAAAATATTTATGCCATATTGCTATGTAAGCAAAACAGATTATACAAGAGTTTGTTTACTATGATTCCATTTTTTTCCTATAAAAAGGTGTATATGTAGACAGAGATACATGTATCTATTTATCAGACAGCGTAGATAGCTTGGTGGGATTGTTAATAATAGCTGTTTTGTGGATGAGGAGGTTACTGGCGACGTTTATTATGATATATTTACTTTAGTTAATTTTCCCTTAAAGATCTGTGAGATGTTCTTTTAAACAAATAAAGAAGCTAAATTCGACACCTACGTGGTTAGTGTGTATTTGGACTGTCAGCTCAGCAGTATTGCATGTGGCACTGCGGTTTTCAAAGGACAGCCCTCGGAACCCGAGTGTCCCTGAGAGAGCTCTCAGGAAGTCCATGGAATCCAAGTTCCTCTCAGATAACACGAGGCTGATATTGGCCTTCTCCTCTCTGGTGATATTGGCATGGGTGGTGCAGACACCTGCAGAGGGGTGACCCGCTGGGGCCCCCGCACCACGAGGGCAGTGAGTGAACCCAACTAACAGACATTCCGCTTTGCATCGCCAGCGCACGGGCTGCGGCACCATGCCATGTCACTAAAAAAAAAAAAAAAAAAAAATGTCCTCGGTGAAACAGTAGCAATGATGAATTCTGTAAGAGCCGGACAGGTCCCTGAATACCTGTCTTTTTAATATTCCGTGTCAAGAAATGGAAGGGACGCATAAAACACTTCTGCTGCACATCAAAGGACAGCGGTGGTCTGAGAGAAAAGGACGTGGGCAGTGCTTGAAGTATGCAGAGTAGAGGTTCCCCGCCCCCACCCCTCACCCGTGGAATATCATTAGGACTTGACAAATGACAAGCTCTAGTGACTCAGATTTGGATATTTGACAAACCAGTTCCTGCAAATGAACAAAGTGAGCCTGTCACTTCAAGAAAAGCAAGTGGCAGGGCTGGTGGCCAATGATAAAACACAAAGCTTTCAAGTGAAAATTAGAATTTTACGAAATTTATATCTGTCACCGTTAACCTGACAGCTTTGAAATACTGTAAAGCCTTTCCCGATGATATAAGCAGTCATATTAATGAAGGTGATTATTTTATGTTGTATCAAACATAAAGCATTCTTTGGGAGACCTGCAAAAACTCTCTGAACCAAGATTTTTCCAAATGACCCATGCGTATTACATTAAGACTCACACACCCGTTAAAGATCAACTCCAGAGACAAGAGGAACGAATAAATCTTAATGACAAAAATCTCACGGATCGTTCTTTCAGATTCCACGCTGTAACTAACGTTTACAGAGAACTACTACTAAACAGTATGGCGGTCCTCAACGTATCACACATAGATTTACCATACAATGTAGCAATTCCGCTTCTGGGTATGTATCCAGAAGAATCCAAAGCAGGGACTTAAATGGCTATTTATATACCGGTGTTCATAGCAGCATTCTCCACCATGGCCAACAGGTGGAAGCTGCCCATGTCTGTGCAAGGATGAAGGAATAAACAAAGTGTGGTCTGTGCTGGACTATCACGCAGCATAAAAAAGGAGGGAAATTCTGACACATGCTCCGTATGGATGAACGTTGAGGACCTTATGCTGGGTGAAATAAGCCAGACACAAAAGGACAAATACTGCATGATTCCATTTATACAAAATACCTAAAGTGGTCAAACTGTTTTTTTACATGTCACAGAGGGTTTGGTAATAGAAGGTTATGTGACACATCTATCAAAATTGTCAGGTCAGAAGGGGGCTGTCTCATACCTTAGAACAGGGGTCCTCAAACTACAGCCCGCGGGCCGCATACGGCCCCCTGAAGCCATTTATCCGGCCCCCGCTGCACTTCCAGAAGGAGCACCTCTTTCATTGGTGGTCAGTGAGAGGAGCATAGTTCCCATTGAAATACTGGTCAGTTTGTTGATTTAAATTTACTTGTTCTTTATTTTAAATATTGTATTTGTTCCCGTTTTTTTTTTTTTACTTTAAAATAAGATATGTGCAGTGTGCATAGGGATTTGTTCATAGTTTTTTTTTATAGTCCGGCCCTCCAACAGTCTGAGGGACAGTGAACTGGCCCCCTGTGTAAAAAGTTTGGGGACCCCTGCCTTAGAACATGGCAAACAGACATGTATGTGGTTTCATGACTGGCCACTGAGTTCTCTCCTTGACTGTTATATCCAAACTTTCCCTGCCTTAGAAGTTGGTCTGATTCATATTACAATACATTAGAATCTTGTATTTGTACAAAGAGATGATTAATGAACAACAACAACAAAAACCCTTATTCCTTGGGACACATTCCTGAGGTTTATGATAAAACTCAGCAGAAACAGGTGGAAGAGCGAGAGGCCCAGTGGATGGAGAGAGAGTATCTTGCCTCCTTTGATCAATGGAATTGATGGTGTGGCCACCGAGGCGCGGAGCGGGAAAGCGATGAGGACTTTCTTGGCTGCATCTTGCATGACTCGGAGTGGAACACTGAGCTTTCTCAGTGACTGAGCACAACCACTTCCCCCTTCTCACACCTGTGTTTGGAGCTCTGCCCTGTTCCTCAGCACCCACCGCTGTAAGGAGCGCTGCCGAGAATGGCTTCTACTGGCCGACACCGGCTTCTACTTGCCGAGAATGGCTTCTACTTGCCGACACCCAGCCTCCTCGCATTGCATGGTCTCTGTCTGGACACAGGACAGAACCCACTTAGCCAGGGACACAGCAGCTCCTGGAAAGATCCGTAAGCAATGCTGGCACGATGTGACAGATCGATAGGTCATCTCCCCTTCCTGTTGGGTGGAATTACCCTGGTGTCTGGCCGCATATGGTTTCTCAGGGTTCCCTGGAGACTTGGTCACGGTTGCCCGCCATGGTAATCTGCTCAACAACGCGCACCTTATTGCTCGCCTTTGACATCTCAGTTTCTCACTTCCTTTCTGGTCTGTCCTAGGATCACCCTCTCAAATAAACTACTTGCACAAAATCTTTGTGCGGGAGGCTGCTCTGGGAAACCCGAGTGAAGACGTGATTTAAAGAAGCACACGTCAAAACCTGTATGGGTTTGGGAACCAATGTCACCCCCATAAACTTAATTTTTTTTAAAGAAAGCATAAGGAACATATTCAATAATATCGAGGTAAATAGGTATGGGGCCCTGTGCGTACCGGAAGCAGTGGGGGAACCCACCGTATAGGACATGATTTTATAACCACGTTGCCATGCATCTGAAACGATTACAGACTAATATTAAATGTAAATTGTATTCAGAAAAAATAATTTAAAAAAAAAAACTGTGGTAAAAAAAAATGTTCAGTCTTCTAATTAATTGGGTTTTTTTTTTTCTTTTGCTGATTCCTTTCCTCTGAGATTTGATGGGTAAACAGCTTCTCAGAGCCTGGCTCCCACCACCCTGCACCTTTTCTCAGAAGAAATCAGTATTCCTAAAACAAAATGCAGACTCCTCAAAATAAAAAGGCAACCTACCAGATGGGAGAAGATAATCGCAAAGCATGCACCCAATCAGCACTCAATATCCAAACTATGTAAAGAGCAGATACAACTCAACAACGAAACAAACAATCCATTTAAACAATTGGGCAGACTTGGTTTCCAAAGAAGGCAGACACATAGCCCCCAGGCATATGAAAAGATGTTCAATATCACTACTCACTAGGGAGATGCGAATTAAAACCACAAGGAGCCATCAGCGCACACACGTTAGAACGGCTATTCTCCAAAAAGACTGGAAACACCAGTGTTGGTGAGGACCTGGAGGAGAGGGAACACTAGCACACAGCTGGTGAGACGGTCAGTGGGTGCAGCCGCTGTGGAAAAGGGTATGGAGGTTCCTAAAATTCAAAAACAGAACTAACACATATGATCTGGCTTTCCCACCTGTGGGGGCTTATCCGTAAAATGCAAGAACACTAACTCAAAGAGGTACGCACAGCTTTCTTTTATTGCAGCATCATTTACAACAGCCAAAATAAGGAGACACACTTATGCATTATGCCCATCAATGCATAAATAGATAAAGACATGGTATCTATCTATATATATATATGTATATACATATTGTATATACACACACAATGGGACATTCCTCAGCCTTACAGTAGGAATGACGCCTCACCATCTGCGACAGCACGGACGGACCTTGAAGGCACCCTGCCAAGTGAAATAAATCAGAAAGCAGAAGACCAGCACTCCGTTTCACTCACGCGTGGAATCTAGAAAGAAGAGCCAACAAAGTAAAACACAAATAAACCCCTCAATACAGAGACCAGAGTGGGGGTTCCCCGGGAAGAAGGAGGCGGGGCGTGGGTGCAAGAGGTGAGCTTGGGCTCAGTTGTAAGATGACCGACAGGAACTAGACTGTGGGGGTGATCATTTTTACAGCAGAGACAAAGGTCGAATCATAATGTTGTACTCCTGAAATTTACATCATTTAAAAGAAAACAAAAACACCTCGTGTGTTGTGGGCTGGACAGAAGCAGCAACACAGGGCCTTTCTTCCCCAGCAGGACCGGCCTCTGCCTCGGCTCGAGGTCTGCGTTCGTTGCGCCCCCTCTTCCACCTGCCGGTTGCTTTTGGTTTTCAGTGCCCACCAGGGCTGCGGGCAAGACTCAAGAGAAGGGGCTCCTTCTCCCCGGGGGGTGAAAGGGTAGCCGGTACGACCAGGCTGGGCCAGCAGCTGCCTCCACGCCCCCAGCCTTTCCGGAGGTGGGCGGTCCCTGCCCAGCCTGCCTGTGCTCCTCCCCCGCAGCCTGCCTGTGCTCCTCCCCCAGCCTGCCTGTGCTCCTCCCCCGCAGCCTGCCTGTGCTCCTCCCCCAGCCTGCCTGTGCTCCTCCCCGCAGCCTGCCCGTGCTCCTCCCCCCAGACTGCCCGTGCTCCTCCCCCCCAGCCTGCCCGTGCTCCTCCCCGCAGCCTGCCTGTGCTCCTCCCCCCAGACTGCCCGTGCTCCTCCCCCCCAGCCTGCCTGTGCTCCTCCCCGCAGCCTGCCTGTGCTCCTCCCCCAGCCTGCCTGTGCTCCTCCCCCAGCCTGCCTGTGCTCCTCCCCGCAGCCTGCCTGTGCTCCTCCCCCCAGACTGCCCGTGCTCCTCCCCCCCAGCCTGCCTGTGCTCCTCCCCCAGCCTGCCTGTGCTCCTCCCCCGCAGCCTGCCCGTGCTCCTCCCCCAGCCTGCCCGTGCTCCTCCCCCGCAGCCTGCCCGTGCTCCTCCCCCAGCCTGCCCGTGCTCCTCCCCGCAGCCTGCCCGTGCTCCTCCCCCAGCCTGCCCGTGCTCCTCCCCCCCCCCCCCCGCCTGCCCGTGCTCCTCCCCCCCAGCCTGCCTGTGCTCCTTCCCCCAGCCTGCCTGTGCTCCTCCCCCCCGCCTGCCTGTGCTCCTCCCCCCCCCCGCCTGTCTGTGCTCCTCCCCCCAGCCTGCCTGTGCTCCTCCCCCCAGCCTGCCTGTGCTCCTCCCCCCAGCCTGCCCGTGCTCCTCCCCCGCAGCCTGCCCGTGCTCCTTCCCCCAGCCTGCCTGTGCTCCTTCCCCCAGCCTGCCTGTGCTCCTCCCCCCCCCCTGTCTGTGCTCCTTCCCCCAGCCTGCCTGTGCTCCTTCCCCCAGCCTGCCTGTGCTCCTCCTCCCAGCCTGCCCGTGCTCCTCCCCCCCAGCCTGCCCGTGCTCCTCCCCCGCAGCCTGCTCGTGCTCCTCCCCCAGCCTGTCTGTGCTCCTCCCCCAGCCTGCCTGTGCTCCTCCCCCAGCCTGCCTGTGCTCCTCCTCCCAGCCTGCCCGTGCTCCTCCCCCCCAGCCTGCCCGTGCTCCTCCCCCGCAGCCTGCTCGTGCTCCTCCCCCAGCCTGCCTGTGCTCCTCCCCCAGCCTGTCTGTGCTCCTCCCCCAGCCTGCCCGTGCTCCTCCCCCGCAGCCTGCCCGTGCTCCTCCCCCAGCCTGCCTGTGCTCCTCCCCCCAGCCTGCCTGTGCTCCTCCCCCCAGCCTGCCTGTGCTCCTCCCCCAGCCTGCTTGTGCTCCTCCCCCCCAGCCTGCCTGTGCTCCTCCCCCAGCCTGCCTATGCTCCTCCCCCCCCAACCCCACCCCCGGCCACCATCCCGGTCACCCAGTGTTTGCATGTGTTTTGCCCCAGTTACCCAAGTCCCTTTATCTCCGTTTGCTTTCTTCGGCCTCTGACCCTCTACAGGCCAAAACGTCAAGTGTCATCTGGTCTTTTTTGTCCTGGTCACTTTCTGTCCTGGCCGCCTCATCTGGCCGTCAACAACACACAGACAGAACGACAGGGAAAGAGAGAGAATTTTATTTGGTTGATGGAGTGGTTAAAAAAGCAAAGAAAAAAAAAAGACAAAAAGGTTGTTTTATTTATTTTCTAAGCAAGCGGCTTGTTTATCTTGCGTTGGCCAGCCGCTCGACCCGGTTGACTCACTGGTTCCATCGGTCAACCTGAGGGAACTGAGTACACAAAAGAGACCCAGGACAGGGGCCAAGGTCACCCGTCCTTCCTCCCACTTCTGATCCGAGAGGGAGAAGAGCTGTCGTCAGGGAAGCCACGGCCCCAGGCTGGTGTTGTCAGGAGGCCGGCTGGGTTTCCTGAAAGAGAGTCGTCTTTAGAGGAAACACGACGTTCTCACCCCAAAATCATCTTGGAGTTTTAAAGAACAGTCTGAGAACTTTCAGAAAACAAAAACCAATTCCTCCCTGAGACATTCTTGCTTCGGTGATATGTTAGGTCTTCAAAGATTATCTCAGGGAGGATGTCAGCAGTCATTCTGAAACCACCTCTAAATTCCTGAGGTAAAAAAAAGGCAGTCAAAAATATATACCAATGGTGGAAGATGAAAAAATGGAGGAAATGGTCAGCATTACATTTCACACACACACACACACACACACACACACACACACACACATACAAGCACGTGTTTTATCATGCAGGCTCACAAAAAGAGCTTATCTAATGAATTCAACAAAGTGGGGACTTACTAAAAAGATAAAGGAGAAACAGAAGATATATTCAAATAATATATTTTAGTTAAATCTATATAAAAAACACACAAAACCTTCATGAATTTTTAAAAATACAGCACAAGGAAGCTCTGCATACATAACCACATTGATTATTTTGACGAAACAAATTAATCAATGTGCTTCAAGAGTTTGAACTACAGTGTGTAAAATCATGGTGCACTTTTGACCGGTCACAGAAAAGCAACAAAAGACGACAGAAATGTGAAATCTGCACCAAATAAAAGGAAAACTCTCCCAGTTTCATACCTATTCAGTGCAGTTCGATGTGGGCTCACGCACAGATTTTTTAGGGCTCCTTAGGTAGCTGTCCCATATAGCCTCTACAGACTCGTCACTGACTGATGGCCTACCAGAACGGGGTTTCTCCACCAAACTGCTGGTTTCCTTCAACTGCTCATCCCACCGAGTAATGTTATTCCTATGTGGTGGCGCTTCGTTATCAACGCGCGGATATTCACGTTGCACTTTGGTCACGGATTCGAGTTTAGTGAGCCACAGAACACACTGAACTTTCCTCTGTATCGTCCACTTCTCGACTGGCATGGCCGTGGGCTGCTCCGCTGTATACACGGTGTTACGTCATCATCTGCGCATGCGCACATGCTGCCACATCATCCTACAGAAACTGGGAGGGTTTTCCTTTCATTTGGTGCAGGTTTCACATTTCTATCGTCTTTTGTTGCTTTCCTATGACCGGTCAAAAGTGTACCATGACTTTATGGACACACTGTACATATCTGTACTTCAATTCTTCTAAAAAATAGTTTGACATTTATGAAGAGCCTAAAACGCCTCCCTTCCCTTTGACACAGAAATTGCTATTTTAGAAATCCATACCATGGTAGTTTAAAAAATTCAGACACCGTTTAATGCTGATGATATCCACTGCCGTATTGATCACAAAAGCACAAGCCTGAAAATCACTTACATTCCAGTGATAGGATTAGACGTTAAAGCAAATTATATGAAGTTGAAAAATATCCCCGAATTTTTGTGAGCAGTATATATTGGGGCTCTAGAATGGGATTCAGTCATCAAAGTTATCAGGATGACAGGAATTGTCATGATCAAAAAGTACTGCATACATGGTGTAATTTCTATTAAAAACATGGAAAACATATATGTACACATGCACACGCCACACACACATGATCTTGACATTCACAGACAATATATTGACGATGTTCACCAAGGACAGAAAGACTGGGAATTTTTGTCTATCTTCAAATTTACAAGTCTCACCAGAGAATAAAATTCTACTTATAAAATGAGCCTGCTCATTAATCGGCTGGCTAGAGACTCATTCATTCATGTAGTACCTGATATAAATCTGCATGTCTATAGTTTAACAACTTATTGTATGCTATGAATTTTCAGGATCATCCAAGGATAAGGGAAACTGATGATTACATTTGTGATCATCAAAAACTTACCAAATACATGTGAATAAAACAGGGAAGAAATGATCCTTGCTCTAGGAGGGTAGCTCAGTTGGTCAGAGTATCTATGGTCCCAATATGCCGTGGTTGGAGGGTCAGTACCCTGGTCAGGGCACCTACAGAATCAACCACTGAATTCATAACAGATCATTGTATCTCTCTCTCTTCCTCTCTCTCTGAAAATAAATTTTAAAAAAGAAGAAATTATTTTTCAACAATGTATGTTTCTCTGCAGTGATTATATACAGTATATTATTTATAACATATGATAATATGTGTATTACATAATATATAATGCATATGATATATTATACTTATTTTGTATATTATATACTATACATTTTCTATATTTCCTTATTTTCTCTAGTAAGTCTGTATTACTCTTATAGTTAGAAAATGGATGTTTATTTTTAAAATGTATTCATCATGTGTAAACGATTCTGCCCTAACTGCTCAGTCAGTCCAGTCACAACAATCTAGCCACAATCCATCTGACAGAACCACCAAGAGTTTCCAGAATTAGTTTGTCACCTTGTATCCTTACATATTGGTAGCATGTTGGGTGAACACAAAAATTCATAGGAATTCCTCACGACACTAAATGTAAATGTTTTCTTCTGGCACATAACTAAATACTCCATGCCTCCCACTAAGACTCCATTTATTTGGAATTTAAAACACACGTAATCCTCACGTGAGGTCAGGGTCCCCGTTCTGCGTGTACCCCGGACATTTCCCATATGACATGCATCACGATTGCAGCCAGTGTTGCGGGCTCCTGTGTTCAAAGTCCGTCTTCCGTCATCAAGGAGAGCAGAAACGGTATCCGTTCAGCGCGCTGCCATCCCCAGCCCAGGGTCTGGTGGCTGACAGTGGCAATGGCCCGGGGCCCAGCCCCGTGTCACTTAGACCCTGTTGAGGACACAGATCCCTGCCAGCTGACAGCTGCCCGGCCTCACGATGGCTGACTTCTTACTATTCAGGAATTTGCTAGAGTTATGTGGACGAATGAATGCTTCCAGGAGTTAACTCTCAGCCAGCAAGAGGTGACAAAGAAATCACCCCGTGCTGTACACAGGCAACGTGGAGACATTCGCCTGGTTTCTCAGGTGTCCACAGCAGGACTGAGTCGCTCATTAACACGCCCTTCACTGGTCTCCCTCCCTTCCCTGGGCAACCCCTGCCCCACTCCCAGTTCTCACTCCGTCTCACAGGTGAACCACCTGCAGCCACAGCCTTCCCCGGGTTCCGCTGGGGACTGAGCCCGGCCCAGACACCTGGCTCATCGTAGGTTCTTAGGAAATATTTCTTGAATAGATACATGAGTGAATAAAATCTCACTGCGGCTAGGCTGGGGTTCACAGCGTGCCACAAACCCTTTTCTCATAAGTGGTGTGAAATTGTTGCTATAAACAAAACCTGTGAAAGAGATCAATAAAAACAAGTTTGAGGACAAAATGGCATCTCCTTGTACCCATAAAACAATTTAACGCTGTTCATGTTGCTACGTAAAACAGGTCCCCCCAATCCAGGCCACTGTATTGTGGTTGTATTTCTTTTTTTAGGTCATGGAAATATGCATTTCAGCCAGGAAGAAAACCACCGCATTCAAAGGGTTTCAGTAGCCATGATATATTTTCTAAGTCCCTTCTTTCTGAGCAAGTAAAGGTCAGGGATTAAACTAAATTTGAGGCAGAAACCAAATAGTTCATTTTTGACTCGTTACACATCATTAGGAAGAAATTCTCAGCTCCTCTCTTCATGAGCCTCCTAGACTTTCACGATGGCTCCTTTCAACATCTGCGAACAGCTGGATGAGCCGGCGAGGCCGGGGTTGGTTTTTGTGTGGCCTAGTGTAAACAATCGTGGGGACACTGATTAATTCCCCAAGACTCGGAAAATAATTAAAGTAACAATAATCCCTTACCCACACACTCCCCCATTTTTACAATCCTGTAAGGGGGAGGTGGCAGAGGTCGGGTATAACATGCAGCCCGTGGTTCCCATGACTGCCGCGGAGATGGGAACCCATGTGCACCCTGGAGACTCATTAGAGGGAGAGCCCCTCCCACGGCCCGTGCCTCCCAGGGGGAAAACAACACACTCATCTGGATCCTACACACCCCCGTGAAACCCGGAGAGAGCTCCACCCCGACGGGAGCCCCTTCCACCTCCACTCTGTACATTTGGGGGGAGGAGCCATACGGCTGCAAGTCTCTACTTCAGGGGGAAAGTCCCGCTGTGAACGTACACAAGAGAATATTTAAGGGTGTGGACCCCGAAGACTTGAACAGGGGGGGGGACCTGAACAGATGTTCGTGCACGTATGTCTATGGCAGCGTGGTTCGCAACAGCCAAGGGTGGATGTCGCCCAGGCGTCCGTCAACACGATAAATGATACACTATTGTGGTACACACACACACACACACACACACACACACACACAGAATACTTAGGCGGCCATAAAAAGGTAGGACATCTTGACATAGGCTACAACGTGCATGTTTGGTTCCGCTGATCTACGGGGCTGGGAGTCGGCTCGCCCACAGAGACAGAGAGTAGAAGGATGGTGGTCAGGGTCTGGGAAGCAGGAGATGGGGAGTTTGTGTTTAATGGAAACCAGGTTTCAGCTGGGAAAGATGAAAAGTTCTGGAGATGAGGGATGGTGGTGGTGGCTAGACAGCAACATGAGTGGGTTAATGCCAACTGGATGGTTCCCATGGTCAATTTTATGTACCATAATTAAATGAAAAAGAACATTCATTGGACATGAGCTGCAAAATATATTATAGAATGGTGACAACAATTCCAGTGCCATGCGGACTTTTTCTGTGTGGACTTTTCCTGGACTCCTGCTCCCTGTGACAGCTCCTAACAGACTGAACTGTGGTTGGGTTGCATTTTTCAGGGATTTGGCATGGTGATGGGGCCAATTTGGACTTGGTGAACAGGTTAAGGACACTACTCTTTTATGGATTCTTGGTATTGGCCAAGAGTTTGCTTAAAGGCTTTTAATCACTGTAAAAAAAAATAGAAGACTGGATAAAGAAGATGGGGCACATATACACCATGGTATACTATTCAGCTAGAAGAAATGATGACATCGGATCACTTACAGCAGAATGGTGGAACCTTGATAACATTATGCGGAGTGAAATAAGCGAATCAGAAAAAAACAAGAACTGCAGGAGTCCATACATTGGTGGGACATAAAAGTGAGACTAAGAGACATGGACAGGAGTGTGGTGGTTATGGGGGGGTGGGGAGAGGGAAGAGGGGAGAGGGGGAAGCGGAGGGGGAGGGGTACAAAGAAAACTGGATAGAGAGTGATGGAGGAGATCTCTCTTTGGGCGATCGGTATGCAACAGAACTAAATGACAAAACCTAGAAATGTTTTCTTTGAATATATGTACCCTGATTTATTGATGTCACCCCATTAAAATAAAAATTTATTTATAAAAAAAAAAAAAGAACATTCAGCATGACTGGCGGTGGCACAGTAGATAGAGCGTCAACTTGGGACACTGAGGTCCCAGGTTCAAAACCTGAGGCTTGAGCATAAGCTCATCTGGCCTAAACAAGGGGTCACTGGTTTAAATGTAGGACTGTCGACATGATCCTATGGTGGCTGGCTTGAGCCCAAGGTCGCTGGTTTGAGAAAGGGGTCGCTGGCTTGAGCGAGGGGCCACTAGTTCTGCTGAAGCCCCCCAGTCAAGGCACATATGAGAAAGCAATCAGTGAACAAGTAAGGTGCCACAGTGAAGAATTGATGCTTCTCATCTCTCTCCCTTCCTGTCTGTCTGTCTCTCCCGCTGCCCCCTCTCTCCGGCAAAATAAATAAATAAATAAATAATAATAATAATAATAATATTCAAGCACACGTCTCCACAGTCTTAGAAATTCAAAGGCTACAGGGACCAGGTGGTCTTCTAAAACAATGAAACCAGGTAGAAACTGCCTCCGTCAGCCCAGGCTACTGTACTGAAATACCACCCACCGGACAGCTTAGAAACAACGGCAGTGTGTGACTCCCAGGTCTGGAGGCCGCATCCAGACACCGGGATGCCAGCGTGGTCGGAAAAGAGTCCTCTCTGGGGTCGCAGCCTCCCTGCTGTGTCCTCACGCGGCAGAAGCAGTTAGGAGCTCCGTGGGATCTCCTGGATGAGACCCCGCCTCCGACAGACCCCGTGGCCTAACACCATCACCCTGGGGACCAGAACGTAAACATATGAACTAAAGGGGGGACACAACCACGCGGACCACAGCAGAGGCACCCTGGGGACACGCCTCATCCAGTGGAGCATCGAGGCAGCTGCTCCTGCGGAGGAAGGTCAGCCCGTAGGATCAGAGATGGTCGCTGTTCACAACCCAGAGGAAGAAGCAATAACTTAGAGCGGAGTCACCCGGCAACGGAGGACTCACACATCCGGCCCAGGCGGCCAGCGCTGACCTCACCTGTGACGTGCGAAGATGGGGCAGCAGAGTAAGTGGGGAGGGTGTGACAGGAAGGGGAGGCTGTGACAGGAAGGGGCGGGCATGACAGGAAAGGCGGGTGTGACAGGAAGGGGTGGGCGTGACAGGAAGGGGTGGGTGTGGCAGGAAGGGGAGGGCGTGACAGGAAGGGGTGGGCGTGACAGGAAGGGGAGGGCGTGACAGGAAGGGGAGGGCATGACAGGAAGGGGAGGGCGTGACAGGAAGGGAAGGGTGTGACAGGAAGGGGAGGATGTGACAGGAAGGGGTGGGTGTGACAGGAAGGGGAGGGTGTGACAGGAAGGGGCGGACGTGTGACAGGAAGGGAAGGGCGTGACAGGAAGGGGAGGGTGTGACAGGAAGGGGAGGTTGTGACAGGAAGGGGAGGGTGTGACAGGAAGGGGCGGGTGTGACAGGAGGGGCGGACGTGTGACAGGAAGGGGAGGGTGTGACAGGAAGGGGAGGGCGTGACAGGAAGGGGAGGGCATGACAGGAAGGGGAGGGCGTGACAGGAAGGGAAGGGTGTGACAGGAAGGGGAGGATGTGACAGGAAGGGGTGGGTGTGACAGGAAGGGGAGGGTGTGACAGGAAGGGTCGGACGTGTGACAGGAAGGGAAGGGCGTGACAGGAAGGGGAGGGTGTGACAGGAAGGGGAGGTTGTGACAGGAAGGGGAGGGTGTGACAGGAAGGGGCGGGTGTGACAGGAGGGGCGGACGTGTGACAGGAAGGGGAGGGTGTGACAGGAAGGGGAGGGCGTGACAGGAAGGGGCAGGTGTGACAGGAAGGGGCGGACGTGTGACAGGAAGGGGAGGGCGTGACAGGAAGGGGTGGGTGTGACAGGAAGGGGAGGGTGTGACAGGAAGGGGCGGGTGTGACAGGAGGGGCGGACGTGTGACAGGAAGGGGAGGGTGTGACAGGAAGGGGCGGGTGTGACAGGAGGGGCGGATGTGTGACAGGAAGGGGAGGGTGTGACAGGAAGGGGCGGGTGTGACAGGAAGGGGCGGACGTGTGACAGGAAGGGGAGGGTGTGACAGGAAGGGGCGGGTGTGACAGGAAGGGGAGGGTGTGACAGGAAGGGGAGGGCGTGACAGGAAGGGGAGGGCGTGACAGGAAGGGGAGGGTGTGACAGGAAGGGGCGGGTGTGACAGGAGGGGCGGACGTGTGACAGGAAGGGGAGGGTGTGACAGGAAGGGGCGGGTGTGACAGGAAGGGGCGGACGTGTGACAGGAAGGGGCAAGCGTGACAGGAAGGGGCGGACGTGTGACAGGAAGGGGAGGGTGTGACAGGAAGGGGCGGGTGTGACAGGAAGGGGCGGGTGTGACAGGAAGGGGCGGGTGTGACAGGAAGACCCTCCACAGGCGTGCTTAGGGGAGAGGCTGGAGGGGCAGCCACCAGGGGCGGGGGTGGGGGGTCGGGGCACGGAGGCGTCAGCCGCAGACGGTGTTGCCGCGGCAGAAGGACGCTGAACGAGAATCGTGAAGCCACTAGAGGGACCGAAGACGGGGAGCACAGGTTGAGCACTTCGAGGAGCCACAGTGCAAGTCCTCCCACCAGTGCTGCCCGGTGACGCTGTCGCACTGCGGCTCCGAGTGTCATTTCTGGCTTGCGGAAGGTTTCTAGACGAGGCAGCCAGAGGCCTAGGCGGTAGCAGCGCGGACCTCACCCGCCCCAGCCCCTACCCGGCGCCTCTCTGCGCCCCAGCCCAGCCCTGTCTGCAAAATCAGGCACGGGCTCTGGGATGCGGGGGGAAGGCTAACGTTCCACCATCTGATCGTCCCCCCTTTCCTCCAAAGAACACACGGACACCTGCCCGGGCGGCCCGAGGCCATGCGCCTCTGCGCCGCGCCCCCGAAGCTGCCCCGCGGTTGCCAGCACCCCGGAGACCCGGAGACCCGCGCTTGAGCCGGCGCAGCGGTGGTGGAGGCACATTGAGGGTTTCAGGGAAGGAATTCGGGCGGGTCTGCCCGGAGAGGCGGCCGCGTTTCGGTGGCGGCTGCACCACGCCAGCGACGCGCCAGCTCAGCGCTTCCCAACGTCACAGCTGGGGGGGGGGGGGGCACAGAGTCCTCATTAAATTCCAAACCCCTGCAGTGGACCCTGCGGTGCCATTTAGTGAACTCAAGGGGCGTGGGGCGGGGAGGCAGTGGAGAAACAAGCCGTTGGATGGCATGGGGGTCAGGGGCTGGCTGGTCTGACGGAATTCTCTGGCGTCGTTGTAGGTACCCACGCTGGCACCGTGCGTGGTCCCACTCGCGTTAGTTCTAGAGCGCATGGGGCTGCGCTGAACGCACAATGCGGTGATGGGCTGAGGGATGGAGACCTACTTACCGTCTTCCACCGGAAACTGAGGCCACCCGGGAAAGCAAGCCAGAATGTCTCCCCTTTCCAACGCGCTCACTGCGTCCCGGTTTGAACTGGGTTAACCAAAATAGTTCCCTGGAGGGGAAAGACTAGACGAGGAAGGGCCTCGGTCAGAGGGGGGGGGTCAGGGAGGGTGTTCTTGGGGAACGCAAGAATAAGAATGTGCGCGCACCGTGGGAGGGGGTGCGGGAGGCTTCCCGAGAGACAGACAGCACAGAGCGCGCCCCTCCTGGAGGCCGAGGCCAGTTCCACCCGCTCAGGGCTCAGAACGTGTGTGGCTCGAGTTCTGGGGAAGTTCTGGGGTGGAGAGGGGCACAAAGTGAGGCCGGAGGGGCTGGAGGCCCTCCCACACAGGTAGGAGCCGTCAAAGTTGGGGTGCCGATTTGAGTCCAAGTCCAATGGAAACCACTGCAAAGTTTCAAGTCAGAAAGCGACGTGATCTAATCTCTGTTTTCAGAAATATCTCGCTGGCTATGGTGTGGCGATGGCACACAAAGGGGCGGAGCCGAAGCTTTGAAGAATCTGTGTCATTCTAAGGGTTTTCCAAACCAGTGTCGTCGTCGTAGAGCCCTCTGTCTGTCCCACGGAGCACGTCGAAGTTTTACGTTCCCATGCCGGTAAGAGACAGCGTGACAGAGGGCAGATCATTTCCCGAAAAAAAATGTTCTGTTGCGATAAATGTGTCAAGCATTTGAACTGAGATCTCAAACTCTCTTCAGAGAATAATCACTAATAACAAGAAGAAGAATGAGACTGTCTCATCTGAAAGGAAGATACACACCTGCTAAGCTGATGCTTGTCATCCTTTTTCATCCGGGGAGGTTGAGGCTTTAAAAATTAATATTCTAAAAATTGTGTTTCTAGTAACGGGTGGCGTCACCTGTTACTTACTCATCGTATAATACACGGAGGAGTTGCACGTATTTTTGGCCCATCTGCAACACTGTGTGCTCTGTTTTTCCTTCCCTCATCATTTTCATCTGTCTGATTTGTTCAGATCCCAGCTCCACATCTTCTCCTGAGTTCCTCAGATGAAACAATGCCCCTCTATTCATTGTGTTCCTCGCTTTCTTTCTGAATACTCACACATTCTCTAATTGTGTATTTATTTGTTATTCCTTGTGGTTACCCCACAAGGGTCTGTTTCCTCCTGTTCTGTTGTGATTTATAACAATAATAATAATGAAAGGGATGTATTTGGGTTTTGTTTTTATTTCTGGCACAGAGCTCCAAAAACCCTTGAAATGTTCTGCGCTGAGAGCAATCAGGGTGTCTTCTTCTCCATGGGTGAACCGTGGGGATGTTACAGCCCGTCAAGAGCCTAAGTGACACCCTGAACTTGCGATGGTTAGTGTCTGAAGACAGAGGAGGGGAGGGGATAGTCCTATAGGATGGCCCTTACCCTGTGGGATTTGGTGAACAATGTTAGAATAGAGGCCATTACTTGGTGGTGTTGGAAAACCCACACATAAGAACTGGTAGTAGAGTCATTTTCCCTCCCAAATACAGCATCACCTCTGTGTTCAGCACTCCACACTTGCTGTCAGGAATTAGGCTGGTTTTCAATAATACATTCTGACTCAATGTAGTAATTAACACATTTTGAAAGGCAATAGTCTTAAAAACTATTGAGTGCTCACATAACAGTTTTAAGAAATTATCATTGTACTTACATACAACTTAGGATACTTTTCTCTTTAACATTCCTTGATCCTCAATCATGGTTGGAACTAACCCTAGTGATGCATTCAGCTGAAGGAAAAAAAAAAAAAAAAGAAGCTCACTTGAACTTACCTTGAACCACTTTTTTTTTTTTGAACATGAATAATGTCAAGAAACCTCTGAGACGTCAGCACTAATTGTGTGTCCATTAATAAAATGGGATCGTAGAGTAATTTGGCATTGACTTGGAAGGATATAAAATGTCAAACATCCACAGAATGAGCTGACACAGAGGGCCTGCTGAGGAGAGGGAAGGGGCAGGCAACGCAGAGGCCTCACTGGGTAAGAAGCCTTGAAGAAATAATTGGCATGTGTAACTTCCATTAAAAAAAAGGGGGGGGGGGAGAAAAAACAATAACCACTTCAAAAAAGACAGAAAAAAATAGAGATTTTTTAAAACAAGAGAAAACAGTGCCCGGACGCAGAGGAGGGCAGCATATGAGTGTGGTAGCCCATGGAAGTGTCGCAAGGAGGCAGAGGGCAGGAAGTCTTCACAAGAATCTCTATTGTATAAAAGTTTAAAGAAATGAAAAAAGACCATTCACTGCGCAGTGGCAATCACTAAAATATATCCTCCTTCGATAACACATTTTTATTGTGTTTTAAATCATTGAGTTAGCAATGGAGACACAATGTCCAATACCTTGCTTTTCTCACCTGACACTACGGAACCATTTTTCTTACATCACTACTGCTAAAAGATAAAGAAAGTAACTCTTTGAAATCTATATAAAGGTCAGAACCTTTCATTCTGTAGTCATCTACAAACGCTGATTACATCTAGACTGTGAAAATTATCCAAAATGGAAAAGCATTTATGTAAAAAAAAAAAAAAAAAAAATTCCTCAAAGCATTATTTTTCATAATAAAAATTTGGAAACACAGAATTTCCAATAACAGAGAAAAGCTAAACAAATTATGGTAAATCCACAAGATAGACTACATTAAGATCATTCAAAGTAATATTTTCCAACAATGTGTACTCTTAGGGAGTAGTTTAATAAGTAACAAGGGAAAGTTAAATAAATAAAGCAGGATATAAAACTACGTATTTGCCTAGGTTTTATACACACACACACACACACACACACACACAACTATGCACAGAAAAAATTTGGAAATGTTATTCTATCAGTATTCACTGTGATTGTCTTCAAGTGGTAGGATTCAAGTAATTTTTATGTTCTCATTATATTTTTCTATAGTTTCTAAATTTTATGTAATAAGTAGGCATTAATTTCTTATCCAGAAAGGGAAAGATAATATTTTTTAAAAGCCCTTTGAGTTAATGCACGAGAGTCATTAGAAATTAAAAAAAAAAAAAAACTTGGATAATTCTACTCTGTACGTGAATGATAGCTGTAAATAAATCATGTTTGTATGACAGTTCTTAATTAGGTGGAAATAGTAGTACTTAAAAAAACTTTCTTGGGTTAAGTTTTAAAGCTTTTGATTCATAAATTCCAAGCTAAGTACAAGAGCTGTCAGGCCCCCCAAATCAATCACTGCGTATCCAGGCCACTTTATTTTATGACATTTTGAAATGTTATTTCACCAATTTAGGGACTGGATATGATCAAGATGATAAAGAATTGAGTTTTACAAACTCTTCAGGTCAAAATTTATTTTTTCAGGGGCGTATTTATGTTTCTTTCCTCTAAAACAAGGCAGTCTATTCACAGAATGCCATGCAGAAAGAAGAGATGTTAATGGACCATGAAGAGTTTGAATAGACTTCCTAATCTGCAGGACAGCTTCAAAGGAGAAGCCCAGCCCGCAGGCCATGGGAGAGAGGGGAGCAAGGGCACAGGATGGACAGAACTGCCCCCTAAGGAGGAAGTAGTTCATAGTCTCCGGGGTGCACCATTCTTCTTGTTCACATTTGCTTCCAAAGTATTGAGGCAGAATATTCAACTGGAGGCCAGTTGAATCAGTCCAGTGTGTTGAAGCCCCCAGTTTGATTCCTGGTCAGGGCACACAGGTTGAGCAACAGTCTACTTCTCCTCCCCTCCCCCTTCTCTCTCTCTCTCATTCTTTTTTCCCATCCCGCAGTCATGGCTTGAATGATTTGAGCAAGTTGGCCCTGGGCACTGGCCCTGGGCACTGAGAATGGCTCCATGGCCTCACCTCAGGCACTGAAATAGCTCAGTTGCTAAGCAACAGAGCAGCTGCCCTGGATGGACAGAGCATTGCCCTGTAAGGGCTTGCTGGAGGTAAGGGCACATGCAAGAGTCTGTCCCCCTGCCTCCTGCCTCTCATTTACTATAAAGAGAAAAAAAAGAATATTCAACTGGGAAGAACAGACCTCCTAGTCAGACTGGAGTGTAAGTCCTGGCTGAGCTACTGGGAAGCTGTGTAACTATTTTTTTTAATATTTACATCACCTTTCTGAGCCCTTGGTCTATAGCTGACATTGTGTTGTAAGAATCCTTACAACAACCTTGTGAGCCAAGCTGAATGCATTTATGGACAGAACTAGTCTAAACGGGAATCGGCGTCTTGTTGGGACAAAGAACCCAGCCTCAGAAATCAGTCACTGCTGTGACTCCTACCTTTGGAACTGTGTGACATTGGGCAGGTGACAGCTTTCTTGAACTATAGTGTCTGACTCTCTAGGATGGGGATAGTAAGACTGACTGCCTCCCTCAGAAGAGTTTGGGAGCATTAACTGAGATCATGCATGTTAGAACCCTGCCTCACACCAAGTGAGCGCTCAGCCACTGGAGTACCATTACTGTTGTTGTCGCTGGAAGCCAGCCTGGAGAAAGAGACAGGCCTGGAAGAGGAGAAAATGAGCGAGGAACACCTCGCCAGACCAGGAAAGAGTTTACGTCAACATTCCACACATGCAACGCTTATCCTGAGTGCCTACTATGCGCCAAGCTCCCTGTCGGTTCCGGAAATCCGACGTCCAACTAAACAGTCTCTTCTCGTTGCAGCTTACATTCCACGAGGAAGAGGAACTTTCAATAATGTGCCTAGTGGGAGAGAAACACAGCGAAGAAGAGTAAGTCGAAACGGCAAAACCCAAGAGTCAATCAGATATGGCACATTCATGGAATAGGAAGAAACCCAGGAGGAATAAGAAAGAAGGACAAGCCCCCACACACCGCACAGATGGTGGATGCGCCCAGCCTGACGCCGAGTGAAGGAAGCTGACACAAAAGAAGACGGTTTCAGTCACGGAAAGTTGAAAAATAGGCAAAATGAATCCTTAGGGTTTTGGTAGCCATATTCATTGAGGCAGAACTCAAGAAAGACAGAAAAGTAGGATCACAATTTTCAGGATATTGGAAACCTCTAGGGAGAGAGGGGAGAGGACGCCATTGGGAGGGACGTTCAGGGGGTGTCTGGGGGCCCGATAATGGTCTGTCTCCTTATCTGAGTAAATATAAAAGGGACAGGTTTTAAACTATCCATAGATACGTTATGCACTTATCTGCAGGTGTATTTATTTCAAAGATTTTAAAAATGGAGAAAAAAGAAAAAAAAGTGAACAAGAATGAACGTGTATGAGGAAGAATTTGAGACAGGGGAAATTGCTCAGGCGAAGCCAGGGACTGTCAAGACCCAGGTCGCGCGTAGGCTGAGAAGCAAGTGCCTGGTGTGGCCGGAGACCACCTGTGAATGGAGGCGAGGCGGGGGCTGGTGAGCACAGTGTTGAATAAAATGTTACCTTGAAGGATGAAAGTCTTTTTTCAAAAGAAAGAGCTTATTAGGCTGTTGCTAAAAGAAGAAAGAGGGGGCGAGGGGAGGAGGAGAAGAAGACAGGTCTTGGGGTGGGCAGGCTAACCACCCCCGCATGGCCAGGGAGGAGAGGCAGACAGGTATGTTGTCCCTGAGTTTGCAAGCCTGTTTTTACACATCAAGTAGGAGATGAGGTTAGGAAGATGCAGGCTCTTCTGAAAGGAGGCACATTAACTACTGTGGACGAAACCTTAGCATCAGCTAGGTGTCTCGCCACCAGAAAGGGTTTATTCAGGAAAAACAGTGTTGCAACCCAGGACCTGCAGACACGGTAAGCCTTGTGGAGCCCACTCTGGCCTGGGGGCCAAGATGGAGAGGTATTCGCCTAAGGCAGGGGTCAGGAAACTATGGCTCACGAGCCAGAGGTGGCTCTTTTGATAGCTGCATCTGGCTCGCAGACAAATCTTTAATAAAAATAATAATAACATTAAAAATATAAAACATTCTCATGTATTACAATCCATTCATTTCCTACCGCTCATGTTCATGGTTGCGGGTGGCTGGAGCCAATCACAGCTGTCCTCCGGGACAACACCAAATTCTTATTGGATAATGCGAAATGTCCGTGGGTCGTTGTATGGCTCTCACGGAATTACATTTTAAAATACGTGGCGTTCCTGGCTCTCTCAGCCAGAAAGGTTCCCGACCCCTGGCCTGAGGGAAGAGTGGGTTTAGAGATGGGGAGGTTAGAGCCACAGACTATTATAGGCTCTTCCCGGAGGGCTCTCGCACACTCTCGCGATTGTACACAGACTTCCCGAAGCCCTGGCTCTTCCCATAGACCCTCCGGACGCATTGTGTTGCCCTCCTGATCCAGACAAAGGGCACGGGAGAAGGTGAAAAGCAGGGAGCTCTGGGACAGACCCAGAGACCCAGGAAGAAGTGCTTGCTCCCTGGGAGAGGCTGTGGGCGGGTCCAGAAAGGGTACCTTTGCATAAGCAGAGGGTCCTGGGGCTCTGAAGGCGCCTGGCTCTTCTCTCTTTAGAATAATCCTGGAAATTAACCCAAAATTCCAACCTGCACTGAGGTAGATAGACCACAGCTCTTAATGTGCTAACTCTTCTGTCTGTTTCTCTCTCTCTCTCTGGTTGCTCTCATTTTAATTTAGAACATCACAGAATGGTTTCTTGTTTGTTTTCTTTTGTTTTGTGTTTGTCATTAGGAAAGAGGAGAATAGGCAGGAGAGGGAGAGACCTTGAGAAACTCTGTGCCATCCCAGGACAGAATGTGGCTGGGGTCCTGCACACCGCGGGAACCACCCAAGGGTACTTCTGACGTCAACTCTGAGCTCTCCCACCGGGGGTCCTGTGGTGGGTCACTGTGGCAAGGTGGGCCCCCGGGGCAGAGCCCTGAGGAAGCTTCCTCCTGCGACCAGGGTGAAGTGGTGTTGGGGGCGGGCTCACAGAGCGGCAGAGAGAACAGGAAATGGTCGGAGGATAAACTAATGGATGCGACTGGAGGAGGGGCAGTGCTGAATCGCTACACACTCAGAAGGGAATTGTGGGGAAAATAAGCAGCAGCTGTTCAAAGGAAGGAGCGATGACGTGGTGCCCTTGAACCTTCAGCAATGGGTTTTCAAAGAGATGGGGTCTGAGCTGGGCTGCCGAGGGTGAAGGGACAGGGAGAAGGGGGCTGGAGGGGACTCACGGTTCCAGGCAGCCTGGCAAGGAACTGCAGGTGACGGGGGTGGTGACAGAGAAGGCGGTGAGAAGCATTTCCTTGCGCAGGGGCAGGGGGTTGATGGGGGAGTCCCCGCCTGGGAGGGGTTGGAATGCCTCACGGTCATCACGTGAGTCCACCGTTTCTCCTATCTTCACGCTTTCCCAGGTCCAGGCTGAGTCGACCTTCCTCCCCGAGCTGTAGGGCTGACCTGACTTGTACCTGACTCTGCCCCAAGTTGGGTTAGGTAGTCCCTTCACGGTGTCCCACAGCACCCCGCCATGGCCCTTGTCACCCTGCATTCAAGTGGCTGAGGTCCCTTCCCAGTGCCCCACAGCACCCCGCCATGGCCCTTGTCACCCTGCATTCAAGTGGCTGAGGTAGTCCCTTCACGGTGTCCCCCAGCACCCCGCCATGGCCCTTGTCACCCTGCATTCAAGTGGCTGAGGTCCCTTCCCAGTGCCCCACAGCACCCCGCTATGGCCCTTGTCACCCTGCATTCAAGTGGCTGAGGTAGTCCCTTCACGGTGTCCCCCAGCACCCCGCCATGGCCCTTGTCACCCTGCATTCAAGTGGCATATCCAGCTCTTCCTTCAAGCAATATGAATTCCTTGAAGCAGGAAGTGTGTCCTATGTAAGGGTTGTATCCCTAGCCACAGTAGGCGCTCCATAAATATTTCTTGAATGAATCAATGGAACTCTGACTATAGCTTTTATTTTATTATTTTTTATTTCTCCAAGTAATATGGAATATCCCATCTGAAATCAACTTCTCCGAACACCCCGCCCTTCAGACAACTCCCCTTCTCAGGAAGTCCCAGAGCCTCCCGGGCACCCACTGCCTCCAGCGGAGGGTTGGCACTCTCTCTTATCTTGCTAAGTGTATCAGAAGGTGACACTCATAAGGCTGAGAAGTTCTGAGGTCAAGATTCTGTGGAGGAACCGTTAGCAGCGGCTGCACAGCAAAGGCGAGAGTCCACTGGGCACATCGGGGGCCACAAGGGAAGACATAAGGGGCCCTCTGATGCGTTAGCACAGGTATGAAGGTAGGGACGGGGTCTCCCAATGCCTGGTACCCCCCTTCCTAAGGAAGCTGGGGTCGGTTCACCTGAAGACAGACCGCAGGGTGGGAGCCCAGCCCCCTCAAGCTGTCAGACGGACACGTAGGCTGTGAGCACACGGACAGGCTACTACAGCAGACTTAGTGCAGTAACATAACCATTGTATCGTGTTTCACACCTCGTGGTAATAAATACAAGTGAAAACGAAAAAAACAAAAACCAAGAAACTAGATGCTAGTGGTGGGAACTGTGAGTGTAGATGAGCTTATGATGATCATTGAGAAAGTGTCGGCCAGCTGAAACCTCTCCCCTTGAGTGACCATCAGTGGACCTCAGGGAGTCAACTGTATATTCATTTGAAATAAGAATAAGACAAAAATTATTATCATCAATCACACACAAAGTGCTGACTATACATTGTTGAAGATTGACTCTAGAAGGTGTGCTACGATTAGGAATTTAAAGGATATCGGCTCTTTATTAAATAAAATAATCCCTGGTGATATACATGTCTCTTGTTCCACTGTCTGGCAGTTTCAAGGACACATTCGAGATGACAGTTTGGGGGCATCCTGGTAAAAAAAAAAAAAAAAAAAAGCCCAGAGGAGTGAGGGACGGGACAGACATGGCCACTATTTGAACTGGTAAGATGGACGGTCCCGGGGTTTCCCTTAGTGATAAGGGGTGACTGCTTAGTGCTTGACTTTATCAGTGAAAAGTGCAGCACAGAGTAAAACGTCCTCGATGAGGAATTCCAGCTCTGTAGCTTTAAGATGTTACGAAATCTATTAACGCTGTACTTTAGCATGAGTCGTGATGGCTGGAGTGCTAGTTAACCCCCCCCCCCCATCTCTGATCCAGTAGGTCTGGGGCAGGGCCTGAGGATGCGTACCTCAGGACCCCAGGGGATGCTGACGTGTTCAAGGAAGCGCACTATTGAGCACCACGCTTTTCACTTCACCCGGGGCGGCACCGTGGATACAGCATCCACCTGGAACACGGAGGTCGCCGGTTTGAAACCCTGGGCTCGCCTGGTCAAGGCCCATGTGGGAGTTGATGCTTCCTGCTCCTCCCCCCGCCTTCTCTCTCTCTCTCTCTCTCTCTCTCTCTCTCTCTCTCCCTTCTCTCTAAAATGAATAAATAAAAAAAATATTTTAAAAGTAGAGCCATGTTCTTAATCGTAGTTACATATTAGTATCACTTATGGAGCTTTTTACTTTTTCTTTTTACAGCTTTATTGAGATATAATTGACACATGACATTGTATCAGTTGAGGGTGTGCAACATGTTGCTTGGGTATGGACTGTATGAACTGTAAAGTGACGGCCACCAGAATGTTAACTACCACCCCCATCCTGTCACATAGTAGCCATCTCTTTCTTTGTTTGTGTGTGTGTGGTGAGAACATTTAAGATCAATCCTCTTGGAAACATTCAAATACCTGATGCCGAATTATGAGCTAGAATCACTGTGCTATATAGAAATACATTAGCTCTCCAAACTTGTTCATGTTATTACTGAGAGTTTGTGCCCTTGGATCAGTATCTCCCGATTTCTCCCCGACACCTCCAGCCTCTGGCAGCCACCTCTCTGTCCTGTTTCTCAGAGTTTGTCCTTTTTTAGTTCCACATGTGAGTGGAATCACACGGGGCTTGTCTTCCTCTGCCGGGTTTATTTCCCTTAGCGTCATGCCCTCTGGGTCCATGCTTGGGGAGCTTTTTAAATAAACCAATGTTGGGGCCCCACCCCCTGAAGAATCTAATGATGTCACTGGCCCAGGGTGTGTTAGGGCGTCAGCGTTTTTCATGACCTCTCAGAGCCATTCAAATTTTTGCCCAAGCTTCAGGATGCCTGTTCTAACCTTGCCATCGGGTTGGTGAGCAGATTGGAGGTTGGTCTGTCTGATTTCTGTTCTGTAGGAAAAGGCTCAAGTTGACAAGGGGAAGAAATGTCAAGTCAGCACTCAGGACCCACAGACTTTTTCTCGACGCCACATTCCTGGGCTGTAAGCACCAGTCTCCCTGTATTGCCGGCTCTTGAAAACCAGGTGTGAACAAAGTCCCGTTTCCCACCCGACCTCCGCTTCTGTAGGCCGTTCTTTCCATGGTCTTCCCAAAATGCTAGGTTGCCTTCCAACTTGGTCTCTGCTCAAGGTGTGTTCTTAGTGTGATCGCCGTTTCCCAGAAGGGGAGAAAACCCACAGGGCTCCCAGAGGGGATGCTCCTGCTTTAGGCATGAGTGGACTCCACACCGAATAGCATCAGGCGAGTCGTTCCCGCTTCCGTTCTTGTTTGCCCTTCCTGGCAAGACGCAAATGTCTGGTAAGTGCTGGCCTTCGGCACGAGTGACCTTCGCCTGGCACAGCGACTGAGCCTAAGTCTAACTGTAAGGTCGGTGGATAGAGGGCTGGTCACGTGGGAACTTAGGCTCTGGGAACTTTGGCTAGGACCGCCCACAGTCAAGCGCGCCAAAAAGAAACTTCCTAGGACTCCTTGGAAACAAAGGCGATTGACTGTCAGCCAGTAAGATTTCTCTACGTCATATTAGCCCGACTGCCCTAGAGGGACCCTTTTTTAAATATACGCGTGCGGTCTGTCCATGTGCGATTTTTTCCTGACCTCCATCTTGCACGCCAGTGAGTCTCCTCCGGGAACGCTTGTACTGAATAAAGCCTTTTGAACTTACCACACTTGGTGGCTCCGAGACCTGTTCCTTCCTTCTCGGCGGGGAAAAATACCTTACACTAACGTGGCTTAGAATTTATCTCGCTAGAACTTAATGGTGTTGCTTTGATTTCATTGTATTTTTTTTTTTATGATTGCCTCCTCTTTATGGTCAGACACAATAGCGTTTCACCTAAGATGACAATGTTTCCTTTTAAAATGAAGTCTCAGTTACGCCAAATGAATGAAGTCCTGGAGACCTACTGTGCGCCATGGTGCCTGTAGTTAACGATACTATGTTACATACTCAAAAATCTGCTAAGAGGTGGAGCTTATGTTATGTGTTCTTATCACAAATACCAATGAGTAAACCTAGCGGGAAGAAACTTTTGGAGGTGATGATACGATCACGGTATCGATTACGGTGATAGTTTCATGGGTGTGTACACCTATCGACAAATGCATCAGGGTGTACACGGTAAATACGTACACATCTGTATGTCTGTCATGCTTCCATGAAATGGCTTTCTTTCTTTAAGTCGAAACTCTTGGGTTGGAGCATTAACTTGTTAATTTGGTGTCAGCCGCTTGCAAAACTCAACTGGAAGTGTAGCAAATTAAAATAAATCTCAATTGAAAATTTAAAAAAGAAAAAATGAAGTGAAGGAGTGAAGTGTTTAAAATGGTGCCTAATAATCATGCCGATGGTTGCTCAAGAAAACAGAAGGTCCTCTGAGACAGGCTGAAGACCGACGTGCCCCACCTCGAGGACAGGGATCTCCGAATAACTGGCAGGGGACGGCTCTGCCAACGTGAGGAGGGAATGTCGCCCTTGTCCAAGTCACCCAACCATCAGTGCCCTGCTTACATCACGCCTGTTGTGAGGCATGCCCCACACGGGGCAGCCCCCTTGACCCGCCCAGGCCGGGACCTGAGCCCTGCAAGGCGGCGGCACACATTGGCTGTGGTGTTCCCGGACCCAGTGCAGTGCACAGCGCTTCCTCTAGGGGCACCACGCTCCTCCGAGGGGCCAAGGGGCCGAGGGCCTCTCACCCATCCTGTATCCCTCAGCCACCTGCAAAAATGTGCTCCACATGTTCGTGCCCTCGTTTGATTTTGCAGTGGGCCCTTTTCCATGTGAAAGCTCAGCCTGCTGGCAGAATGCCTGTGCGTGGTGTGTGTGTGTGTGTGTGTATGTGTGTGCGTGTGCGATTAGTCCTTGAGTAAAGTATCAGTTCCTGGTTCCTCTGTAACACACGACAAAACACAAAAGGAGACCCGCAAGCTGGTAAAATATATTTTATTTGTTCATACAAAGAAATAGTATCAATTACCAGAATTTCCTTTTCCTAGAAACATTTTTTTCTCTGTGTAAAATTAATTTGTGTTATACATAGGACAAAATACTTGATTTTTATTTTTTTATTTTTTGTACATATTGGCTAGTCTAACATCCAGGTTATAAGAAGACACACTGCTCGAATTTGCACAGTATTTTAGATGACGAGGCGGAATGAAACTCAGTCATAAATTAACGTTACAAAAGTGAAAAAAGAAATCTAACCATGCCTTTACGTTTTATGGACCATCCTCATTGAGAAACTAAAAAGAAAAACAGCATTATTGACTTCTGATGTCACCGCTTCAGATACATAGGAACATGGACCTTCCACTTTCCTTTCTTATGAAAATACCATCCATCTGGCAGGGTCTGAAACTGTTTCTCCAAAGGTCTAGAATGTATCTGTCACCCAAAAATGACTTCTAAAGAGAATCCCATCAGAAAAACATCTCCTCCTCCATCGACCAACTCGGTCACTGTACCCCAGACCTGCCCAGGTACCACCTCCCAAGTTAACAGACCACTGCACAAACCCCTCAGAGCAAGCATGGCATCAATGGGAGCCAGAAAGTCCTCGATCTTATTTATTTTGATGTTAATAATTTTGGTTTTAGTGCAAAAGGAAATGAAACCAAGAGGAATGAAGTGTTCCAGCGACTATCAGGGCTTTTCCTGTAAACTGGAGGAAACACGAAACGCACACTAGGACAAGTGGCCAGAACAGGGAAAAGTGTCTGTCTCCGAGCAGCTGGCCGTCAAGCGGTGGCCCTGCAGATTGCTAGAACTGGGGGTGACCCAAGGCCTAAGCTGAGAGCTGGCTATCTTCCCCAGCAGGAAGGCCCCCAGGCTCAGACCCTGCACTGTCCCATGATGGGCGTCCGCACCGGCCAGGAGCTGAAGGCTCGCAAACTGCTGTGAGGAGATGCTTAGAAAGTCTGACTTATCTTATTCCTCTTACCCAGAGAAAAGAGCATGCTCTAGTTCTTCAGTGCTAATTGTCGACATCTGTTTGAATCTTGAGGATTTGACCCAGAAAAGAATCTTGACCCACTTCAGTGTTTATGACTCAATGACCTTCCTTCTTATCTGAAAGTTTCCTGTTTCGGTTTTAAGGCAGGAAACCAGCAACTTCACCAAAAAGGGTCCAGTTTGAAAGAAAGGACAGGGACCTGAAGAGAACGGAAGGCTCCCGCGTGTTTTCTAACCGCATTGTTGCGAACCCTGCTCTGAACTTTCCCTGCCGTTCTACGTCCTGCGCTGGTCAGATGGCGAGAGCGGACCGGAAGTGGACAGGCAGGCGAAGGAGCCGGAAGGTGTGAACATCCACATTTACTTTAGGCTGCAATGGGAAAGGTGTCCTCAGTTTTATTTCAAATGGGCTCTCACTGGAAAGACATGTGACCCATGAGCACCCTGTGCAGACATCTTTGATGCCCAAGCAGCGAGAGGGGAGAGCCACGCGGCAGACATGGCAGCACCCACCTACAGGTCGTGCGATGCTTGGTCGAGGCAAGAACAAAGCTAGCCGGTGACAAAACGTCCCAGGAATGCACGAGGCTCCCCGCCCCAGCCTCCCACACAGAAGGAGGTTTTGCTGTGAAGCATCATCTAGCTAGATCTGGGTTAAAACTTGTGGGCAGAGATACAAACCAGACCATCAACAAGACATCACTTATAGACCAGTGACCTCTCTGATCGTCCGTTTCTAAAAACGAATTATTGCTTTTTCTCTCTTCAGATAAGTTCTCTTAGTCTATCAGGCAAGTTAGCCCCTGCAACATACAAAAAGCGTCCTTTGTAAATATCATGACCCAAACCACGAAGACAATTTGTATGTATCTTCCCACAGATATGCCTGGAAGGATGTATAAGTCGAACAATTCTTTTACGGTAGAACCATTCTGGTTAGGAAATTGACAGGACAGTTAGCACGTCATTATACGATATTGCTATGCGGTTACCCACATGCTCTCCGCTTAGTCGTCATAAAAGATCCCCGACGGCTCTCTGAGCAGAGAGGTGTGGGGACAGCCACAACGGTGTGGGCAGCCTTTCCGCCAAGACCTGGTGAGAGCAGGGGACAGCTGCACCAGAGCCAGGTTCAAGGGCTCTCGGGCAGCCTGGGGCCAGGTCTCCCAGCCTGTCCTTACAAGGGCCACTCCGGGGTCTCGCTTTGGGGATTGGTGGCTACAACAGACCATATTGCCAATCTGAGATGAGCTGGGACTTCCAAGGACGGGAGTTCCAGACGCCGAGCCCTGGGGCGAGGGTTCCCTTCCTCTGCGGGGCTACCTGTCCTATCGAGGTCCTTTTCTTTTCATCCATTGAGGCTGTCAGCCTGCTGGGGCTGCCCCCAGGTGGCTGGCGGCACCGGACGCCCCTGAGCCCTTGGGGTCTGGACACTCAGGCACCCTGGGCGTGTGCCTATGGCTCTGTGAGCCTAGGGGATTCTTTGGTGTGTCAAAGCAGAACTATCTGCCCGGAGGATGGAGCATGGCACCCTCCCATGCAAATCAGAAGAGACCAGTCACTATTTCTAAAGCAGCACCCAAGCGTCTGGCGCACGTATGCGTGACCTGGGAGGAAGCGGTGGAGGGAGCTGACATTAGCTTACACTTCGAGCTGGTTCATGAACCAGGCGCTAGGGCAAGGGAGGTTGGAGGGCTGTCCTTTAAACTCCAAAGATGAAGTCAACGGACCCTGGCACGCCGGCCCTCAGAGGACGCGCGGTCCCTGCCGAGGCAGTGATCCCAGGGTGCGGCTGCTTCTACATCCTCGGGACACAGCACCCCACGGAGCAGGCAGCTGCTACAGGAGGTCTCCGGGTCGGAGTGCAGCGGGGCCCCTAGGCGCTCCTGCGAGGTGCACGGGCGGTAGAGAGAGGGAGGCCGGACGGTGAGACCCAGCCGGCGGGGAGACGGCAAAGGAGTTCAGGCGGCGATTGAAGGAAGCCTGCATACCCGTAACAACGAAACCTCAAGTTGTGCTTTTCTTCTTCTTCTTCTTCTTTCTTCTTCTTCTTCTTCTTTTTTTTTTTAAATATAACGGGGAGGGAGAGGGGGCACAGAAAACACGGAAGCACCATCCATCGTGAGGAAAAGAACAAACCATTAGCGTCCGGCAGCTTTGGAATGTTAACAGGTTATGGGGCTAAAGTCTCTCTAAAGAGTGTGCTAGGCAGCTTAGTGAATTAATTGCTTACGAATTAAAAATAAATTATTATAAAATATATTTCTGTACATTTTACATACATATAATCCATCTCTCTCAATAGATAAGCCAAGTGGTAACTAAGCGACACAGTCCCGGGGTGGGTGGGGCGGCGGGCGGCGGGGGACAGGCGGCCTCTCAGTCCCAGCCGAAGTCGTGGCCGGTCATCTGGTAGAACTTGCGGTTGAAGGGCCGGTAGAAGTCGCGCAGGCGCTGCAGCGCGGCGCGCTCGATCTCGGGGTGCGCGCGGCCCTTGGTCTTGCCCAGGCAGTGCGGCTTGCTGCTGCCCTCGGCCTTCTTGAGGCAGGGGAAGCCCTTGGTCTTGTTGAAGTAGAAGTGCTTGTCCGTGATGATGCGCTTGAGGCCCAGGAAGTCCTGCACGCGGCCCAGCTCGCCGGCCGGGTCGCGCACCAGCCGCTCGCCGCTCACGAAGAGCATCTGGCGCAGCGGGAAGTGGCGCAGCCAGTGCTCCAGGTGGCGCGCGTACAGGCCGATCTGGATGGCGCTCCACGACGTGTCGATCAGCCCCGCCGAGCGGTTCCGGAACGTCAGGCTCTCGAAGGGGGGGATGTCGGGCCGCTTGGACAGCGTCTGCGTGTAGTCCGAGACGGCGCGGGTCACCGGGTCGCGCACCACCACGATCAGCTTGGTGTCCTTGGACATGGCCGAGATGCGCGCGGGGGCCTCGCGGGTGACAAAGTAACTGGGCGTCTTCTCCATGGTGATCTGCCCGTCCAGGGTTCTGGGCATCAGGTCCCTGAGGACAGAAAACAGACCAGATGCGGGTCAGAAAGGTGACGCCTCGTTGACCACTGCCTCTCAGTGTCAACACTGAGAACGCTGGGCTCCCTCCTCATGTGGGAACAGTTGTAGAAATATGAGAGAGAGAAAAAAGATACAATCAAGATTTTTGAGCTGAAAGGAACAGTAATGTCCCATCTGAAGTTTGGAGGCCAGACACTGAGTACCCGAAACGTGAAGGCACAAGAGCGGGACACGTGTTTCTCTTAGATACTTCTGGGGGTGTCACCTCCCCCTTATTCTTCAAGGCACCCGGCTTTTAGGGGGTCCCACACATCTGATGTCAGAACCCAAGGCCTTTGGCCCCCACGGCTGTGCCTTTCCTAAGTCATCGCCCTCAGGGCTCCCAGAGACCTCTCCGCCCCCCATCCTCGCTCACCCGCCTTCGGGGGCTCCGGGCGGTCCCGCTGCATCACAGGGACCACTGACACCACCTTCCCTCCCAAATGTGTACCTAGAGGCACACCTAACTGCAGCCAGCAGCCAAAATAAATAAATACTGGGTGCATCAGGTGAAGCATAAAGTGATGCCCGCTTGTCCAGAAGGAACTCCCGAGACACACTCTAGAAGTTTCCATTTAAAAAAAGAAGAAGAAAGAAAAGACTTGGGTGGTATCTGTTGCAGTATTAATTTTAAAAGTATGTAGACAAAATTGTTACAACCTCCAATAGCTACAGGCCCTGACACCTGGACCCAAACGCAGTTTCATGGTGGCACTCAGCACCGAGGCAGGGGCACCGTGTTTGCTCTCAGAGCCTCAGTGTCCTCGCATGTGACACGGGAACGATTCCACCTGCCGGATTCCGGCGTGAGGAGGTTTAGAAAAGCGAAGCAGTTTGGCTTCCCCGGTGAAGGAACGTGGGCTCGGGCGTCAGACTGCCTGAGTTCAAATCCCCGTTCTGCCACCCACAAGCGGTGTTACCTTGAACAACGTACCCAGCCACTCTGGCCTTCTTTTCCTCACCTGCATAAACGAAGATGCTACTACTGCCCACTTCATGTGAGTTTAATAAGAATTAAAGCAACTAGTGATCATAACAGGCTTGGAGTATGCCTGACATATGGTATACACTTAAATGTACAATTTGTACATTTGGAGAAGAGAAGAGAAGGAGAAAAAAAAAGAGAAAAGAAAAGGAAACTTCCACATTATTTTTGAGCAAATAATTACCTCTCAGCAGGACATTCTAAACTTCCCAGTTTCAATTCAAGCCACTGCTAAACTACCAAGATCCATCTCCTGTACCGAGCACACTTACGGAAACGATGCCGTGAACTCAGGTGGCAGCCGCCAGCTCGGGCAGCTCCCAGGAGAGTGCCCTGCCTCCCACCAGGGGAGGAAGACCCTTCCCCTGAAGGAAGGGAGGAAGACCCTTCCCCTGAAGGAAGGGAGGAAGACCCTTCCTCGGAAGGAAGGGAGGAAGACCCTTCCCCTGAAGGAAGGAAGACCCTTTCCCTGAAGGAAGGGAGGAAGACCCTTCCCCTGAAGGAAGGGAGGAAGACCCTTCCCCTGAAGGAAGGAAGACCCTTTCCCTGAAGGAAGGGAGGAAGACCCTTCCCCTGAAGGAAGGGAGGAAGACCCTTCCCCTGAAGGAAGGAAGACCCTTCCCCTGAAGGAAGGGAGGAAGACCCTTCCCCTGAAGGAAGGAAGACTCTTTCCCTGAAGGAAGGGAGGAAGACCCTTCCCCTGAAGGAAGGGAGGAAGACCCTTCCCCTGAAGGAAGGGAGGAAGACCCTTCCCCTGAAGGAAGGCTGCCTCCACCATCCCTGCTTCAGCCTAAGCTGGATTGACCCACTTTGCCCATTAACCACTTAGATTAGCATAGCACCAGGCTAATGGGATGGAGGATTAAAGAAGAGGCCTGGCTCTCAACCTAGTCTGCACCTCACTTAAAAGCAGGTCAATTCAAACAGAGTCCAGGTTTTTGATTTCCCCCTATGTTACTCCATCTGCAATGGAGCGGTCCACAAGAGTTTAACACTCGGAATTAATGACCACCACAACCGAAGGAAACCCAACCCCCCACATTGTTCAGAGCCATTGTGAACGGTGGCTTAGGGTCTGTCCTCGGAGGACCCGCCGGACCCAGCCTGGGCTTTGGAAGCCAGGCCACCGGTGTGACTCTCAGCGTCCCCACTGATTAAGGCATGTGACCCGGCGTGGCTCACACGCAGCCCGTCCATGCCTCCGTTTGCTTGTTGTTCTATCTGCACCGTGAGAAAAATGATGCCTACCACTTCGGGGTTTCAAGAGGTCGGTGGACCTAACCTTGGTACCAAGCCAAGCCTGGCAGTTAGTTGGTGCTAGAGAATGTTCTCAGTAGTCTCGCGTTGACAGGGTCTTGGCAGGGAAGTGCGGAAGCGAAGTTTGCATACAGGTTCCACCCCGCAGAGATCCACAGGGTGGGGGGCCGGGGGGTGGCTCCGCTCCTGAGAGGGGCAGAGACGCAGGACTCCGCCCTCAGCCGGCCTGGGCCCCAGACCCACCTCTGAACTTCGCTGCCTGCGTTTCCTCGCTGTCGTTAAGGAAGAGCTGGCGGGGACTGAACAGAACAGCTAAACGGGCAACTGGGAACAAGAACCCACATCAGAGGGTTGGCAAAGGGACGAGGGTGAGAGCCTCACTAGGCTCCAGTCGGAAAGCAGAGCTTCCCCCACCAAGAACAATAGCTCTCAGAGCTGTGGGCAGACTTCCTGTGCTTGCCTGCGGGCTGGCCACCCAGGACAGGCTGGGCACCCGCTGCAGGGGAGCCCCCTCCCCCGGAGATGGTCTGAGCTGGCACACATATATTCGAAAGCACTCGGGGACCTCGGGACTTCCCTTCAGTATCACACTAGCAGCCAGGGAACTGCTGCTGTGACACCAAAGCTGCCCCGCCAGCCCTTGTCCACGGGACGCCCCGTGGCCACTGTCCCCTCCGCGGGCTTGGTGGCGGCGGATGGCTGAGAGGCACAACTAGGCTTCCCGTCATTTCAGCCAGCGCCCCCCAAGTCCTCTCTGCTGGCTTCCAGGGTGCTTCCACAGCACGTGGAACAGAACAGCCACCCCCAAACACGTCTCTCTGGCATGAGGATCGTTTTAGGCTGGTTGTGTTTAAGAAACAGCAGACAGGGAGAAGCTCTGAAAACCCAGGTGAAAGCTGCCCTTTTGCAGGAGAGGTCGACCTTTCTGAGAGAAATCTCGCCATCTGTAAGGGCGGCCGTCTCTCTGCACCAGGAAGAAGGACCACATCCTTAGAAACCTCCTCAGCAGAGAAGGCAGGGGCTTCAATCTGCACGAACAACCTCACTCTTCTCGACTGTGTTTTTCCTGGTCACCTCCCCTAGCTGGTCCCCAGCCCCCGCTTTCTCAGCTACCTCCCTCCCCTCTGCTGCCTGACACCTTTCTTTCGTCTTTGGCTAGAGCTGGTATTCAGATGGTGGTCTGAGCCCTTTTGGGGAGTTTCTCTGTGTTCTTGGGTCTCTTCTATTTATACAGGAGGTGTACCCCAGATAAACCTCCTAAGCGAGCCAGCAGGGAGGAGGCAGATGGGGTGAGCTGCTCAGAACGAAAGCCACTTTCTCAAACTGAGAGACACAGCTAATAATTAATTACACAGTGCTTGGAACTGGCCGAGGAATTTTCGGAGACAGTAGCTGACGGGACCCCTCACAACGAGCCTTGGAGGTAGGCATTCTGCCGTCCCCTGCTTCCTCATGAAGAGACTGAGGCGAACGAGGAGGGAGTGACTCACTGAGGGGTGGGTGGCCTGCATGTCAAGATTGGGGACCTAGAGTCGGCCCGTGGGGTGGGATGCTCCCCCTCCGTCTGCTGCGGCCCCCTTCCCTCTGCCTCCGGTGTTTCTTCTTAGCACATGGAGAGCACACTGCACCATGTCCCTGTCCTCTCGTTGAATAGACACCTGCATTCTTTTTTCTCTTGTGCATAGGGTAAGACCTTAATAATAGGTATATCCGTGCTAGAGCCAGATGACTGCGATCATAACTGTTCAAAAAGGAGTCAGGACTGACCGGTGGTGGCACCGTGGATAGCGCGTCAGCCTGGGACACTGATGTCCCAGGTACAGAAGCCCAAGCAGGCTCACCAGCTTGAGCGTGGGGTTGCTGACTTGAGCATGGGATTATCAACGTATCCCATGGTCACTGGCTTGAGCTCAAAGGGCTCTGGCTTGAGCCCAAAGGTCATTGGCTTGAAGCCCAAGGTCACTGGCTTGAGCAAGGAGTCACTGGCTCGGCTGTAGCCCCCCTGCCCCAGGTCAAGGCATGTATAAGAAGCAATCAATGAACAACTAAAGTGACACAACTATGTGTTGATGCTTCTCATCTCTCTCCCTTCCTGTCTTTCTCTCTATATGTAAAAAAAAAAAAAGAGTCAAGACTTGGAAGAGTAGACCACTTATTTAGGTTCATGTACTCGGGCGTGTCCTCTCATTGTCCTGGCGATGACAGCCCAGTGAACTCTCAGGAACACCACATCTCAAAGAGCAGTGTCACAGAGCAGGAACTTGGGAACCAGGAGGGTTTGGAGAGGGTGTCTCAGGCTCTCCGTGTGTGTGAGCACAGTCATGAGGAAGCAGTGGGCCAGGGGTGGCAGCTGGTCTCAGCCCTGGTGGCACCTGGGAATCACAGCTGCTGTGAACTCAACGCCCGGGCCTTGCCCTTGACCAGCTCGTCAGGCCCCGTGTGGGTGAGGCCCCAACACAGACTCTTTTAGAGGATTCTGGCGTGCAGCCAGGGTGGGAAATCATTACTCTGTGGCACCTGTCATGCGCTTCACTCACATAGTCCACCTGTACCCATGGTCCCCTGAAAGGAGACACCGTCATGTTAAAAACATGGATATCATGAACGAGACTAAAAGATGTTCGGTTCCTCTAAGACATATTACTTGAGCCACAGGACAAGAGTGAGGGTCAGACTGTCTCAGCGGAGAGTCAACCAGGTCTCAGAGTGAGTGAGGGGGGACGCCCCACTGGTCCACAAACTGCAGAGAACACATCGCACAGCCAGAACAAGCCACGTTTAATGGGGCCAGGTTTAACGGGGAAAGAAGACAAGAATGTTTGCGTTGAACTTAAATGGGAGCGCCTAGGCACACGTACTCACACACATGCACACGCACGCGTGCGCACACGCACACACACACACACACACACATAACATGGTTATACCAATGAAGCTACCAGCAGAAGACCACGAGGCGAACTCAAGGAACATGCGGGGAAATGGGACCATCTGTACTTTCGTGATAAGGAAGGGCTCACAGGTGCATCTAATTCTTTCATCGCCAGGAGTTAGCTACCATCGACATGGGCAGAGGGGAGGAGAACACACAGGTGGAGAACAGCACTGACTCTAGAGGATCTCTCTGATTTAGTCTTTGGCCAAGGTCTGCGGCTTCAAGTGAGACCACATTTGTTTTGTAACAAGATTGTGTAACACTCAGATAAACGGATGTCCAAGACGGCCACTGGGGCCCTTTCCAACCCTTTTCTCATCTTGAGGCCAGTGCATAAAGCAGCTGACCAGAATCGGGTTGGAGGACCGAGCTTCTCTAACCTTGGGAGCCAGAGCTCGCTTCTCCCAGCGTGCCTTCGCCACACCAGAGAAGTCAGCGGAGGAAATGAACAGCTGACCCGCGCAGTCAGACTGCTCGCTGGGGACCGGCTGTCCAGGGCTTTGGAGAAGCACAGAGTTTACACCTGAACAGCCAAGTCCCCACGGGGTCCTCACGTGACTGCCGGAAGCAAAATATCAGAGACCAACCTTCAGGCCTAAATGAGTCGGAGACCCAAAGCAACCAGAGAAGCAACCAGAGAGGAGCTAAAAGGCCGGTAACACTTGAGTTCTCCAGTAGCAAGTGTTGCCCTGATGTGTTTTTTTTCCTGCCTCTTTCGTTCCCCGGGGGCATGCCTGCTCCCGTGGTCCAGCGCCTGAACGGAGTAGGGTGAACCCGCGAAGTACACAGCCAGAGAAAGGAAGACGAGGGGAGTGGCCGTGTGCTCACTCACTACCTACGGCCAGACAGATGCTGAGACATTGACAGGACACAGAGGATGGCAGTGGGTGAGCCTCAGAGAGGAGGCTACGCTGCCAGCCGCCTCGGGCTCGGGTAGGCCTATCTCCCAGTCCGGCTGAGGAAAAACTGAGAAGAGTCGGAGGAGTTTTGGGCCACCCTGTCCCCTCCCTCCCCACCCCACCGAGGGAGAACGACTTCCGTGCTTGGTTGCAGAAATACCCACATTTTCTAGACTACAAAGATATATACAGCATATATATATATATATATATATATATATATATATATATATATATAATCATCTACTTTTTAACCTTCTCTACTACTACATGGTAAATATCGTCATTTTTGGCATCCGGCTCTATGAATTTTGACGAATGCGTAGAATTGTGTAACAACCACCATCAGAACGAATCCACCGTTCCATCAGCCCCTAAACCTGTCCCTTTCTGTGCTCTTCCAACAAAAATCTTAAAGCAGGCTGTCTTCACAGGACAAGTCTCTTCACAGGGAGCCAGAGGCTGCCCAGGTCCTTGGTTGGATCCTGTTTGGAGGAAAAAAATCAATTGAAAGGAGAAGAATGGTCAATAGAGACAAGAAGACACTTTGACATAGAATCATTTACTGTTGCTTTAAAAAAAAGGACGCGTTGTCTTCACGAAAGTTTCCGTCAGTCCTCCACGGAGGACTCCAGTGCTGCTTCCAGTTGGCATGTCCCCCCTGGCCACCCTCCAGACTTTCTAGGCCTCGGATTCCTGGACTACAACCCAGCAGAGGACGTGGCCGTGTGCCGCTCACGCTGGTCAAGTACTTGGGTGATAATCCCAAGGGCTCAGGCCAGGAAACTAATGCTGCACGACCTTCAGCTTTTCCGCAGAGCCTAAGCCCAGGCTCTAAGATTTCTCATAAACAAAAGGGCAACAGCAAGAAGAATGGTTACAAACAGCAGAGTCAGAGGGTCCAGGAGGGTGGCCTCCCGCGTCCTCCACCCATAAAGACAAGCAAACCAAACCAACCAGCTCTTCCTGGCATCCATCGTGCCAAATCTGGTTAGGAAATAAGGATGGCCTCTTAAAAAAAAGGTAAAACCAATTAAGTATCTTTTTTTTTCTTTTTTTTGGAGGAGCCTATAAACCGGAGAAAGCAAGTATCAGCAGCAAAATGAAAAACACTGGCCTCCCCAGGGATTAGGAGCGAGAGAAGGACGAACAGGCGGAGCACAGAGGATTTCCAGGGCAGTCAGCCCACTCCGCGTGATTGGGTAACGGCGGACACACATTATTAGGCCTTCGTCCAAATCCACAGAGTGTACACCGGGACCTGCCCCGAGTGTGAGCCATGGACGCTGGGTGGTAAGGATGTGTCACTATAGGTATTCTAACAAATGCCCCCTCCGGTGGGGCAGGGACCGGCCCCGAGTGTGAGCCATGGACGCTGGGTGGTAAGGATGTGTCACTGTAGGTATTCTAACAAATGCCCCCTCCGGTGGGGCAGAGACCTGCCCCGAGTGTGAGCCATGGACGCTGGGTGGTAAGGATGTGTTACTGTAGGTATTCTAACAAATGCCCCCTCCAGTGGGGCAGAGACCTGCCCCGAGTGTGAGCCATGGATGTTGGGTGGTAAGGATGTGTCACTGTAGGTATTCTAACAAATGCCCCCTCCAGTGGGGCAGAGACCTGCCCCGAGTGTGAGCCATGGACGCTGGGTGGTAAGGATGTGTTACTGTAGGTATTCTAACAAATGCCCCCTCCGGTGGGGCAGGGACCTGCCCCGAGTGAGCCATGGACGCTGGGTGGTAAGGATGTGTCACTGTAGGTATTCTAACAAATGCCCCCTCCAGTGGGGCAGGGACCTGCCCCGAGTGAGCCATGGACGCTGGGTGGTAAGGATGTGTCACTGTAGGTATTCTAACGAATGCCCCCTCCGGTGGGGCAGAGACCTGCCCCGAGTGTGAGCCATGGACGCTGGGTGGTAAGGATGTGTTACTGTAGGTATTCTAACAAATGCCCCCTCCAGTGGGGCAGAGACCTGCCCCGAGTGAGCCATGGACGCTGGGTGGTAAGGATGTGTCACTGTAGGTATTCTAACAAATGCCCCCTCCGGTGGGGCAGGGACCTGCCCCGAGTGTGAGCCATGGACGCTGGGTGGTAAGGATGTGTTACTGTAGGTATTCTAACAAATGCCCCCTCCGGTGGGGCAGGGACCTGCCCCGAGTGTGAGCCATGGACGCTGGGTGGTAAGGATGTGTCACTGTAGGTATTCTAACAAATGCCCCCTCCGGTGGGGCAGAGACCTGCCCCGAGTGTGAGCCATGGACGCTGGGTGGTAAGGATGTGTTACTGTAGGTATTCTAACAAATGCCCCCTCTGGTGGGGCAGGGACCTGCCCCGAGTGTGAGCCATGGATGTTGGGTGGTAAGGATGTGTTACTGTAGGTATTCTAACAAATGCCCCCTCCAGTGGGGCAGAGACCTGCCCCGAGTGTGAGCCATGGACGCTGGGTGGTAAGGATGTGTTACTGTAGGTATTCTAACAAATGCCCCCTCCGGTGGGGCAGGGACCTGCCCCGAGTGAGCCATGGACGCTGGGTGGTAAGGATGTGTCACTGTAGGTATTCTAACAAATGCCCCCTCCAGTGGGGCAGGGACCTGCCCCGAGTGAGCCATGGACGCTGGGTGGTAAGGATGTGTCACTGTAGGTATTCTAACAAATGCCCCCTCCGGTGGGGCAGAGACCTGCCCCGAGTGTGAGCCATGGACGCTGGGTGGTAAGGATGTGTTACTGTAGGTATTCTAACAAATGCCCCCTCTGGTGGGGCAGGGACCTGCCCCGAGTGTGAGCCATGGACGCTGGGTGGTAAGGATGTGTTACTGTAGATATTCTAACAAATGCCCCCTCCGGTGGGGCGGGACGAGGCTCACGGAGGGGCAGAGGGCGTGTCGGGAACCTCTCTGTGCTTTTCTGCTCAATTTGGCTGTGAACCTAAACCACTCTAAAAAAACGTCTTTTGGCCCTGGCCGGTTGGCTCAGCAGTAGAGCGTTGGGCCAGCGTGTGGAAGTCCTGGGTTCTACTCCTGGCCAGGGCACACAGGAGAAGCGTCCATCTGCTTCTCCACCCCTCCCCCCTCTCCTTTCTCTCTCTCTCTCTCTCTTCCCCTCCTGCAGCCAAAGCTCCATTGGAGCAAAGTTGGCCCGGGCACTGAGGATGGCTCCATAGCCTCTGCCTCAGGCGCTAGAATGGTTCCAGTTGCAACAGAGCAACACCCCAGATGGGCAGAGCATCACCCCCTGGTGGGCATGCTGGATGGATCCCAGTCAGGCGCATGCACGAGTCTGTCTCTCTGCCTCCCTGCTTCTCACTTCAGAAAAAAAAAAAAGTCTCTATAGGAACTATGGTTTTCTCCCGGGGGGAGCATGGGGTCCCACACGCTCTCACACTCAGCCTAGCTAGGCTTCCGTCAGAAGGGCACTTGCTCGTCACCACCATTTCCCAACCCTCACTGTCTCAGGTGACTTCTGTCTGGGGGGGGGCAGGGCAGCTCCGCCTCATCCACCCTGGCTCCTTCGCCCCTGCCAACCCCTCAGCAGGAGAGGAAGACCCCCCTCCTAGGTGAAAGCAAGCTCTGTAAAAGGCAGCGTGCCTTATCCTAAGAGATGCACGACAAAGGACAGAAGATCAAACTTTCTACCTTGAAAATAAAATTTAAAAATAAAGTCTCCTCTGATGAAAGGATGCCTGGGAGTTACTGAGCTTTCTGCTCCCAGGCAGAAGGGGGCCTCCCAGCCCCTCTCTCCCTCCGCTGCCTGTCCTTGGCACAAAGGCCTCAGGGGCCAGCCTGCCGAGTCCCGGAGAGAGAGGGAAGGACTGGAGGACCAGGTGGAGAGAGAGGGAGGGACTGGAGACCCAGGTGGGAGAGGCCAGGGCTCCGCTCCAGGCTCAGCATGACGTGAGCGCTTCATCTTCCGGCCCAGGGCAGCCAGGGCAGCCCGCCGGCCGGCTGACCTATATGGATGCACAAGGGGCCACCTACTAAATTCTGAGACCTACAGTAACCACACAGGACGGTCCGAAATTAGCACTCCTTCACTGCAGGGAGCCCCTTACAGTCTGTACCGTGACTGGGCTGGACTCCTGTCTTTCTGCATCTACAATAACACACACTTGGAATGTCACTGTCACCCCCTTGACCCAGACCCCCCAGGACACAGTCTCCCCCTGGAGTGGGAGACCATGAAACGCCTCAGTGACATCTTATTGCCCAAATACCTCCTTTCCAAGCCGTTGATGTTCGTTGTTAACGACCCCGCACCCGCCGATGGAAAAGCAATCTCTTCACCCAACCCCAGAGATTCCCCCCCGGCTTTCTCCCGCCCCCCAATCTACCAGTCCAACCCCCGTGAACTTCACATAACTGTCCTCACGCCGACTCCTTGGATCCTAACAAACAGCACAAACTGCCTACCAGCCATTCTCAGGAGCAGGACTCAGCCCGCTGGGATTTCTCTCCCAGGCCATTGTCACCCTGGCTCAGATAGACTCGTGAAAGTTCTCTGCAGTTCAGACGTTTCTTTCTTACATCATCATCGTCCACACGTGAAAAGGTGGAAAGAAGGTGACGTGGCGGAAAGGTGACAGGGAGTAGAAGTGACACGGAGGAGAGGCGATGCTTCCTAAGAGGTGAACTCCGCCGCGGCCAGACATGTCCTAGAGGGGGCAAGACGCAGCCAGCGGGCGGCCGGGGGCACGTCCTCCGGGTTCGCTGGGCGCTTGGCGCCTCAGACCAGAGTGGAAACATTCTCAAAAGAAAATTCAGGAGGAAGAGAAAGAGTGGGCACCAGTGATTCCAGTCCCACCACGGGAGTTTCCGTGGTGACAACTGTGAGGTGGCTTATCCTTATCTGTCTTCTAAAACCCACCTCAATGGGCCCCCCCAAAGCTCCTCGGTCCTTCTACGTATGACCTTAGAACCCCAGCGGACTGCAGGGGTCAACCAGACAGAAGCTACGGCCTACTCTGTACAGGAGGAGACACCCGGGGACAAGAAGGAAACTCGTGCTAGACAGCTGGGCCACAGACAAGGATAGAAGAGTTGTTTTCACCCTGGTAAGTCTCCCCCTTTCAAACAGCCTTCTTCCCAGGGGAGGATGAGGAGGAGGCAGGGGAGGGGGTGGAGGAGGTGGGTGGGGAATGTGAAATCTGGAACCCCCTTCCTTGGGTGGGAAGACTCAAAGCCCACCAGTCCTGAGCTCTTCTTCAAAGGGCTACATCTCCAGAGATAATTATCCCCATTTGGGGGAGATGTTTGCATATCAAAGCACTCCTTGGGGAGGGTTTAAAATCATTGAAAATGAAACTATAAACAGTCTTGTTCTCCTCAGTCTCTCTCTGGTCTGGAAGCTGAAGGAGGAGGCCAGCCGGAAGTGATGTCATCATTCATTACAGACTTTACAGGGTCCCCCCCCCACCCCTTTATTAAGGTAATGGGTAGGAAAGGAGAGAAATAACAAAGGATGGGGTCTTTCCCCCCCCTCTCCTCCTCTTCCAACCCTTCCTTCTCTCTCTCCCCCCAACCCCCAACCCCCAACCTCCAACACAAGGATTTGGCCTCCATTGTCCTAGAATTTCAATACTGCTCAGTAAATGAAAAGCTTTTGAATGCCATAAGGGGGTGGGGCGCAAAAGAGCATCCCGCTCCTCTGGGTCAACTCGAGATTCCTTTCATTTTGGCAGAATCCTCTGTTATAGACCCTGCTTCACAAAGGCCTGAGTTCCTGTCCCTGGAAGGGGCTGGGGGTGGGGGTGGGGGCAGCGGGATGGTGGGAGGGTTTCAATTAAGAGCTAATAGCCTTTTGTGCCGGGGCTCTCTGGGCACCGCTCATGTTTGTTGTATATTACTGAGTGCCAGCCAGGACAGATCGGTGAAATCAGAGAAATCTGTGTCTGTTTCCTGAAGAAAAAAAAAAAAAATTTTTTTATCAAAGAAAGAAGGAAGGAAAGAAAGAAAGAAGAGAAAAAGAGAAGAAAGAAAGAAAGAAAGAAAGAAAGAAAGAAAGAAAGAAAGAAAGAAAGAAAGAAAGAAAGGAAAGGAAAGGAAAGGAAAGGAAAGGAAAGGAAAGGAAAGGAAAGGAAAGGAAAGGAAGGAAGGAAGGAAGGAAAAGAAGAGAGAAAGAAAGAAGAGAGAAAGAGAAGAAGAGTTTTCTTGGAAGCGGACTTTAGAAAGCAGCATGGGCCCTGCCACTGGGCAGAGAGGGGTGGACAGAGGACCCGGACGGAGAATCAGGCGCCGATGCAACTGCAGAGGGGCTGAGGTGGGAGCGGGCTGCCCCCGCCTGCCCAGCTCCTCTCTGCAGAGCCGGCCTCCCTGCCCAGAGCGGGCTCCTTCTCCCTGGGGCAGTGGCAGCACCGCTCATGTCGGTCACACCCCTGGTGACAAAGGGTCAGCAGCTTCTCCACCTCCACAGCTGCCCTCCGTGTGTGTCTCACATGCTTCTTTCGTTCTCTCCTCAGTTCCCGCCTCTCCGCAGAGAAGGGGCCCTCTCTCCAGGGCCCCGGGTCGCTCTCTGCCCGTGTTTGTAAACAGGCCCTCACCCAGGAGCTGCTGGCCCACTCCGCACTCACCACTCAACACAGAGAGTGAAGTCACTGCAGGGAAGCCAGCAGAGTGGGGGAGGGGCGGGGTGCTTCCCGGCACTCAGTGAGAGCAGTGGGCACGGGCATCGGACCTGCCGCTTCTGGTTCCTGTACCGCCCCTGGCAAGAGCCGAAGACGCTGGACCAGCACTCACAGCTCTGAACACCGTCTCCCTGCGTCTAGCAACTGATGTACTGGTTGAACTGGGGGTTCTTCGGCTCTGAAACCCTACAAGATGACCTTCATCATCTCCACTCTCCCAGCAGAAGGCTGACGCAAGTTGGCGGAGTTCCAGTTAGAATCTCTGTAAATATTTGAAGGTTCAACATGGACCCACTGTGTCTCGGGCGTGGGGACCAACCCCAAGAGCATACTTCAGATCGAGGCCCATCAGGTGTACCCTAAAACCATAGAGACCCATCTGTTAGGTCGCCTCATTTGTCGAGGTGCTTGGTGGAAGGCCAGGCTGTGTGTGGCCTTGGGCAAGTTGCTGTCCTTCCTCATCTGAGAAATGGACATCTTTGGACTGCTGGAATGTACTTTGTAGGCGACAAGCTTGTAAAGCAGCGAAACCCTTCCTAAGAGCACAGTGGGACCAGCCCGTCCGCCTTCCCTCTGTTACCTATTTCCTTTGACATATGGCTGTTGAAACAAGGACTATTTCTAGGAAAACACTGCTGAGGAAAAAGAAACAACCAAATTGATTCTTAAATTCAGACGCCCGTGTGAAAAAAAAAAAAAAAAAGTCTTTGAAAGAGTCTCAGTTTCCTGAAACTCTTCCCTTGTGCTGTGAAGAATCCCATCTGTGGCCCTTTCTTCTTAGAACCCTGGTAGATCGCTGGGGACAGAGGGACACTGACCTGCCTTCCTGGGTTGACATCACTGAATGCACGTGACATTCCAAGTACCGGGGACCCGAAACTGCCTTTCTTCCCACCTTCTAAGTTCTAGCCGGGCTAATAATCCAATGAGCAGAGACAGGCTGATATGGGAAAATGTACAGACTCTCTTCCAGGGGTAGACGCCAGGGGGGTCACTGGTTAGGTGCCCGGAAGAGGCATTGGGCTGTTGATGTTTGTATGACATTATGGACCAAGGAGGAAGGGGACAGGATGGGACTTTGGAAGGGCAAGTTAGGCAATTTACAGGTAGCTTTAAAAAAGAGAGAGAGAGCGCATGAGCAAGCAAGCTCTTGCTACGCCATCCAGAAACAATAGAACTCGGTGTGTGTGTGTGTTTGGGGGTGGGGGGGAGGGTGTCCACCAAGCCCGCCTGGAACCTTCTTCTATAATGCTGAGATGTCTATGCTAGCACTTCCTCCCTGAAGCACGACAGGACTTCGCCTCCCAGTCCGAGGCAGAAAAGGGGAAGCTGTGAAAGGTTCTTTCTGAGTGTTTTTTTTTTTTTTAATTAACCAGCTTAAAAATCGACACCCCTCAGGCACAGTTTGGGGGTTGCAAAACTTTGGTTCCCTTTTACAAGCCAAAGAAGAATGGGACGGACATGAGGCCGTCTTCAACACAAACACAGCCCACTTGGGAGGAATCTCTTTTTTTTTTTTCTTTTCTTTCTTTGACACGGCACAGAGTGGGGTTTACAAGGAGTAAAACAGCCACAGTTTAGGGGAGGGGTTCCCTCCTTGGAAGAGGAAAAGGAAACCACACAAGGGCTGGAACCGGACCCACGGAGTGAAGGCTTCGACAGAACCATCCATCTGCTTTCCTTCCGGCCTCCTGACTGTGGGGCCGCTGTAGGAGTTCGGGACGAGAGGAATCCCAGTGAACTCTTGACTTAGATCCGAGATAATGGCTCCATCCTGCTCTCTGCCTGCCCTTCTCCTCGACAAACAGAACACCCTCCTCCCCATTTTAGGGTTATCGGCCGAAAACAGTAACATGTAAAAATTAGGTCAATAAAAATCTTGTGACAGAAGTCTGCGTGACACTGAAATCCAGAGAAATGAGTGCTAAGAAACGCCCCTTATCAGGGGCTTTACACAGCTCAGGAAGGTCTTAGAGAAGAGCTCTTTCCCACCCCGAGAGAACAGCTAAGAGCGAGTGTGAACTTGGAGAGACTACTGAGGAGCCCAAACTGCTCTGTCTCCTCTGGGCCTCCACTTCGTCCCCAGTACTTACCTCTCCCCAGTGGGTCTGACCTCCTGCTTGAAGCTGACCAGAAGGTGTCTTAGGAACACCAGCGACAGGATGAGGCCAACAGAGACTCGAAGGACACCCATTGACGTCCCTGGCTTGCACCCAACCCCTTTTGGGGATTCTCAGCTTGGGAAGCAACATGTTCAGCAGGAGAAAAGTAAGTCGAACCTCCCCAGATTCTCATTCATTCTTTGTATGCTCAACCCTCCCCCCCTCTTTAATATATAAAAGCAGTCGATGTGCGACAGAGGGTCACCCAGAGCGTGACTTGCTTTGTGTGTTTCACGCCCACAGATAGAAGCGATGGAACATCCAGGAGGCTGAAGCTATCACATGGTCCGCCACGCTGTTTTATTTAGGGACATCCACGCTGTACTTCTTACAAGCAATGAGGACTCTGGTAGACGAGACACCACCTGGCTGGCGAGTCTTCACACTTCCAGCAATCCCTCCCTGCCCCAGAGAAAGTGTGCCCTGCCCACCCACCCCCCAACTCCCAGGGGGGCACAGAGCTGTAAGCACCAAGGAGATCAAATAACTCAATGTTGGTGAGGGAGCTGGCGAGAATTACAAGTGAGATTAGCCTTTTACCCTGTCTGAGCCCGAAGGAAAAACTAACCCAGGATCTATTTTTTTTAAGCCTCGTGACTGTTTCCGGAGGACACCCTGTTGGGTCAAAAATGCACTGCCTTCCACGTTTTGTTGTGTATTCGTTTGGACGGTGAGTTTTAAAGATCTTTATCTCCCAAAGAAGTACAAGGAAAACAGCAAAACACCAGGCAGAGGAAGCCGTCGACAATACTCGCTGAACGGAGGCATACACGAATGAATGAGAAGGAGGTGAATGAGCAACGCTTACTGCTAACGACTAGAGGTCCTAGTGCAACTCCGCAGAGACCCGGGGGCCAGCTGGGATAATACATTGCCATTTGGGCCGGGTTTGAAAATGGCGTCGATCTCAGGAACCTGACGCCCTAATACGTTAATTCTCATCTAGGACAACATTTACGTGTCATCTGACCCATTCCATTAAGTGACACAATTACGTTAAGAGGCCCCTGCCCATAAAGAAGGTCTCGCGCCTGAATTCAAAGCTCACTCAGACAGAGAACAGGCAGGGCAAGGGGCTCAGTGCTCCTTATTTCTCCCGTGGGACAGAAAGCAAGCCGTGACAGCTCCCTCGTGAACTGCGAATGCCCCGCCCCCGGTGGCCCCGGAATCAACCAACGTCTCCATTCGGACTAATAAGCGGTTGCAGTTAATAGTAATGAGAAAATGACTTTAATGAGCTGATTTATATTAATTGTTATTTTACTTGTTATTTTGCTTTAATTATGATTAAAATGTGTTTGCGTTCCCAGACACCCCACATCAAGTGACGGGATGGGGGAAGGTACCCCACCCAGTGCCTCTGTCGTAGGGCGCTTGAGAGGAAAGCGGGCTAGAAATGTAAACCACATAGCCCTCACCACGGCTGCTCAAGGAATCGGTGATCGGCAGGTATGTGTCGTGATGGGGTGATTCTTGCCCTCCAAGAACACTGTGCATTTAGAAGGAAATTCCACATGCAGAAAGTTTACCAGTTGGTGTCGAAAACTTGGCCCAAAGGAGGTATGTGGAGAAGAAAGCACCCAGGAGCTGTGTCCTTTGAGAACTGAAGCTGTTCTGAGTTAGTCCCAAGGGTAGGTGGCCAGGAAGAAGCCAAGGGTAGAATAGACCTCCGTTTAATAGAGGCCATGAAGTTTGGACTGAAGTTTTTTGTTTTTGTTTTTCGTCTTCTGATAACCACTGTTCTTCAACATTCTCCCTGTAGATGCGTGAACGCACACACACAAACACACGCACACACATGCACACACGCGCACACACACAGGTACACACGCATGCGTGCACAAACACACAAAGTTAGCACAACCTTTATCTATCTGCTGCTACGGTCTTAGAAAGCTCTGAGAGCTAGACTGTGTCCTTTTTTTTTTTTGGATTGTGGCAGAAATAAATGATCATTAGATGAATAAAGGGTGAATGAATAAATGAGCAAATGCACGATAGAACTGGAGCCGGAGCTCAGAGGAAGGAGAAGCCGCGTGGAGCGGATGGAGAGGGTAAGTGGCGTTCACGCGTGCCGGACGTGGAGACAGAGCTTCCCGGCAGCACAGACGAAGCAGATCTGGGCTTCACGCTGATTAGACACTTCACGGGCCACCTGACGGTGGACAGCGGGAGGGATAAGGCGATTCGGAATAAGCAAGGAAATAAAAATAAATTTAAAAAAAGGCGACTAGGTTTCTCCCGGGAATTTCCGCCCCTGCACTGTGTAAAGAAGACCCTTCTGGGTGTCTGACCAGCCTCTTCCGGCCTTGGGGATGGTTTGCAACCCTGCCCATTACAGGTGAACGGGACAGCAAGGCGATAAAATTCCTGACCGCAGGCACGGGAATAAGCGGTTTTGGGTAGAGATTCTGTAGATTTGGCTCCTCCCCGCCCCATCCCGTGTTTCCTGACTGTTTCTATAATCTCCTAGATGTTTCTTTATTCCAAGGGAATTTCTGTTCCTTCGACTTCTCCTTCGAATCAACGGTTCCCCCATCGACAGACAAACGCCGCCTCACGGGAGAACCAGATGCGCCTCTGCTGCCTCCTCGGCACGCGGGGGAGGTCAGCTCAGACCCCTGCAAGGACGGGGCTCCTGGGCTGGCCACATGCACATGGATGAAAGGGCCACATGGAGGCCGGCAGGACTGCCCGGTACCAAACCGGGGGACGGAGTCCACTGACTGCTGAGGACGCTGTGACGCTGGTGGCCCTAACGATCTCAAGATGTCTCGTGAGTCCATCTGGAATTCCAAGAGATTTCTCTCTACGAGATAAACTCAGGGCCTGTCCAAGGGAAGGGCCCTCGCCCTGGACCCCTCTTTACTCTGATGAGGGATGGCTTTCCTCTTGTTCAGAACAGAAATGGGCCTTGTTAATATCACAACCAGACGGTTTCCCTGGCTGGCGGCAAAACAGGCCTGAAATCCCACAGAGCAGGGCCCTTCTACTCTTGGGGGGCTACGGAGAATCCGAGAACAGGGTGGACCCTCAGTACAGCCAACGCATAGCCCAACAGCAGTCCCCACTGCCCCCACGGGGTCACTGGCTCTGCTGGCCTGAAGCCGGACGGAGATGGTTCCCTCGGGGGTCAGAGCACGACCGACACGCTTCCTCCACCCAGAGAGGGGTCAGCAGCATGCTCAGGGCCCTGAGCCGTGCTCACCCCCCAGTGCTTGGCCTGAACTGTATCTACAGACAGGACCGGCCTCTTTATTTCTGGCAGGCACTGAGACAATGAGCTGGCCTGAGGAGGGACTGGCATGGATCTTGGAGTGCCACAGAGATGCTGCCGGCTGCAAGACTCAGAGTTCCCGCCGCAGAGAGACGCCTGCCCCGGTAAAGCCGCGGTGGGCTTCCACGGCACCCAGCGATCGTCCTGTCTCTGCCCTGGCCACACGGAGGTCAGCCTCCGGACCTTCCCAGCACTGCACTCCCCGCGAGAAAGGACCGGGCAGGCGGGCCCCGTCGCGCCCTGTGCACAGCCTGCTCGAGGGGGTGTCTGCCCGCGGTGGCGATGGAGAGGGTGAGGCTGAGGAGGCGACAGGGCGTGGCCCCCAACCAAATACCGCGCAGTGGACTTGGGCTCCAGAATGTTCCACTCTGAACCTCGTGCTCACCCTACGTCTCAGCGTCTTTAAGAACCTCCGAGATCAAAGCGCTCAAATAAAACCGCCCCCTCAGGAGCCCGCCTCTTACCACCTGTCTCCCTCCCGAAACGTCCCCTGTTCTCCCTGTCTGACAGGAGAAAAGGAAAAAGGTGTGATTTTAAATCAACTTGGGGGGGAATTATACGGGGTATAATTATAGTTAAATAAATATACTTACATATTTATATCTATATATAGATTTAGATATAAAGATATAGGTATATACAGAGATACAGATATAGAGATATAGGTATATATAGCGATACAGATATATAGATATAGGTATATATAGATACAGATATATAGGTATAGGTATATATAGATATAGATATATAGGTATAGGTATATATAGAGATACAGATATATAGATATAGGTATATATAGATACAGATATATAGATATAGATATATAGATATAGGTATATAGAGATACAGATACATAGATAAGGTATATATAGAGATATAGATATAGGTATATAGATATAGGTATATAGAGATACAGATATATATAGGTATATATAGATATAGATATATAGATATAGGTATATAGAGATACAGATATATAGATATAGGTATATATAGATATAGATATATAGGTATAGGTATATATAGATATAGATATATAGATATAGGTATATAGAGATACAGATATATAGATATAGGTATATATAGATATAGATATATAGATATAGGTATATATACAGATATAGAGATATAGGTATATATAGATACAGATATATAGATATAGATATATAGATATAGATATATAGATATAGGTATATAGAGATACAGATATATAGATACAGGTATATATAGATATAGATATATAGATATAGGTATATATACAGATATATAGATATAGGTATATATAGATATAGATATATATAGATATAGGTATATATAGATATAGATATAGAGATATAGGTATATATAGAGATACAGATATATAGATATAGGTATATATAGATACAGATATATAGATATAGATATATATAGATATAGATATATAGATATAGGTATATAGAGATACAGATATATAGATATAGGTATATATACAGATATAGATATATAGATATAGGTATATATAGATACAGATATATAGATATAGGTATATATACAGATACAGATATATAGATATAGGTATATATACAGATATAGCTATATAGATATAGCTATGTATGGGCAGAGAGGTTAATCTAGAACATGGGAACTGAATCTCTCACGGGTCCCTGCATTTCTGCCCTTATGCCTCCGTTTCAGGACCTGATTTTTCACTCTGCCCTAGGGAAACAAATGACCACAAAAATGGATACAATCAGATTAGCCCTCCCCAACCATAGCCCTAATTCTCCCTCTCTATTCCTATTCTGTATTGTACCTTTTAGCCTTCCTTTTCTTTTTCCGACTGTGCAAAGGAAAAACACGTGTCCCCAAACCAAACCTCAGATCAACATGACACCCCAGCCTTATTCGACACGGCTTGTCCAGCGTGTACCTGCTGGTGACACACACCCAGCTGGAGTGAAGGGAAGACTGAGAATTTTCCACGAGGTGCTTTACGGCTATCACGGACAGACCGCTGACATGCGGCTACCACCCCGCCCCCACCCCCGCCAGCTCTCCTTCCTTCCTTGGAATCAATCAGGTGTGTCACAGAAAAAGAGCAAGCTGGTTTCCCCTCTCCAAAGAGAGGCCGGTTCCAGCTCCCTCCGTCTCTGGATGCGGGCAGATTCAGGAAGCCGTGCCAGGCTGAGCAAGCCTCCTCTCTCCCCCAGAAACAAACAGGCCGATAGCTAAATGAGCCCCAAGAATCCATCCCATCGGCCGCCTCCCCTTCTAGCTCATTAACTACTTGAGATTGCCATCACCCGGGAGTCGCCTCGCAGCTGGAAATTAAATTAGCCTGGCTATAAACCAGGAACAGAGGGCGGAATGTATCTGATGAGCAGTCCGGGGGCAGAACCCCCAGGCGGGCGCCCTCCCAAGAGCCAGCCTCCAGGCCCGCACAGGGGCCCCTTCCTCGCAATGTCTCCCCTGAGCAATCAGAAACAGAGAGGGGAGGGATGAGACGCACACGTGCACGCACGCACACACACACACACATGCACACACACGTGTACGCACACACGCGCACACACACGTGCACGCACACATGCACGCACACACATGCACACACACGCACACATGCGTACACACACCGTCCCCGCACATGGTCCGCACAGCGGGATAAGCTCCGGTAAGAAGGGCAGCCGGCACTAATTGCACCGTCAGAACAGGTGTGTGCCTGCGAAGCCACCTCTTAATTACTGGGTTTGGCATTCTTGGCACCGGCTGCCTGGCCCGGCGGCTCAGCTTCTGAGCAGGCTGAGCCGAGCGTCCACGGGGCTGTTCCTTGTTGTCGGTCCGAAGAGCTGAGAAGTGGAATTTCTAATTACATGGCTTTAGGCTTTACCCTAATGACAGGCTCCGTCCAGGCAAGCAAAGCAGCAGCCGGCTTAGAGGACGGGTCCCGGAACCCATCCCAAGAGGAGCTCCAGGACTTGCTTCTTTTTTTTTTTTCCCCTGGGTGGCATCTTTTCCGATCTCCAGCAAAAGCAATGCCTGTTGAACGCTATTCAACAGTGACTTGTAAGTCTCACTTCCAAGTCAAAATACTCAAGAGATCAACTGTTACCCTCGGGAGTCATGGTATCGGGGATCACTCACAGAAGACAGCAGTCCCTCCGGATGCTGTCCAACCCGGCCTTTGTTTATCCTCTGCTGGTCCTTGCCAGCATCCACCACACTCTCCCACGTGATCCTCTTCCTTTCCACGTGCGTTCCCTCTGCCAACAAGACTGTTCCCCAACTTGGTCTTCACATGAACTCCTATTCATCTGTCAAAACCTTGCTTCGGTGTGTGTCACTCCTCTCTGCTGCCTTCCCAGGGATGACCCTCCCCCACCTAGACATTTAATCACTCCTTCCTCTGCAATATTTCTCTTTTCTTTTTCCTTCCTTCCTTCTTTCCTTCCTTCCTTCCTTCCTTCCTTCCTTCCTTCCTTCCTTCCTTCCTTCAGAGGAGGGGAAATAGAGTGACTCCCACATGAACCTCAACCAGAATCCACCCAGCAGCCTCATTTGGGGACAATTCTCAAGAACTGAGCTATTTTTAGCACCTGAGGCTGACACTGGGACCAACCGAGCTATCCTCAGCTCCTGGGGTCACACTCGAATCAATCAAGCCACTGCTTGTGGGAGGGGAATAGAGAGGGAAGGGGGAGAGGGAGGAGGGGAGAAACAGATGGGTGCTTCTCATGTGTGCCCTGACTGGGAATCAAACCTGGGACATCCACATGCCAGGCCAATGCTTTCTCCACTGGGCCAGCCGGCCAGGGCCACTGCAATGTCCCTATGCCTTGAGCTGCTCTGTGCTGCTGCTGTGTGTCGCGCCCTACTGTACTTAGCTACCTCAACCCCTGCCTTCCTTCTTGCTCTCTGTTGTCAGCCCCCACAGAGCAGTCACAGAGCCCCCACAAGTGTCCCTTCACACTAGGGACACACAGAACTGCCTCACCGCCCTCTCACCCCCCTCTTCCTTTGATGTCTTCATTCTGGTCACAGTGCCACCTCCCAGAGGCACGCTCCTCCCTTCCTGCAGTCCTCTGCTCCACATCACCTCTAAGACGGCCTCCTGCCTGACATGGTCCCTTTCTCCCGCCACCTTCTCCCCACAACCTCTCTCCCCACTCTGTTTTCCTTGGGTCTGTGCCTCTTGTCCCTGGGTGAGACCTTCTGTGTTTATTAGTTGACTTGTTCACCTGTTTCCTGCCTGTCTCCCTAACAGAATATAAGCAACACGAGGACAGGGTCATTGCTGATAAACAGGCCATAATACGTGTGAGGTGAATAGCCCTTTGCATCCACAGAGCCTGGCGCAGAATAGCTGCTCGGTAAACTAATAAAATCAATATGTAACCAGAAGGAACAACATGGACACCAGCGGACATTCTAATGTCAGGGCAGCAAGAGCCGAGCAAACCCAGCTGGGTTCCTCCCCCCCAGTTCTCTGTCCCTGTCGCTGAATTCCAGTGGACATAATATCACCAAGGTCCCTCATGCAGGTTCCCTCCAGCTTGATATGCTTAAGTGTCCCCTCTAACCGCTCCACAGAAGAGAGAGAAGCCACAAAATTTTACATCCGAAGCAAAACAGCACCAAATCCACATTCAAGTGTAGTGGACAAGCAAGCAGCAGCTGGATATTTCTTTAGGGGACTCACAGTTTAAACACGAGCGGGGCCAACCTTTAGGACCTAGACCCACCACTGACCTTGCCCGGCGCACTCCCTGGGGAGAAATCTTTACCTGCAGCCCAGACCGCAGGCCGCTGTCTGCTCCTGCTAGGTCCACACCTTGAGCTTCAGGAACCTGCAGCCAATTGGCCACATCCAGAGGCCGAGCAACCCCAGGGGACACTGGGTGACATGTCCCTGTGCTTCCCATCCTCCAAACTGACATCCTCAAAAGACACCGTGCGGGCAGAATCAGGTGGCTTTCATCAAAGTCCTCAAAATGAATGAAAGCTTAAGTCTCGAGGATGCTGGCAGATGTGTTCCCCGGGAAAAGCTCTTTCCACAGAACACTAAAAGAATAAAGAAGCCACGAGCGTGTTCTGTGCTCCTCTCTCCAGCTGGGACTAGGGGAAGAAGGCACCCCTAAAAACAACGGAGTGGCTGGACAGTCCACTGGAGACAGAGGAGAGGGAGCCAGAGCCAGGGCATGGGCTCTGCGCTGCTCCCGTGGGCTGCCCTCTGACCTGGAAGCCCCTGCCCGGCTGTCCTCCCCTGAGCCCAACACCTCTTGGCCTCTTGTCTCCGTGTCCTCTATAGGGAAACAGGCTTGGGATCGGGGCGATGCAATTCTCAGCCAGGCCTGCCCACCGAGTGCCATCACTCTCATATGCTGACAGTGGAAGGCTCCCAGACTTCGCCGAGTGTCTCCACAGTGAAAGATGGGAAAAAATAAAGCACTTTGGGAATGCTGGCCACCATGACACACACATGGCTTCACTCGACTTGCTCAGCATTCTGAGACAGGGAAGGGGGGTGGGGATAGGCTGTCCTAGTCCTGTCCAACGGGACCAGGGGGTGGCGAGCACACGGGGTTCCCCTGCTTGCTCCGAAGCCCCTTCTGAGGCGTGGCTGGCCCCCTGGTGTGGGGAGGCTGGGAGACAAGAAGGCTGACAAGGCACAGCCTTCAAGTGTCGGTCATCTCTTTCTTCGTGGCATCGGGCCGAGCGGCTGGCGTTTAGAGCTTAGTTAGGAGATAGGGGACAATGGCTCTCTTTCCCCCAAAACTTCCGATCGCAGAGGGACAGTCAGTGTCCTTTGGGATATCATCCAAGTTATCCAAAGAGGCAACAGGAAGAGAGTTGTGCGGGTTTGGTGGGGAGGGAGAAAGCACGTCCCGTCCCTTCTCGTGAGCACCATGGGGACAAAGGCTTGTTCTGGAGCTCCGAGTGCCATAGGCAAATCACCCAGCAGGGCGGCGCTGTACATCTTAGAAAACCATCTATACTTTTCTTGCTTTCTCCACCTTCAAACATCAAAATATTTCATTTCTCTCAAAAAGAAGTGAAAAGAATTCCAATGCAGAATTCATGTAACGTCTGCAAATTCTTCGATACAGGAGACTCCGCTGCCCTGAAAGCTTGCCTCTGGCCGGCGATACGAAGACCCCTCACACAATATAACCCTGCGCCTCTGAGCCAGCGCCTGGCCCACTTCTCCTAATCCCGAGGACTTGCCCTCCGCCGACCACCATGTGCTCTACCATGCCTCCTTTCAGTCCTTTCCCACAGTGCTGCCCTGAACAGCTTTATCTGCTTTCTGGGACAACTGGCTGACAAACTCCTATTCCTACGTCAAAGCCCAGCTCAGGGGTAGCCCTTCCTCCTTTGAGCCTCCTTCCCTCGGTTCCCACAGCATTTCTTGCTCTGTCCTATGTTACCTCTTTCCATGGCCCCTACCAAGACAGTGATCTCTTTGAGACCCCTAATAACTGCTTTAGTGGGTTTTTCCCTGAAGTGTTTTCGTCCTCTTTGACCCATGTAGGTATTCCCAAACCGTCTGGCGAACGAAATCAAATCATGAACAAATGAACGGTAGACGCTAGGCTATGCCATGCAGAGCGCTGGGGAGAGGCTCCAGTCAAGACTGGGCAAGAAGGCTGGGGCCTGGTTCTCACCAGACCCCACAGAAAGAGGGAGCGGGTATTGAATATCCTGTTAAGAGATACGTAACCTTATAGGAAGGGAAGAGCGATAAGAAAGAAAGGGTAGGCAAGTACACGCAGCAGAGGCCCCCACGGCGGTGTGAAACTGCTCACCGCCCGACCGTGTGAAATGCCTTTGCCAGCCACCCCTACCCCCGGGAGGCAGGGGCTGGGGGGGGGTTAGGAGAGGTGGGGGGCCATTGAACAGGTGGTAGAATTGCGCCCAATAGGAGGAGTCTCGGCTGAGTGTATCAGGAGATAATGAGATCGTGATAGCAACTTTAGAGTGCTTGGACGGGAAACCCAGATACTCTTGAAACTTAAGTTCCAGACAAACAGGTAAACGAACCCCTATCTCTCTCTCTGAAAGCTTCCACTCGCGCCCTTTCCCAGTGACACCGAATAGAAAGGTGTCCTTCGTTTCCGGTGCTGTGAGACCAAAGAACACGCTAAGTGTTCCCCTTTGGCCCCAGACACAAACAAGGAAAAGTGCATGTTTTAAAAAAAAGAACAAGGAAAAGGAAAAAAGGTGACTGTCTTGGTTAGCAGCTCAAGGCTGGGGGTGTGTGCACGTGGCACTGGCGTTCCTTTGCGGAGACCTGAGCACCCACCGTGTCCAGGGGGGGAGCAGTCACGTGGGCTCCACGATAAACACACGCGGACCCCAGGCAGGGAGGAACAAAGCGGCTCCCTTCTCTGGCACCATCAGACCTCTCGCTCTGTAAACAACCTGGAGACGAAGCCCTTACCTTTGAAAACAGGCCTAAGCTTCTTGGAGGAAAGCTGAACCAGCAATTAGCCTGCTTAGGGCCGAGCCGCGAGGGGAGTGTCCGCAAGGAGCCGGCAGCAAGCCCGCACTTGAAGTGCGCTCAGCCTCCGCACCTTTGCGCCCAGGGACACTGAGTTACTCAACCCCAACGTCTCCATCCGCACCTTTTTTTTTTAAACAATCAACCTAGGGGCAGAGGGGGCGCAGACACACTGGGTTTGAGATGATGTCTCAGGTGGGAGAAATATGGAGTCTAACTCCTCTTCCAAGGGTGGACAGGGCCTGGGCCAAACTCTTCCAACCATAAGAAACTTTGAGACCTGCTCTGCTAACTGCCCACGTTGGCATCCCGACGCACACGACTCTCCGGGTTGTTATTAGTGGGTACAGAATGAAGAAAGGATTTTGTACTCAAGGGGAAACTTTAACAAAATGAAACAGGAGTTTTGTTCTGCGTTGAGCTATAATGTTTCTCAGGGTCTTTCATAGATTCACATAGAACCTTTTTTTTTTTCTACAGATCCCTTATTAACTTTTTTAGAACCTTTTGTTTTCTGGAGAAACTTGAGATGGTGCTTCTCAAAGTGTGGTCTGCAGACTCACCTGCAAACTGTCCCCAATGAGATAAATACGAAACCTGAGAGGAAGCGTCTGAAGCTACCGTAAGGAAGGGGACGTTGTTCCCACATCCAAAGCTCCAATCAGTGAACTCATCAGACAGAGGACAGACCACGGTGGGTGTCGCAAATCATGAGGCAGGAGGCACAGGCACCGGGTGTGTACTAGTCACCGCAACATCAGCTCACGGTGAGTGGGGGACACGTGGTCCTGTCCCCGAGTGAGCTGAGCGCTGGTTTAGGAAGCACGGATGGGCCCATCTCCATTATACACTGGAAGATGTTGACAACAGAAAGATGAAGTGACTTGCTCAAGGTCACAAAGTGTCCATCGCAAAAGGCAGACCCCAATTGGGGGCCATATGGAAGAAGAACCAGTTAAAAAACCAAAACAAAAGCCCACTTCCCCCCCAAAAAAAAAAAATTTAAAAATAGAAGAAGCATGTATTTGAAAGTAATGTTAAGATGGTGACTCTAATTTTAACTGGCACCCAGCTAGCAGGCCTCCATGCAGCTCACCCAGGATCTCTAGAGAGTTGTAAAATAAAAACGAAGTCAAAGGGAAAAGAGTTCATTCCAAAATTTAACAAGAATGTCCCATGGAATTTCATCATGAAACAGTGCCCATATGGAAAAAAAGAAGTGGGAAACGGTTTGTAACTCCCACTATGCCACTATGTCTGGCATTGACCTAGACGTGGGCCTAGGCAGGGAACAAGTGGGTAACGTTGGCTAAAGTGTGAGACAATAAGGGGTGGTGGAGACTGCAGCAAACTGAAGAGAACATGCCCCATCTGCAGGTACAGCTGCTCAGCAGCTCCAGCCGGTTGTTGCCTTGAGAAGGGTAAGCTCAGTACTGTCGGCTCCTTTATAAAAGCAGAGAATCTGCATTTGTCCGTGAAATCTTTGAACCTGTCCATATTGGCAATGCATTGACATGTTTTTAACAACCTACAACTATTCACTCTAGGATTTCATTTACAGTAAGTTCAAAACCATTATAACTAATCTGTGGTGGTAAAAGATGAGAGGGTGGTTATCCTTGGGGCAGGGATAGGGACCAGAAGGAAATATAAGGGTGGCACTGGGGTTCTTGACCTGCTGTTAGGCGGGTACGTTCGCCTGGTGAAAATTCATCACACTATACTCTTCTGATTTGTACACTTTTTATAGGTATGTGAATAAAAAATTTTGACTAAAAACCCTCAGGCCAGATTTATGAGTAAAATATAATGCCTGAGGTTTTCTTCAAAAACCACAGAAAAGAGAGAGCATAACATTTCTTAGAAATGATGGAGGAAAGTCTCGTGAAAGGTAGAAATACGAGCATGTTGAGAAGAAGTGGTCAAGGGTGGTGTTCCTACAGATGCTGGGATCTTGCCAGAGCCTCTCCCTGTGTGGAGGGACTTCCATGAACCAGTGCTCGGAGGCAGAGGACACCAGTCAGAAGGGCCCATGCACACCGTGGGGCCTGCCATGCGGAAGGGTGGTGACCAGCTGGGCTGAGGTGCAGAGTCAAGTCCTCGGTGAAGACACGCCTCGGAGTGGGCCAGGTATATTCTGTGACAAGACCTTCCCCTGTGTGACAGCTGGGATGCTACAAAACAGGGTGTCTGTCTCCACAGGTGGGGCCAGGGTGTTTAGGTGCCCGCTAACGGAGTAATGAGCCACAGGGCATGTGTGCTGAGAGTGTCGGTGCGATTCTGAGGTCTGGGCAGCACGGGAGGGAGCGCAGCTTCAAGGAACAGGTGGGAGAGGAGAGATGGGCTGGCAAAGGAGGAAACGGCAGGGCGCTGCAGTCACAGAAGGTGGCATCCGATGTTCCGATCTTCTCGTTGGCGCAAGGGCAACAGCGATGATGCCAAAGTGACAGGTTGGTGCATGGATAACATGGATGAAGGCCGGCACCACCAACACAGATGTCACTGTCATAGAGGGGACTGAGACCTGGGTGTGGGGGATAAAGGAAATGACCGAAAGAGAGAGGAAACACGTATCATCTTGGGGACACTTGATGCTGAGTTGTGGAGCTACCAGGGCCCTCAAGGGAGGCATTAGGTTCAAGAAGCTGAGCCACCTGGAGACACAGCTGTGTGACCCTAGCTAACTCTGTGTGCTTCTTCTTCCCTTCGCTCCTCTGCACGATGGAGGACTCACACAGGTAGCTGGAGGACTCACACAGGGAGCTCGCTGCTAAGACGAAAGGAGCATAGGCACTGGGCCCGCACGGGGCCGGCCCTCACGCACTCTCCCTGGGCGACCCGGAGTAACTGACCTCCCTGTCCTTCTTCCGACCTCCTCAGCTCTCTCTAGCAGCTCCTGCAGAAGTGAAAAACAAAGTCCACTTCTTGATGTGGACTATTTTATCAACTGATCACGCGCTTCCTCTGCTCGTTCAAAGGCTTGTTAGATTTATTAGTGATTCAGCAGGACTGATGACGATTTTCTTCTTTTTTTAAATGGGTGCATAAATTGCTTCGAAACCTCTTCGAGCCTGTAGGTGTTAGTTCACAGACTTAAACAGGCCCCTCAAGATCAAGTTCGTGTCTCTCACACTTCCCTGGCAGCTCAAGGGCTGCCGATACAGCACTCAACGGGGCACGTTTAGGACCGTGATCTCCTCTGCACCAGGATCTAAGGATGGATGCTTGCCGTTACCCACAACATGTGCGACATCAAGAGGGAGCCCTAAGATAAGCTAGGGACTTTAGTGATGACAGGTCACTACAGATTTATCCACGGTAACAAATGCAGCCTTCGGATCCTGCTTGTTGGTAGCAGGGGAGGCTGTGCTCGTGTGAGGGCAGGGCGTATATGGGAACCCTGTCTTTTCCCTCAATTTTCTGTGAATTTAAAACTACTCTAAAAAAAAACATAGTCTATATACGGGTGGGACAGAAGTAGATTTACAGTGGTTTATATGGAAAATTATACAAAAATTAGTAAATAATAATAATACAAGAATAAATTGTGTTTTGTGTCCTCACAACTGTAAATCTCCTTTTGCAGCACCTTGTATTTTTTTAAAAAGTAAGTCCTAATAAATCTTTGTTAGGTAGGTGGGGAAAAAAATAGGTCAACATGATTTATATAAATGCATTATTCATTGACTATAGAGAAAGACAAAATGGCCACCTTTTGCTTCCCCCGTGAAGTATTTCAGGTCAAAGACAGAGTGAAGATCAGCGTCCCTTCCTTCCTCTCTCGTCCCCTCCCACACGCCCCACTCACTTGCTTGGGCCTCCCCTAGCAGCTGAGGACTGGGAACAGGATGTTTATGGTTTGTTTGTGTACCTGTGTTAACTGGCAGCACAGGCATGTGCTAAGTGCCTGGAGAGTCTGAACCGATCAGACAGCAGGGCACCGGAGACCCAGTGAACAGCACACATGCGGAGGATGGCTGGGCTGAATCAGTCTGAGTTTCCAGAGTTCTCTCAGCCAGGGGAAGGCCCCAGGAGTGTCCTGATGGTGAACCCCTGTTCTCTGCTTGCTGGCTCTGTGTCCTCTCCGGGGATGAGGACGTTCATGGATGCAGGGGCCGAATCCTGCATTGTTACATTGTTACCACATCTCCTGCAGCAAGGAGCCATGTCGTACCGGAGCTTCCGGCCCTTTTCATACAGGCCATCTCCTACACCTCCACAAAACCTCGCAGAAAACAAGACTGCCTCATCCAGACCCACCACCGAGCTCTTCCTCAGCGCCACCCTGGAAGTCCCATCCTCCCTGGGGGCCCTTTTCTTTCGGCCTTCGTTCCTCCTGGACAAGACTAGAGGAGGCTGAGCTTGGCAGTGCCCAGAGAGCGGTTCCTGCCCGCCCTGCAGGCTGGAGGGTGGGGGACAGAGAGGGGCTCCCAGGTTGCCCATAGGGGCGCCATTCCTTCCCCCATCTGAGTAAGGGGGCAGCTGCGGACTGTGGGCACAGGGCTGAAGGAAGGAGAGACCAGGGGGTGGGCTGTCCTGGAGGGACACTTGGGGCGCAGACTAGAAGTGCTGGGGGGATGGGAACCGGGCCCTAGGTCTCAGCGCAGCGCAGTTTCCAGAATCACAGGGGAACATGCGTCCTCACTGCTCTGCCCAAGAGAGAAGCACGCTTTCAGACAAGCGACACCTCCCCTCCCCGCGGCAGGGTCATCCGTGCGGACGGTTGAGAAAAGACAGAGGACGGAAAGGAAGGAAGCACCAGCGGTCCGCTGATGATCAAGCTGGGCTCGCAAAGCGGCGGCGACTACGGCTCGCCAAGCAGAAGCAGCAGCCAGCGGCGGATCGGGGGTGGGACTCGTCTGCTCTGCCCGCCCCTCTGGGCGGGGCTACAGAGCAGGCGGGACGCCATTGGTGTATGGGCATCGCCCTAGGACCAATCAGCGCAGGGCAGGGCCTGCCGGGGCCGCCCACTGCGAGCGCGGGCCTCAACACCAGGCTCAGCCCAACAGGTGAGGCCTGCGTGTGCGTGTGTGCGCGTGTGCGCGTGTCCCTCGCTCGGGCCGGTCACGTGGCTGCGGCCCCGCGACCCGAGGGACCCAGGGACTGCCCCCGGCCAGGTCGCCGGCCCCGCCCCCTACGCGAGAACGCTCGGCCATCTGTCTCCTGGACTCAGCCGTGTTCTTAGCAGATGCCGCGATCCCACGCGACACGGGGGCCGTGCGGACGGATCCCGGGGCCGACCAGCCGCGGAGCCATTTTCTCCGCCTTTGGCTGCGCGCTCTGCCACCTCCGGGATCCGGGGTGTCCGCTGAGGCTCCGCCAGCTGCGGGGGAGCGACAGACACGTGGCAACGTCCCAGGACTTCCTAGGGTCCTGCTGGACGCTCTGGTCGCCGCCACACCTTTTCTCTGCCCCCCCACCACCATTCATTAAATCAAGAGTTTGTGTGAAATCTGCTACTCCTCACTTACCTTCCCAGTATATATATATGTTTTTCTATCTCCATGTATTGCCTAAGCCCCAGATGGCCCAGTTAGAACAATCTTTTCAGTATGTTATGGGTTGCTAAGCAAGGGGGTCCATGTTAAGTAGTGCGGGACACAGATTTGGGGGAAGAACAGGTCATTCTGCACTCTCAGCCCCTCAGACTGCTTGACTGAACGCACCTAGAATCAGTCATATTCTGGACAGAGGTGTTTAAAAGTACTGACCTCTCATCACCAAACAGTCTATCCTAGGCTGAACTACAGCCAACTTGTGGTAAACCAGTCTTATTTTACTACATTTGCTGTGCTTAGAAGAAATTTTTTAAAAAATATTCCAGGAGCTTATTCATTCTGTAACTAAATTTATCAACGTAAAGTCACAGTGAATGTGTGTGTGTGTGTGTGTACATATACACGCATACATTATTTTATAATGAGTGTAGAAAATACTGGAAGTTCCTCTCAGACGGTACTACTTTGAGTAACTCTCCGTGCAGATCAGCACAAATAATTTTTAAAAGAAGCTCTTTGCAGGAGGCAAATTCTGTCCGTACAGCTTTGCAATTTCAACATGTTTCAGCCATAATACATGGAAGTAAATTTTTTAATGACCCACAGTAACTCATGCTATTTTAAATATATTTCAAGTCACAGAAGTGGACACTTAAAGGAAGAATTTAAAATACAAACATAACATAGGGGAAATTACCATTACTCTTATCTATGTACAAAGAGAATTACTCTTATCTATGTACAAAGAGAATTGATGGGAGGGGTTATGAGTTCAGACAGTATTTTAATGCAGAACCTCTTAGCTACAATGAAAATTCTTTGTTGTTGTGCTATTAAGTTAGGATTTGCTCCTCACATCCTAAAATTTCCCTAAAACTAAAATAAGAAAGAAAAATCAATAAACCCTAACAGTAGTTTTAGTTACTGTTAGTTTTATTTTGGTATTGTTTGAGAGGAATATGAGAGTTCTAGCATGTACTGTTTAGAATATTTTTGAAAGTTTCATGCTCTACTTGTAAGTAGTTTACAAAGATAGTGGTATCCCATTCCCTTTCCATCATGGTAAATGTTTTCATTTGAGGCAGGCAGCATGGAATTCATCACCCTTGAAAATGTGCCACATCCTTGGGGAATTCATTTTGCTGGGACTTCTGACTATCCCAGCAGCCAAGGAAGACATATCCTTTACTGTCTGCAATCACAGACTGCTGAATGCGGCAGGACAGCAGCCTATCTGGAAATGAACTCTATTCACAGCAGAAGAAATGTTCATTATGCTCTGCTTTTAAAGTGGACATTTTGTTCTTCTGTCAATCAACTTAATTTCCATGTTCATAGAGTGAGAACATAAAGTATTCAGAAAGCACCGACAGAAAGCAGTAGGCAAGCAGTATTTCAGTTCTGAAGCTTTAAAGAAATGCCACTTCCCTGATTTATAGCACTAGTTGACTGATGGGTTGGTTTGTTTGTTAAATTCCTGGTGCACTTTTTATTCTAAATAATTTTAGTGCTTTAAAGGGTCATCTTACATAATCAGAAAGCTTTATGTCCCACATGTTTTAAACAAAAAAAGTAAATCAGCATTCATATTTGGAATGAGGTTTGGTGACATTGATTTTTTTTTCAAAGTAGCTAAAAGTTTTTCTTCAAGCAAAAATAAAACACCTAACTAGTAAAACAGAAGCTATGACAGGTCACTTTAAAATTTTGAATAACAAAACCTTAGCTGAAAATGTCTTTTATAAATATTAGTCGATAATAAATTGCTAATTTTTGATAATCAGATTCCATTAAAAAGGCAAAATCTACTTTAGTCATCTTAGTCGAATTGTATTATTCTATTTTAATGTGGTTTTTAGCACATGGGTGCAACCTAATTTTGAGACCTGTTCAATAACATATCATTTGAGAGGTAGTAAGGGTAATTTAAATTCATATATTTCAGTATTTTATTTATCTAAAACAAACAAGTTGCTATTAAGTATTGACTATTTTATTAACTGAGAGCATCTGGTAAAACACTTATGATTGGGTTAATTTATGTTATATTTTCCCCTCAACTTGTAAAAGATTAATCAACCATTTTATGGTCTAATTTAGGTGCCTAATTAAAAACAGAGTTCAACACATGCTACACTGTCTTGCTAATAAATCTTGACAGCTTTGTAGCATGACGGTTCGTATTTCAAATTGTTGCATATCAACGGAGAATTTTGATCTTCACCCAGGAGCTTGAAGAGAATGACATACTTGGTTTAAGCCCTAGGACTGAAAAAGCACAGTTCCTCCAGAAAGGATTATCCCCAATCAGATCTTATCTCCAAGTTCCCTTAGTCAGACAGAAACAGCCTTGGCCACCAAGTTTTTAGAAACAGACTGAGAAATGAGATTTCTCAGCAGTTATTAAGCTAAAAATATAGGGAAAGTTGCTATTTTCAGTAATTAGCTTTCAGGAGGGAGATTTTTCTGAAGCTACTGGGTTGTAAAATCTAATTCCAAAGAAATCTACTCAAAGTTTTAGTTTTCCATTGTCTTCTGGTTAATAGAAGTTTTCAGTTGTGATATGGGGCACCGTGCTTCTTTTAAGTGAATAAATTAATTGAAAGAAGTTTTTGGAACATCTCTTTTAACCCTATGTCCTCCACAGCTCCCAGCCATAAAAGGGGGGGTCACAGAAGAGAATAAATCTATTCTCAGTAGCGACATTCACTGTTTTCTCAGCCTTTATACTTGAGGAGTATTTTTGTCAGTTTAATGACTCCTTTGACGCGAACTGTCCAGCTCAGACAGAGAAATGGAAACTGCCCTAGTGACGTAATTACCCTCACTCTTCTCATAAACCAGTTCTGGTCATAGCAACCTGGAGTTGACATTCTTTTAAAGTGAATGACCAAGTGAGCAAGCCACATGAACGTCCCTGGAGCACATCAGAAAACTCAAAACTCTTTTAAAGCAAACTCAAGTCTTGAACTCACCCTTTATGAGGGTCATCGTGTGTTTGGTCACTTAAGCGAGGAAGTGCCTAACAGAGTCACCTGTGGAGCAGGACTGCCCTGGTGCGTATACCAGCTCTGACACTTTCTAGCTGAGACACCTTGGGCAGGTGGAGTAACCTCTCTGGGCCTGTGTTTTTTCATCTACAATAGTATCTACTTCACAAGACTGTAATACGGATTACATGTGCTAATCCTGTAATGTTGAAACAGTACCTGGCATATTGGGAAACATTCAGGACTGTTAGCTGCCAACATTATTAAAAACACACACACTATATATATTTTTTAATGTGGCCCCAGCATGAGAGTGTCGGCTGACTTTGTACAACCAAAAATGGAAAGAAGAGTCATGGTGGAGAAGGAGTTTCTGCCCTGTCAAGACCAAGGCATATTTTTATATAAAAAATTTATGATCACACTATTTGACTAACTTTATTCACAAAATGAAGTCTTCAAAATTTGTGAAAATTCACCAAACTTATGACAAATCAAAGGGAAATTTATTTTAAAAATGTGTCTATTTATGTTTAAGTTGATAGATCCTAAATGGACAGGGTGTGTGCTCTCTCCCGGGGGCACAGGGAGGGTTCTCCTGGGCAGGCGGGGCCCCAGAGCTCCCAACACTTACAACCTGGGACAGAAGCTGAAAGTCCCTTTCACCTTAAGTCCTGAGACGTCACCCCTGTGGAGCTCACCAGCACCTGCTAAATTTGGGAGGCCAGATGGATAAAGAGAGCTGGATAATGAACTGGAAAAGCAAACCCACAAAAGTCTTCATCCCGAGACTAAAACATAACTCAGGTTCGGGCCCCAAGGAGGCGCCTAAGATGCCGGCGGCGGACAGGCTTCTGCTCTCTGGCCCTAGAAAGGCCAGCTCAGCGTTGCTACTGCTGCGGGCTCCATGCTGCCACAATCTCTCCAGTTCTGGCTGGCCGTGTCTCCTAGGCCAAGTGGAAGGAACTACAATCACTTTCCAGGACTTCATGCAAATCGGCCCGGGCCCCTGGGCTACCGGTTAGGCCACTACCAGGACTGTGTACTAACCGACTAAGCCCATTAAGGGCTCACACAGACACAGCCAACCTCTCCTCCAGCGGATTATGATGCTGACCCTCGACTTCAATCGTCCGTGCCCAGAGTTTTTGTTGTGTGTGTGTGTGTGTGTGTGTGTGTTTAATGCCTTCACAATGTCTAAATGCTTTCAAAATGTCTCCCCTCTCTCGGGTTCCTAGTTATGAGGACTTGCTTTAACCACGTGTCTGAACTCCAACTCTCTCGCTAATTACTGTTTGTGTTCTCCAATCTGCTGCCTGCCTGTGGGGACCGCGGGAGAGATGCCGCGGAGACGCCGGCTGCGCGAGCGGCAGGGGCTGGCCCAGCGGGCGGACTCCTGGCACGGGATTCTAGCAAAGGCGTTCTGGGTCAGGCGTCTCCTCCGGGGTGGCTGTTCTCCGTAAAACCGGCCGCTCTCTGAATCACTGCAAGTCTACACATTTTCCCAGACATCCGGAATATTCTTCATTAATTAAAAATATTTTAATTAGGCAGAGGGCATTTCAGACAGTCCCTCCCCCCCCCCCTTAGGAAAAGAGAAAAAATCCGCTAAACCAGAGGCCACACCGTGCAGCCGGGAGCGCAGAGTTTGGGGAGGAGAGTTTCGGGGCTTGCGGTTTGCTCCTTCTGGCGCGCGGGCCGCGGAGTCCCCGCCGCGGGCCTTGGGTCACCAGGTCGGAACGGACCCCGCTAGTCAGTGTAGGGAGATGCCTGGGTGGTTGAGGGCCTTCCCGCCTCCTGCGTCCCGGCCCAGCCCCCGCGGCCGGTCCCCAAGTCCCGCCGCCCTGCGCGGCCTCTCGCTGTGCCCGTTCGGCCCCCGACTCTCGGCCGCGCCCTGCGCTGCAGGCGCACGGGGAGGGTTCCCGGGGCGACTCCGTTCTTTATTCAGCGTTTCTGAGTCGCTCAAAGGGGACGAAGCAGGTGGAGGGCCGCAGCTTAAGAGATGGCGTGAATCTTCCTGTGGGGATTTCCACGGCCTTCCCCAGGTCCCTTAAAAACTGCCCGTCGTGGACTATTCAGTTAGCTCCCGCCAGTTCCTCGGAGTCCGGCCCCCGGTATGTCCGGTCCCAGGAAACTCCGGGCAGTCTCCAGCCTGCGGTGGTTCCACCTCGAACGGCGCGAGTGAGCGCCGGCCTCCCAGGCCCTGGGGTCGACATCCCTCCCGGGAGGGGCAGGAGTGTGGGGTAGAAGTAATAACAACAATACGATCGCTGACAATAAGTAACAATTAGAGAGGCCCCACGTGCCGGCCGGGAGCCTCACTGCGGAGGCGGCGCTCTTCCGCCCCCTCGCCCAGCGGAGAACCGCGCGATCCCACTGCACGCAGGAGAGCGCGGAGCCCTAGCGAGCGGCCCGCGCCAGGACGGGAGGCCAGGCGTCCCCGTGCAGAGCTCGCGTTCAGAACAGCCGGTGTCCACGGCCCGGGAACGGTGGGAAGGGGGACTATCACGGCTGGCTAAACCTCGAGACTTAGGCAACTGCTGACAATAAAAACTATAAGGACAAAAGGGAGAGGGAGGGAGAGGCTGGGAAGAGAGCGGTTTTAATCCGCTGGGTCAGCCCGCTTTTATCTTCCATTCTTTCCAGGGGTCGAAGGGGGGGTGGTGGAGGCAGGGAGTGAAGTTCGGTTCGACTCTTCCCTTTGGTTTCCCGAAGTCTCGAGCCTCTCGGAGGCTCATCGGGCCTGGAGGGGTGTTGGGGACGGGTCAGCGGTTAGGGGAGGGCGTGGAGCGTCACCAGACAGAAAGGGTGGGGGCCGGTGGCCGAGCTCCGGGTTGGGGACCAGGTTTCCCAAGACGGGAGTCTGGACCTCGAGCTTCCCGGAGCCTCACCCGAAGCTCGATCAACCTGGCCGCTCAAAGACAGGCAGCTGCGGGAAACGGTGCGCAGAGGTCTCGGTTACGACCCTGCGGGCCGCGGAACCGGACCTACAAACCCGCGCGAGCACCGAGTTTCCGGAAGCCCGGGGCTCGGGGCAACCCACATTTCTTAATCCATGGGGCCCCCAGTATTCTTTGCGCCACGACTAGTGAAGCGCCCGCGGAGACCGCGTTCCTGCCCTTGTTCTCCGAGCACCCGAGCAGTGGCGGCGGAAACCGGCGGGACGCGCGGGGGGAGCCCGGGAGCCTTCCAAGCTGCGTGCCGCTCGGGCCCGCTGCAGTGCGCGCCTTTGCCCGACAGGGACCAGCACCGCTCCACAATCCCTGCGCCCTGCGCCCTGCGCCGCCCACCGGTCCACCAGGCGGAGGCGCCGGGCCATCCTCGCAGCACACCTCCCCGCCCAAGCTGCTCTCCGGCAAAGCGAGTTTGACCCTCTTTGGGTTCGGGTTCCAGCAAGGAGGAGGACTGTAACAAAAAACAGGCCCAGACTCCCCGCGGCCTGAGCGGGACACCGTCATTCCCACCCCCACATCCCCATCTGCGGAGCAGAAGCGGCTCTGGAAGTTGGTCTAGCCTAGGGCGGAGACTGCGGCCGGCGGGGTGCAGGACGTCCCGGGCGCCCAGAGGAAGAATAGAGTAGAGCCACACTGGATCGATCCCTCTGGGACACAGCCACGGTGAGAGGGTGGCGTGGCTCCCTGAGCGCCGTCTCGAGTAGCTGTCCTCCACCCCCGATTCCTTGCGGAGAGCTCTCCTGATTAATTCCAGGGTACTTGGATTTAATTCTGTGGTCACTGATCTGCCAGAACTCCTCGAAAAGATTCTACGGGTTGTGGCCAGAGTCTCCCCCACCCCTGACCCCCCGCACACCCCGTGCCGAGCTGGGGCAGGATTCTCAGCTCCTCACCGTCTCCGGTGGTCCGCGAACACCCTTGTCACTTCCCCGGCACAAGCCACGTCTCCCTCCGCTCCCGTGCTGGGTAGCAGCTGGCGCCTCTGCCCCTGCCCCTGACGCGGAAACTCACCGGTACCAGGCGAGGCCCTTGTCGTAGCTGCGGTCGAAGAAGTGGGGCTCGGCGCCCACGGCGCGCACGTCGGGGTGCACGCGCAGGAACTCGAGCAGCGCGCGCGTGCCGCCCTTCTTCACGCCGATGATGATGGCCTGCGGCAGCTGCTTGCTCCCGGACCCACTAAAGAAGCTGGTGATGGGGCTGGGGTAGTCCGGCGCCTCCGGACTCTGCTCCTCTTGGCTGGCGGCCCTCTCCTTGCCTGCAGCCAACGGGGCGGCTGGCGCCGCCTGGAGCGGCAGCCTGGGGAAAGTCCCGTCGGGACTCGTGGCCAGGGCTGGCGGGTCGTGAACCGCGCGGGACCCCGAGCCCAGGAGCAGTAGCCCCGGGGCGGCGGCGCACGAGCCGGCGCACGAGTACAGGAACATGTAGAGCCAGATGCAAAGCATGGCGAAGAGCAGCGCGAGCTTCCTCCTCACCGGCGGCGGCGGCGGCTGCGGCTGCGGCAGAAGCCGGCTGGGGACATCGAGGCAGGATCGGCCGCCACTCAGGCGCTGCCCCATGGGCTGCCCGCGGGCGCGGCGAAGGGCATGGCTCAGCACATGGCGCTGGTCCCGCCCGAGCCGGGAGCGCGGAAAGGGTTCCCTGCTCCTCCACACGCCTGCCCGTTGGGTCTATTGCCCCCGCGCGCCCGGGATCGCCGCTGCTGCTCCTGCTGCTCTTGCCCAGGTGGCGGCGGCAGCTGTGGCAGCCGCGGCTTTTGACATGTTGCCCGGGAGGAGCCGCAACTGGAAGGAAAGTCGGGTGGAGGCGAGTGCTGGCCTGGGACGGCTCCGGCGGCGCGACGCCGCGCTCTGGGCCGGGAGAACGCTGCGCTCCGGCTCCCTGGCCACTCCGGACGGGGCGCACGGCCGCTGGCCGGGGCTGCCTCCTTGCTGCCCTGCGCACCGAGCCCGAGAGCAGCCCCGGCACTTGCGCTCGTAGCGGCTGTGAAGGAGAGAACTGCGCAGGAAGAGTCGGAGACCAAGGAGGAGTGGGCGGGCCCGGCCACCGGGAGTGACGGGTCGCTCCGCTTACCAGAGACCCGGACCACCATGCAAATACAGCCGCTGCGCTGAGGGTTCAGCAGCCAACCAGCTCCCGGAACGTGGGGGTGTGGAAAGGGTTGGGGGGGCGGAGGGCAGTGGCCGAGGGTTTCAATTGGATGAGGGGCAAGGGGCGGGACTGGGAAGGCGGAGCCGGGGACTGGTGACAGGAGCGGGTGGAAGGAAGGATACTGGGGAGACCCAGCGCCCGCAGAGGAGGGAACCCCGTCGCGGGGGGCTCTTCGGCACCCGCGCGCTTCTCCGCACTCGCTCCCCGAGAGCCAGCCTGGGCTGTAGTTGTCCCATCCAGGTGTGACGTGACCCGGGCGGGTCCGAGAGGTGGCGTGCTGTGCAGCAGGGAGTCAGCAGGGGCGCATGCGGCCCCCGAACCAGCCGGAGACTCCGAACGGGGCCTCCCGAACAGAAACAGGTTTAGGAAGTTCAAGTGGAAAACATATTTGGATATTGCTGTCTACTCTTTTTTATGTCTTTCCTTCTTTTTCTTTACCAGGAGTTGATCTCTCTGAGATTGCCTGGTTAGCTGGGAGCGGTGTAAGCTGTTCTCAGGGAAATATCCTCCCCAGTTTCCAAACAGCTGGAGAAAGATAAGGGTGAAGAGGCGGAGAAGAATTAACAGGGAAGTAAATGGTGGCTTAAAAAAAAAAAAAAAAAAAAGTTTCCCGGTGGAAAATTGACAGTGGAAGTCACGTGTAGAAAGTTTTGTCTAGAAATGAGTTTGTTGGGGACGTTAACTTGAAGGAAATACTCAATCCTCTCTTTTGCTTGAATAAATAATAAAGCCAACCTTCGCCTGCGTTTAGGAAGACCGTCTGGTTTGCTGGTCTGTTACATTAATTATTAGATGTTGTTGGGTTGGGTTTTTTTTTTTTTTCCCATCAATTTTTAAAGTACGTAGAAGGGAATCGATTGCTGAGTTGCATTTATTTAATGGTTCAAGTCTACTCGAAACCGATTCCCCTGGTCTCTTCTGAAAAACACCCCCCTCGGGCGGAGCAGGAGCCAGGGAACTGTGTGGGTGCGGCGTTGGGGCCGCTCGCGGGGGGAGCGCGGGCCAGGGGCGCGGCGCTGCCGCGTTCTCGCCGCGGCGCTCGGAAGCCGGAGGCCGAGGGTGCGAGCAAGCTCATCCCGGTGGCGTTCAGAACGGTTTCGATGCCTGCCACCCGGCCCGGTCCGGGGAGCGGGCCCCCAACGCCCGGCTGCGCGCTGTTCCGGGGCAGAGCGTTCCTTCGGGTTCTGACCTCAGCGCGGCAAGCGGGGTCCCGCGTCGCCCACGGAGTGACTCACCGCACCGAGAGCCGCCGTCCTCATTTCACCACGCGCGCCAGCGGAAACAACCCGAGCCCGGGTCCCTCCGCTCAGCTGCCAGCCCCTCATACTCCCCACTCCCGCTTCCTTCCTGAGTAAATGTCCCCAAGAGTCCCAAGTCCCCAGAGCCCTACTCCAGGTTCACGTCTCCTGCGCTGGGCGCACCCTGAGAAGGACGGTAAGACCTTCTCATAGTTATGAACTCAGGTTCATAACTCAGTTATGAACCTGAGTTCATAACTCAGGTTCGAAAACGCGCGGAAGAGCCGCGGATGGCCCAGGAAGGACCAGAGGCCGCCGTGGTCACTCATGGCACCGGCGCTCCCGGGCTGTTCTCCGAGCGACCTCTTCGCAACTAAACCACCTCGAGCCCAAGACATTTTCCCACAGAACTGCTGAGGGAGAAACACTTTGGATAAAGGATTCCCCCCCCCCTTTTATATTAGCAGAGAGAATTTCTTTCCAGGTTCCTGTCCCCCTGTCGCTAGGATATTGTGTGTGTTCTTTGGGGAGAAGTAACCCTTAGCGGGGACATGTATGTGTGCTGTATGTAGTTATAACTTCCTAAACGTGAGAATATGTTTCTGAGCATTAGCCCGACTACATGTTTATTTTTGGGAAAAGGAGAGAGAAACGTCAGTGTGTCCGGAGAGTGTGCCTTCAAAATCACGTCATTTCTGGGGGAAATGAAGTTAGCCATCTTTAGGCGGCTATGTGTTTTGCTGACTTTTGTGGAGTATTTTTGGGGAGGAGCAGTGGTTTATGATCTGTGTATGTTCAAGAGAATCATAGCTCCCACGTGGCTAACTTCAGGCCCGATTAGGTGTAAATCTTATAGTTTTTTTTTAAAAAAAGATTTCGATAATCTTAATAGAAATGGTCTGTCTTAAGGGTTAGCAAAGTCTTGTGGGGGCTGGGGGTGGAGGAGGAATTACAAGTGGAAGCCACCGGATATATTTAGGGTTTTTTTCTCCCCTCCGGGGGATGAAGGGAGGGAAGCAGTGGAAACCAGGACGTGGGCATCGGAAACTGCCCGGAGTGTTCCGCAGAGCTGAGCGCCCCAGCGCCAAGCCGTCGCCTGTGTCCACCCAGAGGGCGTTCAGTCCCCACCAGCGAGAACAATGGAGGAGTTCTCGGGGCCGAAGCGCCCAGGGGTGTGTGCGCACCGAGGTCGCGGGTCATCTGGGGTTGGCGAGGCACCCGGCGGAGTATAGAGCGACACGGAGCAGGATCTGGGCCGCTATCCGACGCTTTGTCGCGTCAGCCTACCTGCTGAACTCTAAACACTCACGCGCGGCTGACGCTACCGGCTGGAACCGTGGCCAGCACCGTCTCCCCCACCGTCCCACTCCTGCAGATGCGGAGCCCGCGCCAAAGCTGACCGCGCACAGTTTAGAGTCCCTTCCTTTCACCCTGTTCAGTGGGCCATCGGGTCCCCGCGCTCCCGAGCCTGGCCACCAGGAAGGCGCCGCCACTCAGACCGGGAGCAAGTCTCACCGTCCCAGCACACCTGCACGGCGTCCGTTTCAGTCTGGTGGGTTGGTTTGGGATTCGCCAGCGGGGTGGCTCACCTGGGGCCTCTGCGGCTCTAATCCGCGGGGAGGCCTTCTCCTTCGAAACGGGCAGGGCTGCCTCAGTGGACCACCTTTTCCCCACTTCCCCGAGGTCCTGCTCTGAACCACCCGCTGTGGGAACGCAAGCGGCCACACTCAGGCCCTAAAACCCCCCCCTCTGTGCAAAACAGGAGACTTGAGCCGAATCCTCTCCGCCTGGAGTTTCCAATTCTGCTCTCGGGAGGGGAGGCGCCCGCAGCTGCTCGCGACCCCTGCCAGCTCCTCCTGGTGACCCTCTACGTCCCTGGTCCGTGCGCCATGGGCTCCTTTCCTGGGGCTGCCCGTGCCCATGGCCCGGTGCTCCAGTTCCTGTCACCAGAACCGTACCTTCTTCCACCACGCTTCCCACAACGCGCTCAGGCAGCCAGGCGAACCCCCGGGGGCTCACAGTTGCAAGCCGGCTGCACCCACCCCGCCCCGGCCGGGGCTCCGTGCCCGCCCGCAAGGGGGCGCTCTGAGAGCTGCCCGGTGGCTGGAGGCCGAGACGCGGCCGGCGCACGGGGAAGGAGACAAGCCTGTCCGCGTGGGCTTCTGCGGCGCCTCCCCACGCCCCGCGCGTCCTGGAGCCGCTGTGGCCACCCAGGCCTCTGGGGTGTCTAGTTGGTCGTGGTGCCTCCCTGTCCGTGGGTGGAGGGCGCCAGACACACGGGAGTTCCTGGCCGGAGGACCCACCAGCCCTCAGGGGCACGTGCAGCGCGTCATTGCAGGGAGGGTTGCCACGTGCGAGGGGCCACCCGCAAACCACAGAGGAGGACGATCGCCTTGGTCTCACACATAGCAGCACTGTGGTGGTCAGCGTGGCGTGATGCCTGTGTCCTGAGGAGTCAAGGCCCTGCGCGTGGCGCCCTGGCTCTGGGGATGGAAGGGGTTCCTTCGCCTCCAGAAATGGTGGGAAGACCGAGGGAAGAGAAGGTGTGCCCATGCTTCCTCCTGGCTGGGTCATCGAAGGCCGTCTGCTGCCCCCCAGCACGTCCCCTGCACACAGCCTGATTGTCACCGGGCTTCGCAATGGCTGTCCCCCTCACCGGTCAGGCCCATGATGGCAAAGACAGCCGCCTCACCGCGCAGGCGCAGAGGCACCGCGACGTTCCTGCGTGTTCTCCCTCCGCCAGCCCCTCTGTGCCGAGCCTTGATCACAGACACTCCTCAGGGTACCCTCGGGGCCGGGCGGGCCCTGTCTTTCCTGCCAGGACCCTGGTGTGCCTGCACCAGGCCTGCATTCCTTTTCCTGGTCTGCTTCCCAGCCACTTCCTGGCGGTGTGACGCGGGTGTCACACAACCCTTGCTGCCTCGGCACTGCTGCCTACCACTGCGCCCCTCAGCTCTCTTTCTCCCCATTACACCCTCCAGGCAAGGGGAGTCCCCCAAGGCCAGGCCTGTCTTTAACCACTGAGTTGCCGGAGGAAATCCTGCCATAGAAATGACTGGTCTGGGCCCTGGCCAGTTTGCTCAGTGCATAGAGTGTTGACCCAGCGTGCGGGTGTACCAGGTTCAACCCCAGGTCAGGGCACACATTAGAAGCAACCACCTGCTTCTCTCCCCCTCCTTCTTCCCCATTTCTCTCTCTTCCCTACCTGCAGCCAGTGGTTCGATTGGTTCAAGCATCGCTGGGGCGCTGAGGATAGCTCTGTTGATTCGAACATCACCCCCAGATGAGGGTTGCCGGGTGGATCCCTGGCTGGGGCGCATGCGGGAGTCTATCTCCCTCCGCTCACTTAAAAAAAGAAAAGAAAAGAAAAGAAAAGAAAAGAAAAGAAAAGAAAAGAAGAGAAAGAAATGACTGGTGCTGTTTTAATTTTCCACCACAGCCTCCTGTAGGCAAACAAAGGCAGCCGCCACTCCCATCAGTGTCCTCAGGAGGCCCACTCTCCGGATCCCATGGGCAAGTGTTTCCTACCTTCTCTCTCTGGGGACCGGCATTTCTCTAAGCTTGTGGGGGAGCACAGATGCAGACAGAGGGTCGTCCGTCCACCCTTCCTCCGCCAAACCTCCACGCTGACCAGCACCCTCCCTCTTGTCATCGCACAGGAAGACGCAGACCCGCTGGTCACATCATCTATTAGTGCTCAAGATCCCAGCCACTCTCACCTCAAGGAGCTCTTTTCCTAGCTCCTTGATTCGGGGTCACCAGTCTCTCCCGGAAGTGGACACTCAGACCCCTTCAGTGAAGGCCAGGCTGCCGCGGCTGCTGGGAGGCGGTCAGCACGCAGCTTCCCACCATCAGCATGCCCACGGTCAGACTGCAGAAGCTGCGGGTTCACGCGCCTTCCCCGGGCGCCTCCGTCCACTGACCGATGATGCCACGGAAAGGCCTGGTCATCTCAGCCACCTCCACACCTCTGAAGGGCAACTCTGAAGGGCTCGCCCACTCCAGAGCTCCCTGGCAGGGGGTAAGGGGGGCTGGCAGTGGGCACTGGGCCTCATCTCAGCTGTCTTCCTCTTCCTCCCTCCTGCAGGTGTGGGTCCCCTGGTCCCTGGGGCAATTTCCAGTAACATCCTGTCACTCTCCAGGGAACCCACCCCTTTCCCTTCGCTCTGTGGTCGCCCAAACACACTCCTGTGATTTGGCCCTCTTCAGTCCAATACATGTACAGTGTCTACTTTCTCACCTGTTATTGGAGAGCCTTTGAACTGATTCCACTTACTTATTGGCTAACAAGGAATCTTGTTGTTTGAACCAAAGGGGACACTTTAGCAGTATCTCGGGGCAACAGTGGTCCTTATAGCCCATCTCCTAAAGTCTATAGACAGTTAACAGATATTTCAGTCCAATTTCTCTTAAAGCAGTAAGAAGTTATTGGCCATAGTGTTTTGCTGGTCAAAACCCACAAATCTGCTCAAGTCACATAAGAAATTTTTTTTTTTTTCAAACCAAACCCAATGGAATAATACAACTTGTGATTCCTTTCTTAATTTTCCAAACATGTTCACCCTGGAATTCTCCCCGCAGCAAGGTGTGTGCTACGCTGTTTTTGTGAACAGTCACCCGGTGGTCCAACTTGCATTCATTCAGTCGATGAAGATGCTCGTGGCCCTGGGCGCTGTGTCTCGTCCCAAAGGCCGCTGGCTCCGGGGGCTTCGCTCTCCCTTTGTGCGAATGTCCCTCCACACTCGCTTGATGACGGATGCGTCCTCCGTGTTTTCCCGTTCTCCACTCTTTCTCCCTCTGGAAACCACCCCTGTAACCTACTCTTCATTTTCAAATTCCCAACAGTCACCCAGTGGACGGAAGTAATAGATAAGTGAGCTTCCCTGTCATCATAAATGCTCCACACGCCTCTCCCTCGCTTTGCTAAGTGCATTGGGGGAAAACTGGCCATTCCAGAAAGATTATTTTCCTGTGAACTTCCATTAGCACTTTATGAATTGCTGAACTTTCAGCTTTTTGGGAAACCCATTAGAAATAAGGGTGCCCAGTATGTTTTGTGAGGTAAGAGTGTGAGGCTAAAAATAACGGGATAGCTCATTCATAAGCCACCCGTGACAATGAGTTCTATGTCTCCGTGGTGTTTCACTGTTGGACTTTGGGCTCCGTTTTCATCTGGTAGGCATAGAAGGACACACGTGAATCCATCGCCGGACAAGGCTGGTTTATAAAACGCAGAGCTGCCGCTTACTTGGTTTTCTTGGACATTCGTTTGAGGGGGTTACTGCGTTAAATGTAGCACACAGCACTGGAGTCCCCCTGCTTTCCCAGGAAGACCATCGGGTCAGCAGTAATTAGCCCCCGCTCTGCTCTGCCCACCATAATTAATCCTGTTCACCAATTTCTACCTGTCGCCTTCCCAGGCCAAGACTTCCCACTGACCTCGGTTTGCCTACCCGTGGCTCTCGACCTTGATTTCATCTGGGGTGAGACCATCAGCCTCTGTCACCTGATATTCAAGAGCTCTTTAGAAAATGTGTTCTCAGTTTGAGACCCCAGTCCTTTAAACAAGAGCATAGATTATTTGAAGAAACAAATGTCAAAAAAAAAAAAAAAAAAAAAAAGGAAAGAAAGAAAGAAAGAGAAAAGAAAACCCAGCCCAACTTTGATAAAACACTCGAACATACACATTCAAGAAGCAAAAACAAATTCCTGGTAAGGTAAACTGAAAAGGACCCATACAAAGACGGATTATAGTAAAATGGGCAGAATGCAACGGCAAAGAGAATCTTGGAAGTGGTAAGAGAGAAAGGACGCAACTCATATGGGAGATCCCCGGTAGGACCACCATCTGATTTCAGATAGGAAACTTTGGAGGTCAGAAAGCAGGGGACAATACATTTAAAGCACTGAAAGAGAAAAACTTGTCAACTAAGAATTCTATATTTGGCAAGATTGTCCTTCAACAATAAAGAAGACACAAACACATCCCATAGATAACAAAAGATGAAGTAGTTTGTTTTTGCTAGATTTTCCCTGGAAAAAAATATTCAGGTGGGTCTTCCCAGTTGAAATGAAAGGGTGTTCAGGAGCAACGTGAACCTGTGTAGACAAATAAAGATCTTCAGTAATGGTAAATTCATGAGCAAATATAAAAGTCAGTATCATCATGTTTATTTTCTACATGATTTTGTTTTTGGTATTTTTCTGAAGTTAGAAGTGGAGAGGCAGACAGATAGACTCCCGCATGCACCCGACCAGGATCCACCCAGCATGCCCACCAGGGGACGATGCTCTGCCCATCTGGGGCATCACTCCATTGCAACTGGAGCCATTCTAGCACCTGAGGCAGAGGCCATGGAGCCAACCTCAGCACCCAGGCCAACTTTGCTGCAATGGAGCCTTGGCTGTGGGAGGGGAAGAGAGAGACAGAGAGAAAGGAGAGGGGGAGGGGTGGAGAAGCAGATGGGCGCTTCTCTTGTGTGCCCTGACTGGGAATTGAACATGGGACATCCACACACTGGACCCATGCTCTACTCTACCACTGAGCCAACCAGCCAGGGCCTATTCTCTACACGATTTAAAACACAAGTGCATAAAAAGAAATATCTATGTTGTTGGACGCACAATGTGTAAAGAGGTAATTTACAACATCAATAACAGTTAGTGGTGGAGAAAAAGCTGGGAAGGAGCAGAGCCTTCATGTGCTGTTGCAGTTAAAATAAATTAAAATTAGGTTGTTATAACTTTAATAGCTTAAATGTGTCATAGAAACCTCAAAGAAAACATCTATGGAATACACACAAAAGTAAGGAAAAAGGAAATAAAAATGTGGCACTACAAGAAAATCAACAAAATGTAAAAAGAAGGTAGAAATGGAGCAAGCGAGGAGCGGAGAGCTATAAAACATAGCAAATAGGCCCTGGTCGGTTGGCTCAGTGGTAGAGCGTCGGCCTGGCGTGCAGAAGTCCCGGGTTCGATTCCCGGCCAGGGCACACAGGAGAAGCAAGCGCCCATCTGCTTCTCCTCCCTCCCCCCCTCCCCCTCTCCTTCCTCTCTGTCTCTCTCTTCCCCTCCCCCAGCCGAGGCTCTATTGGAGCAAAGATGGCCCGGGTGCTGGGGATGGCTCCTTGACCTCTGCCCCAGGCGCTAGAGTGGCTCTGGTCACAACAGAGCGACGCCCCGGAGGGGCAGAGCGTCGCCCCCTGGTGGGCGTGCCAGGTGGATCCTGGTCGGGCGCATGCGGGAGTCTGTCTGACTGTCTCTCCCAGTTTCTGGCTTCGGAGAAATACCAAAACAAACAAACAAACAAACAAAAAAACACATAGCAAATAGCAAAATGTCCGGTGTCCTTCTTTATCAGTAATTACACTAAATGTAAATGGATGACACTGTAACCAAAAGGCAGAGATTCGTAGAGTAATGAAGAAAACATAGCAGCATTTTGCACAATAACCAAAAGCGTTTATCTAGAGATGAATGAACAGACAGAGTGTGGTATCTACAGACAATGGAATGGTTCTCAGCCGTTACAAAGGAGGCAGTTCTGATACACATCACAACAAGGATGAACCTTTAAAACATATGCTAAGTTTAATAAGCCGGGTCCTAAAGTTCAAACGTTGCATGACCTCACTGATGTGAACTATCCAGGGAAGAAAAATTCCTGGAGACAGAAGGTGGCGTGGAGAGGACCACGTGGAGGGGTAGGAAGTCATGGGGAGCTATCCTCTTCTGGGTATGGATTTTCTGTTTGGGGGGGTGACAAAGTTTCGAAACTAGACAGTGGTGATGGTTACACAACATTGTGCATGTACTCAGTGCCACTGAGTTGCACAATCACAGTGGGGAAATTTATGTTGTGTATATACAATAAAAAAAAAGAAATAAAGGGAAGAAGGTGTTGATGAATCTATGGCCAAGCGACGCAGGAAAAGGCAGAGAGCACAGAGAAGCCTGGGATGGCGGCGTCCGTGTCAGAGAGCGGCCAGCGGAGCAGAAGGTAAGTGGTTCACCTGGGGAGGTGCAGTGGAGCAGCGATTAAACTCTTGCTGTGGTGCCGCCGTGCATTCAGGGGGGGACTTCAGGGGGGTCAAGGGCCAAGGATGCGGTGTTCCTTGACCTCTTGGCGCTGCCAGGAGTGAGGGTGCCCTCACGGGCTCAGGGGCTGGAAGCCCACTGTCAGAGCCGTCGGAGAAGAGGAGACACGGGAAGCACCTCTCGCAGCCACCCGGGAAGTCAGTCTCAAGGTCTGCGCGCAGTTGCCGAGTCCGGCCTGATGAACGCTTTGTCCTACTCTCTTGCCAGCCCTGGGCGGCGAGTACCCCGTGCCCTCCTCTAGTCTGCCCATCACCACGTGACCTGGTCCATCCCCGCATCTGCCTTCAGCTTCTCCGCACCCTGAGGTCCGTGGGCAGCACACAGCTCCCCGCAGTGAGTGAGCCCCCGTGGGGCAGAGCGGTGGCCCCAGGCCCCTTGCACAACACTAGCAGCCTCCAGCTCTCTCTCCCTTTGCCCCAGCAAAGGGTCTGTGTGGCACAGAAATCTTGGCACCTTGTGTGAGGAGACAGCCGGTACCACTTCCACGGACACTCAGGACACAGCAGCCAGAGCTGCTGTTGCTTGGTCCCTCCAGCAAGCAAAGCCTGAGAGAGGAAGGAAGGTGCTGGCGATCCACGCGAGAGGCGCAAGCCCACAGAGGGGCGGCTGCGTGGGCACGGGAAGTGAGGTGAGGGAGGAGAGGGGAGACATGTTACTTCTGGGCGCTGACTACCTGAAGAGTCAGGTGGTGGGTGGGTTGGCGGGCGGGCTCACTCACAAGCCTTCTCTCAGAAGCCTCGAACAAGGTCCACGGAAGGGGTGGGGGGCCTCCACCCGGTTTCCTCCTCCTCTTGCTCCCATTTGTCAAGGTCCACCCGCTGGGAGGTATTTCCTCACTCCTCCGAATGCGGCACCTGTCCCTCTGTGGGCCGCAGGGAGCCCGATCCCGGTCCCGGCACTGCGGTCTGCTTTACACATTTGAAACTGGACCGCTGCTGAGGTTTGAGTGGCGTTCTCCCGAAAGATAGATCCACCTGGAACCGTGAATACAACTTTATTTGCAAAAAAAAAAGGGCTTTTCCACCTTTTGAGATGAGATCATCCCTACATTAGGGCGGGGCGCTAAATCCAAGGACAGGTGTCCTCCTCATGGGAGGGGAGGGGACACGGGGGGGGGGGAAGGACCCGTGCAGACAGACAGGGCACAGAGGTCCCGCCGGGAACGGAGGTTCATCTGGAGCAGCTAGAAGCCAAAGGGGGCGAGGACGGGCCTCGCCCGAGGGCCCTGCCCACACGCCTCGGTTCCAACCGTCTGCCCCCTACGAGGGAGAAAGGAAGCCTCGTAGTTTTAAGGCACCGAGCTCGCGGTCGGTTGTGGCGCAGGCCTGCCGCGGGGCGGGTAGGCACCGGCCGGGCGCGCGGCAGAAGGCAGGGAGAGCGGGCAGTCGAGGAAATCCGAGGCGAGCAGAACCGGCGCGCACACCTCTCCTCTGGCAGACCTGCGCGCACGGGGAACAATGGGACCTCAGAGCAGCCTGCCCGTGGGTGGCAGATGGGAGGCGAGCGGGATCAAGTCAGGCTGGGGGGCTGAGAGCTGGGAGATCAAAGGGAGTTACTGGTTCATTAAAAATGGATGCTCTTGTCAATGAGGATTACGGCAGGGGATGTAAGGCGAAAAGGGAGGATGAACGGATAAACACAGGGTTGAAATAGCTAAGAGGCGGAGATGAGTCCCCCGCGCAAAGGGGCCGTCAGCGGTGTTGAGGTGGCGGGCAGGGAGCAGGTGAACGTCAGGTGAATTTCAGGGGACGCTCAGGGGACACTGGCCAGAGTGCCCAGCCTCGCTGTGCAGAGGGGTGGACCGCAGCGCTTCCGTTCCAGCTCCGGGAAGGGAGCCATGGTGGGGGTGTGTGGCTGTGGTGGGTGGGTGCTGCCTGGGGGTGTCTCAGTGAGGGTGACAGGCTGGGGTGGGGTGGGGGTGCAGGTGAGAGATTACCCTCCGCAGGACAGGGGCCCGTGGAGGCCATGAGACGGAGGGACAGGAGTGTCCGGCCCAAGGGTCTCAGGGACAGGGACAGCAGCTGACTCAGACTTTAGATGCGGGGGTGGGATGTTTTCCTTCTAAGGATGCAAGAGCCGACGTCATGGATGCCCAGGGGCGAGACACTTCAGGTGGGCTGTGCACAGAGGGAACTAGAAGGAGAAGCCGCTCACTTTCCAAGGGGGCGGAAGGGCTGTCTCCCCCGAGCTGCCCAGGTCCTCTCCTCCACTCTCCTCTGCAGTTGGCACCAGCCCCTGCGGCCACCTTGGCTGTCCCGGCTTTGGCTGGCACCCCCGTGGGCATGGCTTGCCGCCCCCTTACCTGTGTATGCTGGGTCAATGTGTGGCCTCAGCGCTGATGGACTCTCCGTCCCAGGAACTGGACATTGGGCCCTTGGTACCCGATCTGAACGGCCCTGTGCAGCCTGTGGACTCGTTCCCGACTCAGGGGTCCACTCCCGACCTGTCAGCTGGGGTCATCGATAAGGCCATCGACCAGGTTGATCAGGTCTCCTGGGCACACCCTTTCAGTCTTACTGTCTGTGGTGCGGTGGGCTGAAAAATGTCACCCACCGCGTCAGTTCCCAATTCCCAGACACTGGATACTATCTTACTTAGCAGAAGAGGTGATTAAATTAAGGATTTTGAGATGGGGAGATTATCTTGGATTATCCAGGTGGGTTCTTTTTCTTTTTCTTTTTTTTTTTTTTTTTAATAATTTTGAATTTATTGTGGTGACACCGGTTAATATAATTATAGAAGTTTCAGGTGCCCAATTCTACAACACATCTCTGTGCACTGTATTGTGTGTTCACCCCCCCCCAATCAGGGCTTTGTCCATCACCATTCATCCCGCCTGTACCCTCTTCCAGCCACCCCCCACCCCCAATGACCGCTCTGTTGTCCGGCGGGTTCTAAGTAAGGAATTGTGTCCTTATAGGAGAGAGGTGGAGAGAAAACACACACACACACACACACACACACACACACACACACACACACACACGGGAAGGCAATGTGACTACAGAGGCAGAGTTCGGAGTGACTTGGCCACAGGCCATAAACCGAGGAATGCCAGCCGTCACCAGCAGCTGAAAGAGGGGACAGGACTGTCCCAAGGGCGCACGCCCCTCGGACGCCTCCATTTCAGCCCAGCGAGTGAATGCCAGCTGCAGAGAACGGTGAGAGGCCACATTTTTGTTGTTTTCAGCCCCCTGCTTGTGGCAATTCCGTCACGGCAGCCACCGGAAACCAGAAGACAAAGGGGAGGGGAAAGAAGACTGGTTTCCGGCAGGAAGGAGAAGCCCGGGGACTTTAGGGTAGGGGTCCAGCAAGGGAAGCGGGGTGGGGCGAGGATTCGTCCAATCAGCGTGCCGATGGCGGGCCCTGCGCGATCCGCAGGGTTGCAAATGCTCAGCCGTCCTGGACAAACAAGGACGGAAGTACAAGCGCCGAACGCCGCAAGAGAGATTTTAGGAGGACACAGAAGATGTTGATTTGGGACTTCTTCAGGAGGCACTGTTCAGTGTGAAGGTAGAAACAGTGTGTGTGTGTGTGTGTGTGTGTGCGTGTGCGTGTGCGTGTGTGGTCATGAACTCAGCACCTAGACAGACACAGAAAGGACCCAATGTGTGTGTGTGTGTGTGTGTGTGTGTGTGTGGTCATGAACTCAGCACCTAGACAGACACAGAAAGGACCCGATGCCCAGAGCCAGTGGGTAATGCAAACAAGGCAGCTCAGCCAGACACCGTGACACGCCAGCGTGCGCCCACGCCCACGCCCTCCTCTCAGAGGTGTTGTGATGTTGTTTACGATCTTGTTCTACTTCACAGCCGCCGGCTGTGTCTACCTGGGGCCAAAACAATTGGGCAACACAGTAAAAACATTAGTCAAACTAAAAGTCTGAGCAGAGTGCCACGGCGTCCAGTGAAGAATATGAATTATTTACCCCAGCCCCTCCCCCTTCACGGCTGAAGTGGCTGGGACCTGCGTCACATCACAGACGGGCAAGCAGGCTGCAGCTTGTCCAGGTGGTGACACGGCCCCGTTGTCACACAGCTGAGGGACAGACCAGAGTTCCAACTGGGAGTCCCTCCGACTCCCCAACACGTGGTTTTTCCATCAGTGTGGGAACTGAACCAGTATCCGTGCACTTCGAAACTTTGAAGCAGTTTGCTTGAGATAAAACATGTATCAGGGAAACAAGAGACACTTGAAAAGATGAAGGTAAGGCCCTGGCTGGTTGGCTCAGTGGTAGAGCATTGGCCCCGCGTGTGGAAGTCCCGGGTTCGATTCCTGGCCAAGGCACACAGGAGAAGCACCCATCTGCTTCTCCACCCCTCCCCCTCTCCTTCCTCTCTGTCTCTCTCTTCCCCTCCCGCAGCCGAGGCTCCACTGGAGCAAAGTTGGTCCCAGGCACTGAGGACAGCTCCATGGCCTCTACCTCTGGTCCTAGAATGACTGTGGTCACAGCAGAGCAACGGCCCCAGATGGGCAAAGAATCGTGCCCTGGTGGGTTTGCTCAGTGGATCCTGTCGGGCACATGCAGGAGTCTGTCTCTCTGTCTTCTCACTTCTCACTTCAGGGAAAAGAAAAAGATGAAGGTAAAAATAGGTTAAGAAGCCCTTTCACTTGACCCTGGCCATTTGGCTCAACTGTAGAGCACTGGCTCAGCATGTGGATGCCCCAGGTTCAATTACTGGTCAGGGCACAAAGGAAACATGACCATTTGCTTCTCCACCCCGCCCCCTTCTCTCTCTCTTCCTCTCCCACAGCCATGGCTCAATTGGAACAAGTTGGCCCCAGGTGCTGAGGATGGCTCCATGACCTCTGCCTCAGGTACTGAAATAGCTCAGTTGCTGAGCAATGGAGCAGCGCCTCAGATGGGCAGCGCATCATCAGGCAGGGGGCTTGCCGCATGGATCCTGGTCAGGGTGCTGTGAGAGTCGTTCTGCCTCCCTGCCTCCCTGCCTCCTGCCTCTCACTAAAAAAAAAAGAAACCTCTTCACCTCTTCACCACATTAGAGACAGCCTGATTTCTCCCCACAGCCTGATTTCTTTAGGGGATCCATGGATACTCTGAAATTGTTTGCATAGCTGTGCAGACACATACAGTATCCATTTTCTAGGTGGCAGGGGCCTTGCCTCTCACGAGAGTCTCAGACTACTCTACTGTAGACATAGGAAACCATGGCCAGTCTTAGGAGTGACCATTTGTTTAAAATACCATGTTACCTGCCCACATAATCCACAAGTCAAGACAGTGCTTCGAGAGGAATCTACAGAATTCACATAGAAACACCCTTGTTTAGGTGCCTCTGTCCAGGAAGTTCTGGTCACATGTAGATCACAAAAAGCAAACCCGGAAGTTACCAAGTCATTCTCCATTACATAAAAACTTTATTAACAATCCTGGCCACCTCATGTCTACATGCCCTACTCGCTTTACTGAAACTTTCTAAACCACTGGGATCCCCGCTGCGTGTAGCAACAAAGGTTCATCACCGGGGTAACCTCGCCTCCATCAGAGACCTGTGACTAAGTCAGGGAGAGAGAGCCCGAGTCAGCGGAAGGCATGCATTTCCTCCTGACCCATTGGTTCTGCCCAAACCCGTCTGTGTTAGTCCGGGCTCTCCCGAGCAGCAGAACCAACAGGACCGATGGATGGATGGTTGAGTGTAAGGAACTGGCTCACAGAGCTGGGTTCCCCCGAGGAGCGGAACCAGCAGGACCGATGGATGGATGGTTGAGTGTAAGGAACTGGCTCACAGAGCTGGGTTCCCCCGAGGAGCGGAACCAACTGGACCGATGGATGGATGGATGGTTGAGTGTAAGGAACTGGCTCACAGAGCTGGGTCTCACGAGGAGCAGAACCAACAGGACCGATGGATGGATGGTTGAGTGTAAGGAACTGGCTCACAGAGCTGGGTTCTCCTGAGGAGCAGAACCAACAGGACCGATGGATGGATGGTTGAGTGTAAGGAACTGGCTCACAGAGCTGGGTCTCACGAGGAGCAGAACCAACAGGACCAATGGATGGATGGTTGAGTGTACGGAACTGGCTCACAGAGCTGGGTTCTCCCGAGCAGCGGAACCAACAGGACCGATGGATGGATGGTTGAGTGTAAGGAACTGGCTCACAGAGCTGGGCTCTCCCGAGCAGCGGAACCAACAGGACCGATGGATGGATGGTTGAGTGTAAGGAACTGGCTCACAGAGCTGGGCTCTCCCGAGGAGTGGAACCAACAGGACCGATGGATGGATGGTTGAGTGTAAGGAACTGGCTCACAGAGCTGGGCTCTCCCGAGCAGCGGAACCAACTGGACCGATGGATGGATGGTTGAGTGTAAGGAACTGGCTCACAGAGCTGGGTTCTTCCAAGGAGCAGAACCAACAGGACTGATGGATGGATGGTTGAGTGTAAGGAACTGGCTCACAGAGCTGGGCTCTCCCGAGCAGCGGAACCAACTGGACCGATGGATGGATGGTTGAGTGTAAGGAACTGGCTCACAGAGCTGGGTTCTTCCAAGGAGCAGAACCAACAGGACTGATGGATGGATGGTTGAGTGTAAGGAACTGGCTCACAGAGCTGGGTCTCACGAGGAGCAGAACCAACAGGACCGATGGATGGATGGTTGAGTGTAAGGAACTGGCTCACAGAGCTGGGTTCTTCCAAGGAGCGGAACCAACAGGACCGATGGATGGATGGCTGAGTGTAAGGAACTGGCTCACAGAGCTGGGCTCTCCCGAGCAGCGGAATCAACAGGACCGATGGATGGATGGTTGAGTGTAAGGAACTGGCTCACAGAGCTGGGCTCTCCAAAGCAGCGGAACCGACTGGACTGATGGATGGATGGTTGAGTGTAAGGAACTGGCTCACACACAGGGCTGGGTTCTGTTGAGGAGCGGAACCAACAGGACCGATGGATGGATGGTTGAGTGTAAGGAACTGGCTCACAGAGCTGGGCTCTCCTGAGCAGCGGAACCAACAGGACCGATGGATGGATGGTTGAGTGTAAGGAACTGGCTCACAGAGCTGGGCTCTCCCGAGCAGCGGAACCAACAGGACCGATGGATGGATGGTTGAGTGTAAGGAACTGGCTCACAGAGCTGGGCTCTCCCGAGGAGCGGAACCAACAGGACCGATGGATGGATGGTTGAGTGTAAGGAACTGGCTCACAGAGCTGGGTTCCCCCGAGGAGCGGAACCAACTGGACCGATGGATGGATGGATGGTTGAGTGTAAGGAACTGGCTCACAGAGCTGGGCTCTCCCGAGCAGCGGAACCAACTGGACCGATGGATGGATGGTTGAGTGTAAGGAACTGGCTCACAGAGCTGGGTTCTTCCAAGGAGCAGAACCAACAGGACTGATGGATGGATGGTTGAGTGTAAGGAACTGGCTCACAGAGCTGGGCTCTCCCGAGCAGCGGAACCAACTGGACCGATGGATGGATGGTTGAGTGTAAGGAACTGGCTCACAGAGCTGGGTTCTTCCAAGGAGCAGAACCAACAGGACTGATGGATGGATGGTTGAGTGTAAGGAACTGGCTCACAGAGCTGGGTCTCACGAGGAGCAGAACCAACAGGACCGATGGATGGATGGTTGAGTGTAAGGAACTGGCTCACAGAGCTGGGTTCTTCCAAGGAGCGGAACCAACAGGACCGATGGATGGATGGCTGAGTGTAAGGAACTGGCTCACAGAGCTGGGTTCTCCCGAGGAGCGAAACCAACAGGACCGATGGATGGATGGTTGAGTGTAAGGAACTGGCTCACAGAGCTGGGCTCTCCAAAGCAGCGGAACCGACTGGACTGATGGATGGATGGTTGAGTGTAAGGAACTGGCTCACACACAGGGCTGGGTTCTGTTGAGGAGCGGAACCAACAGGACCGATGGATGGATGGTTGAGTGTAAGGAACTGGCTCACAGAGCTGGGCTCTCCTGAGCAGCGGAACCAACAGGACCGATGGATGGATGGTTGAGTGTAAGGAACTGGCTCACAGAGCTGGGCTCTCCCGAGGAGCGGAACCAACAGGACCGATGGATGGATGGTTGAGTGTAAGGAACTGGCTCACAGAGCTGGGTTCTCCCGAGGAGCGGAACCAACAGGACTGATGGATGGATGGTTGAGTGTAAGGAACTGGCTCATAGAGCTGGGTTCCCCCGAGGAGCAGAACCAACAGGACCGATGGATGGATGGTTGAGTGTAAGAAACTGGCTCACACAGCAATGGGGAACCAGAAGTCCAAGCCCTGCCCGTGGCCGGCAGAAGATCCAGGGCCACTGATGTTCCAGTCCAAGTCTGAGATGGTGTGAGTTCCAGTCCCAGTTCAAATCCAAAGGCAGAGGGTGACAGCGGTCCCAGCCTGAAGACAGTGAAGCGGAGAAAGCCAGTTCTCCCGTCCTCCACCATTTTGTTCTGTGGAGGCCTTCCCCAGATCCGATGAGCCCTCCGCATGGCCCAGTCAGGGTGACACGCAAAATCCACCATCGCCCCATCTGTTTCTTCACTCACTGGTTCTCCCTGCTCTGCGGGTGCGAGGAGGAGAAGGTCCTACTTCCTCTCCCGTGAAATGCTCTCCCTGTCCTCATCTTTGTCCTTCAACCTCCAAGCATCCTTGAGAAGCCCCTAAAGGCAGAGAAACCAGCCAAAAGAAAGGTTTAACCCATAACCTTTATGCAGAAAAGGTGGATATTGGGAAGGGAACACAAGATTATAGATTACAAGCAGATCAAACCTCATCAAATACTACAATAATGATTCTCTGCAAGTAGGAGGAATTCTAAGACAGTGGTTTTCACTGTGGGCAGGGCAGGTGATTTGGCCATGGGGGGAGGTGATTTGGCCATGGGGGGAGGTGATTTGGCCATGGGAGGAGGCGATTTGGCCATGGGGGGAGGCGATTTGGCCATGGGGGGAGGCGATTTGGCTACGGGGGGAGGCGATTTGGCCTTGGGGGGAGGCGATTTGGCCATGGGGGGAGGCGATTTGGCTACGGGGGGAGGCGATTTGGCCTTGGGGGGAGGCGATTTGGCCATGGGAGGAAGGTGATTTCACAATGTGTGCAAAATCACTTTTGATTTTTTTCAACTAGATGGTGCTTCTGGCATCTAGTGGGCCAAGGCCAAGGGCAAGCATGCTGCTAACTCCTGGGACACACAGGCATAGACCCCACCCCCACCACCACAAATAATTATTTTCAGTAGTGCTGAAGAAGAGAAACCTATTCTGAGACCTAGAATGCAGCCAGGAATATTGTGACCCATGTCATTAGGAAAGAGAAGAATTTCCGCCCACGTGTGCTGAGATTGTCCACGCCCTCGCAGTTGATGAACTGCTGTTGGCCTTCGAGATGAGCAGGAGACCCCAGATCCAGCCTTGCTTCTCTAACTAACTTTCCAGCCCCGTCCGTCTGCCCATCAGGCGTTGTGGCCATTGCAGTGGCTGTATTTGATTCAGAGTAATTAGTGGAAAGGTTCTAAAGGACATCTTATCAATCAAGATTACGGGCAACAGTTACTACAGCAGATGGTGCTCTTTGGCCTGTGATCTCAGTGACCAGCCACATGGTGCAGCATGTACTACACATGTGATCGCACGGTGAGTGGAGGAGCTGCGTGGTGCAGCGTGTACTACGCATGCGATCGCACGGTGAGTGGAGGAGCTGCCTGGTGCAGCATGTACTACGCATGCAATCGCACGGTGCGTGGAGGAGCTGCGTGGTGCAGCGTGTACTACACATGTGATCGCATGGTGCGTGGAGGAGCTGTGTGGTGCAGCGTGTACTACGCATGTGATCGCACGGTGTGTGGAGGAGCTGCGTGGTGCAGCGTGTACTACACATGTGATCGCACGGTGTGTGGAGGAGCTGCGTGGTGCAGCGTGTACTACACATGTGATCGCACGGTGTGTGGAGGAGCTGTGTGGTGCAGCGTGTACTACACATGTGATCGCACGGTGAGTGGAGGAGCTGCGTGGTGCAGCATGTACTACACATGTGATCGCATGGTGCGTGGAGGAGCTGTGTGGTGCAGCGTGTACTACGCATGTGATCGCACGGTGTGTGGAGGAGCTGCGTGGTGCAGCGTGTACTACACATGTGATCGCACGGTGTGTGGAGGAGCTGCGTGGTGCAGCGTGTACTACACATGTGATCGCACGGTGTGTGGAGGAGCTGTGTGGTGCAGCGTGTACTACACATGTGATCGCACGGTGAGTGGAGGAGCTGCGTGGTGCAGCGTGTACTACACATGTGATCGCACGGTGCATGGAGGAGCTGCCTGGTGCAGCATTTCTATGCATGTGATCGCACGGTGAGTGGAGGAGCTGTGTGGTGCAGCATGTCTATGCATGTGATCGCACGGTGCGTGGAGAAGCTGTGTGGTGCAGCATGTTTATGCATGTGATCGCACGGTGCGTGGAGAAGCTGTGTGGTGCAGCATTTCTATGCATGCGATCGCACGGTGCGTGGAGGAGCTGCCTGGTGCAGCATGTACTACGCATGTGATTGCACGGTGCATGGAGGAGCTGCGTGGTGCAGCATGTACTACACATGTGATCGCATGGTGCGTGGAGGAGCTGCGTGGTGCAGCATGTACTACGCATGTGATTGCACGGTGCGTGGAGGAGCTGCCTGGTGCAGCATGTACTACGCATGTGATTGCACGGTGCGTGGAGGAGCTGCCTGGTGCAGCATGTACTACGCATGTGATTGCACGGTGCATGGAGGAGCTGCGTGGTGCAGCATGTACTACACATGTGATTGCACGGTGCGTGGAGGAGCTGTGTGGTGCAGCATGTCTATGCATGTGATTGCACGGTGCGTGGAGGAGCTGTGTGGTGCAGCATGTCTATGCATGTGATTGCACGGTGCGTGGAGGAGCTGTGTGGTGCAGCATGTCTATGCATGCGATCGCACTGTGCGTGGAGGAGCTGCCTACCTGTCCGTGCTTGCTGTCCTTTGGTTCGAATGGGCCGGTAAAAATGGCGCCAGGGTGACAGCGTCCGGAGCATACTCCCTGGGGTTTCCAAGGGCACAGCTGTGGAAGTGGGGTGCACCGCAGAGGGACAGCAGAGGCCCGTGCGGTCTCTCTTCGTGTTGCCCATGAGGGTGCTTCTGGCTGACAGGGACTGAGAGCCCCCCTCACATTGTTTGAAGCGGTAGGCAATTTACCATTGCAGATAACAGTAAGTCCAGAGGTCCTGGTTTTAATTCGCTGTCGGTCTCTTGCTCTGCTCCTCTTGCATCTCATCCAGAGAGCACATGCCCAGAGCAAGAGGAGGGGCCCCATTTCTTAGGAACGAGGGGATCTTTCCCAGAAGCCGCTGAGCACCTTCTCGTGTCTTAGTTGGCCAAGATCAGGCCACATGGCTCGGGTCTTAAACCCACTCCTTGTGAATGAAGTGAGGTCACAATGGTTTAATTAGGAGACCAATCACTTGGAGCAGAATAAGTGTACGGTGTCTGCCTAGTGACCACTGGGCCCATTTTGTAGAAGGTACATGATGAGGCTTGACGAACACAACTGCCCTCCCTGGTTCTTCAGGCCCAGAGTTGGGGTCTTAGCTGACAAGCAGGTCTGTTGATATTGTTGAATCCCGTCCGGGACAGTTTGTAAGTTTGAGTCACATTGGGATTGGAGCGATATTTCGTTATGAATAAAGAAGTAGCAGTGGCCCTGGCCAGGTGGTTCAGTTTGTCAGAGTGTTGTCCCTATACACCAAAGTTGCAGGTTCGATCCCCTGGTCAGGGCACATGCAGGAATCAACCAGTGAAAGCATAGGTAAGTGGAACACCAAACTGATGTCTCCCTCCCTCTCCCTCTTTCTCTCTAAAATCAGTAATAATAATGAAAAGAATAGCAGGACCACCGGCGGGGCGGGGGTGGACACAGCCAGGGGGAAGAACTGGGAAATGAGGTCAGATTGGAACCGCGGAATGAAGCGTGGAGGGGGCGCTCTGTGGGACGTTCTCCCCGCGTGAGCTGAGGGACCAGCGCGGGTGCAGAGTCAGGGAGCGGCGTGGTCGGACCTGTGATTTAAAATGACCCCTCCGGGGATGCTGTGGACCCCCACTGGAGACGGACAAGGTTGCGGCGACCCGGGGAAGACACGGTGGTGGTTGCGGGGACAGTGAGAAGTGGCTGGATTCTGGACAGATTCTTGAAAGAAGAGTGGCAGGACCTTCTGGAAGCTTGGGCTGGGGGTCTGAGCACGAGAGGAAGGCGAGAGGGTCTTGGCTGAGCATGTGGGAAGGTGAAGTGTCTCTCTCTGGGCAGGGAAGATCTCGGGGGAAGATCGGGAGCCTAAACAGGACCGTGTCTGTGAGGCATCTGAAGGGAAAGGCTGGGAAGGCAGTTGGGTAGACAGGCCTGGCGTTAGTGACAGAAGTCTAAGCCGGAGAGACATACCTGAGACTGGCCAGCACGTGGACGGCATCTGCAGCCGCATGGCCGGCCGGTCTCACCAAGGGGACGTGTAGAGACAGAAGAGGGTCAGGGGTGAGCCCCGGGGTCTGCCCGTGGGTGGCGATGGAGGGAGAAGAAGGAGAACCAGCAACACAGGCCGACAGAGAGCAACCAGCGAGGGTGGAGGAAGACCCAGAGCGCGGCGCCCTGGCAGCCCAAGGACGGAGGTAAACTGAGGAAGAGAAAGCACGCGGGGCTGCAGGGCAGCTGAGGAGTCAGGTGAGGAGAGAACGGAGAGGTGGCCGTCAGCGGTGACCCTGACGATGGTTGCTATGGCAGTGGCGGCAGGGGAGCCCGGCTGAGGGGTCAGAGCGCGGGAGGAGGAAGTGGCAGAGTCCAGATGACGGTCACAAAGTGTGTGCTGCAAGGCGGAACAACAGCAACAGCAAAAAAAATGGGTGGCAGCCAGCAGAGGAAGTGCAGTCAAGGGTTTTTCTGTTTTCTTTTTAAATAGGAAACAGCATTTTTGTTTATTTACGGGAAAGATTTAGTTTCTCACTCAGAAAATAAGGAATCGGTGTTGCGGGAAAGACAGAGGGACTTCCTGGAGCAACGTCTTAGAGCAGATAAGGGAAGCACAGATCACAGGGATGTGTCAGAGGGACAGGCTTCGGGTCGGAACAGGGACGTGTCAGAGGGACAGGCTTCGGGTCGGAACGGGGACGTGTCAGAGGGACAGGCTTCGGGTGGGAGCGGGGACGTGTCAGAGGGACAGGCCTCGGGGGTCCGAGCGGGGACGTGTCAGAGGGACAGGCTTCGGGTCGGAACGGGGACGTGTCAGAGGGACAGGCTTCGGGTCGGAGCGGGGACGTGTCAGAGGGACAGGCTTCGGGTCACAGCGGGGACGTGTCAGAGGGACAGGCTTCGGGTCGGAACGGGGACGTATCAGAGGGACAGGCTTCGGGTCACAGCGGGGACGTGTCAGAGGGACAGGCTTCGGGTCACAGCGGGGACGTGTCAGAGGGACAGGCTTCGGGTCACAGCGGGGACGTGTCAGAGGGACAGGCCTCGGGGGTCCGAGCGGGGACGTGTCAGAGGGACAGGCTTCGGGTCGGAGCGGGGACGTGTCAGAGGGACAGGCTTCGGGTCGGAACAGGGACGTGTCAGAGGGACAGGCTTCGGGTCGGAACAGGGACGTGTCAGAGGGACGGGCTTCGGGTGGGAGCGGGGACGTGTCAGAGGGACAGGCTTCGGGTCGGAACAGGGACGTGTCAGAGGGACGGGCTTCGGGCGGGAGCGGGGACGTGTCAGAGGGACGGGCTTCGGGCCGGAACAGGGACGTGTCAGAGGGACAGGCTTCGGGTCGGAGCGGGGACGTGTCAGAGGGACAGGCTTCGGGTCGGAGCGGGGACGTGTCAGAGGGACAGGCTTTGGGTCACAGCGGGGATGTGTCAGAGGGACAGGCTTCGGGTCGGAACAGGGACGTGTCAGAGGGACAGGCTTCGGGTCGGAACAGGGACGTGTCAGAGGGACAGGCTTCGGGTGGGAGCGGGGACTTGTCAGAGGGACAGGCTTTGGGTCACAGCGGGGACGTGTCAGAGGGACAGGCTTCGGGTCGGAGCGGGGACGTGTCAGAGGGACAGGCTTCGGGTCACAGCGGGGACGTGTCAGAGGGACGGGCTTCGGGCCGGAACAGGGACGTGTCAGAGGGACAGGCTTCGGGTCGGAGCGGGGACGTGTCAGAGGGACAGGCTTCGGGTCGGAGCGGGGACGTGTCAGAGGGACAGGCTTTGGGTCACAGCGGGGATGTGTCAGAGGGACAGGCTTCGGGTCGGAACAGGGACGTGTCAGAGGGACAGGCTTCGGGTCGGAACAGGGACGTGTCAGAGGGACAGGCTTCGGGTGGGAGCGGGGACTTGTCAGAGGGACAGGCTTTGGGTCACAGCGGGGACGTGTCAGAGGGACAGGCCTCGGGTGGGAGCGGGGACGTGTCAGAGGGACAGGCTTCGGGTCGGAACAGGGATGTGTCAGAGGGACGGGCTTCGGGTCGGAACAGGGACGTGTCAGAGGGACGGGCTTCGGGTCACAGCGGGGACGTGTCAGAGGGACGGGCTTCGGGCCGGAACAGGGACGTGTCAGAGGGACGGGCTTCGGGTCGGAGCGGGGACATGTCAGAGGGACAGGCTTCGGGTGGGAGCGGGGACTTGTCAGAGGGACAGGCTTTGGGTCACAGCGGGGACGTGTCAGAGGGACAGGCCTCGGGTCGGAGCGGGGACGTGTCAGAGGGACAGGCTTCGGGTCGGAACGGGGACGTGTCAGAGGGACAGGCTTCGGGTCGGAACGGGGACGTGTCAGAGGGACAGGCTTCGGGTCACAGCGGGGACGTGTCAGAGGGACAGGCTTCGGGTCGGAACAGGGACGTGTCAGAGGGACAGGCTTCGGGTCGGAGCGGGGACGTGTCAGAGGGACAGGCTTCGGGTCGGAACGGGGACGTGTCAGAGGGATGGGCTTCGGGTCACAGCCGGGACGTGTCAGAGGGACAGGCTTCGGGTCACAGCGGGGACGTGTCAGAGGGACAGGCTTCGGGTCACAGCGGGGACGTGTCAGAGGGACGGGCTTCGGGTCGGAACGGGGACGTGTCAGAGGGATGGGCTTCGGGTCACAGCGGGGACGTGTCAGAGGGACAGGCTTCGGGTCACAGCGGGGACGTGTCAGAGGGATGGGCTTCGGGTCACAGCGGGGACGTGTCAGAGGGACAGGCTTCGGGTCGGAACAGGGATGTGTCAGAGGGACAGGCTTCGGGTCGGAACGGGGACGTGTCAGAGGGACGGGCTTCGGGTCACAGCGGGGACGTGTCAGAGGGACAGGCTTCGGGTCACAGCGGGGACGTGTCAGAGGGATGGGCTTCGGGTCACAGCGGGGACGTGTCAGAGGGACAGGCTTCGGGTCGGAACAGGGATGTGTCAGAGGGACAGGCTTCGGGTCGGAGCGGGGACGTGTCAGAGGGACAGGCTTCGGGTCACAGCGGGGACGTGTCAGAGGGACAGGCTTCGGGTCACAGCGGGGACGTGTCAGAGGGACAGGCTTCGGGTCACAGCGGGGACGTGTCAGAGGGACAGGCTTCGGGTCGGAGCGGGGACGTGTCAGAGGGATAGGCTTCGGGTCGGAACAGGGACGTGTCAGAGGGACGGGCTTCGGGTCGGAACAGGGACGTGTCAGAGGGACAGGCTTCGGGTGGGAGCGGGGACGTGTCAGAGGGACGGGCTTCGGGTCGGAGCGGGGACGTGTCAGAGGGATGGGCTTCGGGTCGGAGCGGGGACGTGTCAGAGGGACAGGTCTCGGGGGTCCGACCAGGGAAGGCTCACGGTGGCAGGCGAGCAGCCTCTGGGAATAGACTGGGAGGCAGGGACCTGTGTTGGGACCCTGGCCATCCTGTGCTGACTGCTTCCACTTCTCAGAGCAGGGGACAGAAAGCAGGGTCCTCGGCTGAGAGAGAAGACAGAGGAGGAGGTACGGGCGGGAGGAGACAGGAGAGCATGTGGAAAGCCGCAGGGGAGAGGGAGCGAGGGGCCCAGGACCGCTGAGGCCACGGGGAAGTCCCTAGTCCCAGGGGCAGGGTCACCACCAGCTGGTCAGGCACAGGGGGAGTGGGCAGAAAGCCGGCTCTCCCCAGAGCCCAAGTCTCTACCGAGCTGGCCTGAGAAGTGGGGAGCAGGAAGCAGGCTGAGGAGGGAGCTGGGGGGGCATGATGCTCTCGATGTGAAACGAGGAAGCCTGGCCTGTCCCCCCCCAGCCTGGCCTGTCCCTCCCCAGCCTGGTCTGTCCCCCCCTCCAGCCTGGCCTGTCCCCCTCCAGCCTGGCCTGTCCCCCCCCTCCAGCCTGGCCTGTCCCCCCCTCCAGCCTGGCCTGTCCCCCTCCCCCCAGCCTGGCCTGTCCCCCTCCCCCAGCCTGGCCTGTCTCCCCCCAGCCTGGCCTGTCCCCCTCCCCAGCCTGGCCTGTCCCCCCCTCCAGCCTGGCCTGTCCCCCTCCCCCCAGCCTGGCCTGTCCCCCTCCCCCCAGCCTGGCCTGTCCCCCCCCAGCCACTGCGTGGGCCCTGCCCTGATGCGGAGGGCGTCCTCCCAGCCCCCTGCCCGGAGTCCCCATGCCGAGCTCAGCAGAGCCCCCCGCTGCTGCTGTGCCCGAGCCCCAGGCGATGCCTTTACCGGAGGCCCCAGGGAGCAGGCTGTGCTCAGTCGCTACTGACGGAGGGCAGGCAGGTCGCTGCCGGAACAGGAGCTATGGATGACGGGACTGTCAGGGCCTGTGAAGTGACACAGGTGTGCCCTTGTAAGTATGACTGACCCAGGGAACGTACAAGCCGGGGAGAAGAGGGCTGTGAGGCTGAGGAGAGACACAGCCGGAGCGGTGGAGACCCAGGAACGGGAAGTGGTGCCCCTGGTGGTGAGGGGCAGCAGGAGACCCCAGAGCACTGGGCTGCCGCCCGAGGCCTCCCGCTCTGCCCTTTTAGTGTTGGGGGCTCATCGCTCATCACACAAGGGGCTCTAAGTGACCTTCATCTTGGAGCAGGCTCAGGGGCAAGGTGGCAGCGGCGTCACGAGTGAGGGAAGCGACAGAGAGCCCCTTCCCGCCCCGGCCCCCTCCTCTCCCCCACGCTGCAGCCAGCCCCAGAACTCGGCCACCGGCACCCTCCGCCTCCCCCAGAACCCAGCTCCTCCTCGATTAGAACTGGCTGCTTCTCTCCCGAGCCGCTCCAGCCCTCGGCTTGTTAGAACCGTCTGCTGGAATGCCGGTTGCACAAATACATATGTTGAGGCCTTTGATCTCGGAACATGATGACATAGATTTATCAAATGTTTGCCTCTTTCTGCTTCTTTGAAAGGCTGATTTATAGGACGCAGCCCTGGCCTCCCCTTCCTTTCTTGAAATATGAAGTGTTCTGTGAATAGCCAAGGTAATATTTAATATCCTGCCAACGAGCCTTTTGCACTTGCTAACAAATGAAGTACATCTCCTGCCAAATGGTCCACATCTGTTTGGGGTCCTCTTTTTGACTAAACAAATTAGCATTACAATGCTGCGCAGAGAATGCCAAGTGTCCCTCTCTAGATGAGGGGGCAGGGACCACTGGATTCGGAGGGAGAGGGCGAGAGCGGACCACGCCCGGGGTGAGCACTGCTCCTGGCAGGGCCATCTCCTCCTTCCGGGGGTCTCTGGGCACGTGGACCCCCAGCAGGCTGGTGGCACTGAGTCAGGAACGGAGGGCCCTGCCCTCTGCTGCCCACCACGCTCAGGGCCAAGCGTGACTGCGCGCTGTGGACTTGGCTGGCTCGTTTCCGGCTCGTCCATCCAGAAGAGACTTCCCTAAATGTTCCTAAGAAAGTGTCTTTCAAGACACACTTTATTTGGAGAGGACGCTGCTCACATTGAGGTGCTGGTTTAAGTGCTTTGGCGGGGGGTGGGGGGTTGGTGTTAGCTCTGGGCTGGCATGGAAAAAAGTCTCGGGGGGCGAGGGGTGGTGTGTAGCTGATTTGGTGTAAAATGCCCTGGGTTTTCATCTTGTGAATGGCCCGATCGGGCTTGTATGTGCATGTGGTCTATTTTCACAATGGGTTGGGACCACAGGTGTAATGTGGTCAGGGCACAACTTCGCCAGGGGCAAATCCTCTGGCTCCACCTTTGCCAGGTCCCTTCCCCAAGGCCCGAGGGCCCTTTCCAGGGGCTCCGGCGCTGGGCCCGCTTCTTTAGAGCCGCAGCCTCAAAGCCGCTCTCTGAGAACCAAACCTCCCTCCCGGGAAGGGACAGCTGCCTCCTGCACACGGGCTCTGAGCAACTTGAGCCTGGTGGTGTTGGTCAAGGACGGGAGCCGACCCTCACTCAGGACACGCAGGGCCGGCATCTTAATTCCGAGACTTTCTTCCTTGCTAAGCTGGCATGAGAAGCTGTCTCCCAGCCACCCAGGAGCCACCCAGGAGCCACCCAAGCCACCAAGGTTTCTGCATTTCCTTCTAGAGATATTGTAGGCACGGTGGCAGCAAGGATGTTGGAGTGTTTCCTTTACTGCTGCGTCCCCGAGTACCTGACGCAGCACCTGACACAGGTATGCAGTCAATAAACACCGGTGAATAATATATATATATATTATATATATATAAAAAATATATATATATAATATATATATAATATATATATATTATATATAGTTTGTTTAAGGAGGTGTCTCCATCCAAAGGGGGAACGCTTGCCGAGAACGGTGCCTACAAGTGGAGAGAGCCGCCTGCCCCCTGGATCGAGCCACGCCTGAGGCCAGTTGGCCTCTGGACCTTTCTGCAACGTGAACCCATACATGCGTTTCTTCTCTTGGCTCAGCGGGTTTCAGCTGCGTTTCCTGTCACTGGGCAACGATGCGTCCACGCTGATGCAGGAAGGTCGGTCCATGGTTGATGGAGGAGGTCACGCTCTGCTACTGTGCGCTTCGCTGTGAAGTTTCCTCCTCGTCCGGTTCTAGGCGGGTGGTCCATCTTTCAGAGGTGGACAAGTACCCAGACAGCACTCTGAGGGGGCGGGGTGAGTGTCCGCCACCGTGTGGGCTGGGGTCAGGGTCCACGATCCCACTCTTACTTGAAAAGGGAATTCAGATTCTCTGTTGAACAGGCCGGTGGGTTATTGGGATTGGAGACTCAGGTGGGGGTGGGCTGGGGGGGATACGTCCTGGCTCTGGGCGTTTGGGGCGGAGGCACTGACGGGTGGGGGCACTGGGCCACGCTGTCAACCCAGAGGCAGTGCTCACTCACGGTTTTGAGCACCCTGCCCCGTATCACGTGACCGTGGCTGGGACTGGCCGCTGGCACTTGTCCACGGGGCCTGGCCGTGGAGAGGTTCCAGACAGAAGCTTGAGTGGTCGGTGGGCTGCCTTCTGGGGCAGGCAGGGCTCTGACACACGAGAGGGTGGGGGCAGACTTCGCAGGAGGGGAGAGCAGCAATTGAGCCCATCAGTGGCCACGGGCAAAGGCAGAGAAGGGGACAGGACTCCCCTCCGTGGATGGTACCACCTTGTCTCCCAAGCCCGGACCCTGGACTGTCCCAGGATCTCCTTTCTGTCAATCACGCCGCCCAGGCGCCCGGATGTCCCTCCACCTCTCTTCTCTCCCTCATCCGCCCAGATGTGGCGCCACCTCTCGCCTGTCTCTGCTCCTCCCGGTCCTCCTTCTGCTCTGGGCTGGGATGTTCTCCAGCGCACACGCCTGGTCAGGCCGCTTGGCTTCCCTGTGCGCGTCTTCCGTGCCCCCGCAGCCCCGGGGGGGAAGGTGCCGCCCACTCCCCACGTCCTTACGCGCATGTGAAGTTGGCCACCCTGGTCCCTCCGCGTCTTCGGCCGCATCCCCCGTCCCTCCCGCGCTCCCATATTTGAGCCAGGAAGCCACTCCCCGCGGCTGCGCCCGGACCTCTGCGCAGCCCGGTCCCTCTGGCCAGCAGCCTTCTCCGCTCTATTCCCACCCTCTGCGTCCTTGGCCTGACGGCCAATGGTCTGTACTTAATCTTCTCCTTTCACACAAAAACTCAGTGGAGGTGATGCAAACACGAGAGCGTGTCGTACAGAAGGGTGTGAGTGGGGTAACGAGAGAGCTGTGGGCTGGGCTGGGCACTCAGTGTGGCTCAGGTCTCCTGGGTAGAGACCAAGGGAGGGTCTCCAGCCAGACCAGCCCTGCGACGGGTACACAGCTCCCAAGGTGGGGGTGGGGGCAGTGCGTCAGCTCGAGGGACACGAGGACCGGGACTGTGAGGAAGCAGATGTTGAGAAGGCGCTGGCGAGGCTGAGCCAAGGTCACCTAGGGGACAGGCCGTGGGCAGAAGATGGGGTGTCTCCTCTACACCCCCCCCCCATTGCTGCACTCCCTCCGGCATATCCGAGAGGAGGCTCCCAGCGGCCAGAACGCCATCCTGGTTCTTCTCTTTATCCCACGAGCTCAAAGCACCCTGGGATGAGCGTTTGCTCAGCAGATGAAGGGATAAATGATTGAGTTAGCCCACTCCACGGTAGGGAGGGTGCCTCTCCTCTCGGTCACGCTTTGCCCTGGTTGGTGTTAGTCCTGGTGGACGCCCTGACTGTTGGTCTTAGTCACCTTGCTCTCCTTAGGGATGCAGAGTAGGGAGGGGTTACTCAACCAATGCTTTGCCTTCTCTGAAGTTTCCTGTGCAATCCTCCCTCCCTCCGCCTTCTTCCCTCCCTCCCCCTCTCTCTCTCCCGTCAGTCAGTCCCTTGCAAGGGCCCATTCAGAGCAGGCTCAGGAAGCACCCGGCCTGCAGTGCCCTCTGGTTGCTTGTTTGGAGGGGACAGACTGGCTTCTACCAAGACCCTGGCACCCTACCGTCACCCACCCAGTCGGGCTAACCTGCCGTCTTGACCTTCTCTGCGCTCGGGGTCCCCGTTTTCTCGGACCCCACTTCCTAGGCAGACCCCCGATCTATAAAAGCAGGCTGGGGTTCCCTCCATTTGGGCTGGGCTGGGTCCCCGCTGGTCTCATACCCGACGTCACGGCTGAGCTCACGTCCTTGGGGAATGGGTCAGCCAGGGCTTCAGTGGAAGATGATGAGGGAAGAGGGTGGGGCGCAACGCTAGGTTTTTCTGCTAGTGTGTTTGAAAAAGAATGAGACAGACAGGAAGTGGCCAGAAGACGTGTTGGTCAAGGAGCCAGCTTGACTAAGGGCTCTGCTGCTGACCAGTTGAACCAACATAGCCCTGAAGACAGAGAAAATAGTAAAAAAAAACAAAAAAAAAAAACCACAATTTGGAAAACAAAGAGAATGGGATCAGGAAGGAGTAACAGGAACTCGTCTTTGTTCAACTCAAACCGTTTTCTTCTCAAAGCAGGTGAGGGGCTGCATGGAGCCGGGTTTAGGTACACAGGCGTGCGCCGGCCGTGAGCTGAGCAGACGCACCTGTCCCCCGGCTCCCAAAGTGGTGTGTCCCCAGGATACCCGAAAAAAGTACCACTGGGGGGGGATATGCTTCCCCACGTGGGCAGTGCTGATGGGCATGGAGTCCTCATGAACGGTGGTCAGAGCCCGAGCCCCCAGGCCGGTGTGGACGTTTAGTCCCAGGACGTCGAGAGTCTGGGTGACTGGGCAGCGGTCCTCGCTGGGACGGTGGGGACCACAGGAGTGTGAATTCCCCATCCCGCCCCGGGACACAGGGGACAGGGGTTTGGGAAGGCGCGGGCACCCGCGGAGAGGTGCAGGAGCAGCGAGGAGTCAGCGAGGAGCTTCACACGGAGTCTCTTGCAGAGGAAGCCGGGGGCATGTCGGGTATGTGTGTTGGGCGGCTCAGTCTTCATAACGAGGTGGACTTCATGCCGTGGGTGTTTTCTGAGCGGAAGGACAGGTCAGAGTCCCCGGGAAGATTTCTGTGGCGATGGTTTGAAGGAAGGAGAGACCGGTGATTCTGAGCAGAGGGTAGGGTGGGGCAGGCGGGGCGTGGGCCTTTGCTCACTATTCTTTTGGGGTGCACAGGTATCAGAAACCCAGGGGGTCACTCCTACCATCTGCAGACGCAACTGGTACTGTGTCCGCCTTCTGTGCCTCCGCCAGGGCAGGACAAGGGAGTCAGACGCTCTCGGCTCCACCCAGGACTGTCCACACTTGGCGTATGATGATGAAATAACGTCACACCACACACTCCTGTCGTGACAAACTCGTTTACTGCAGCGGAAACAGTGGGAGCATTGTACACAGGTCGGGGCTGCAACACGCAGCAGTTTCTCCCAGACATGTGTGCTGTGCTCCCCACGGCAGATAACCTGCACACAGCCAAGGGGCGACAGTTCAGAGAAGTAGAAACAGGGGCCAGATGCTACCTGTAACTGCTTCAGAAATTTCTGAGAGGGCAAGGATATTGCCATGATTCCTTAAATGCCATTGAAACTCTCCGAATGAATTCCTTACAAGGCAGCCATGCGCCAGGAGACGGAGTCATTGAAACATCCTGTTAAGCTTCAAGACTTTCAGGCACACAACACTGGACAGGGGACAATGGGGCACAGGTGAAGGGCTGATGGAACCACAGGTGACTGAGGCCACACCTGGCGACAGGGAAGCTCCCACAGTTCCCCGCACTCCTGGCAGCAACCCGGCCAGGAGTCCCGCTGGGGCTCTGGCTCCTAAAACCGTTGGACGCGTGGAGGCTCATGGCCGGCATCAGTAAGATGCCAGGTGGAAAGGTGTTTCTCACAACAGGGACGAGAGCAGGAGCTGTGTGGGCTGGTGGGTCACCTAGTGATGTCCCCGCTCGCAGGGGCTCGGACAAGCCGCACAGCAGGGGGCAGCTGGCGGTCCGCACGATGACCGACTGAGAACGGGGGTGGACGGTCCGAGCTGGAGGGATCGCTGGCGTTCAGCCTAGCGCTACCCTTCCGGAAAGAGCCGCTCCAGACACCTGCTGGGTGTCAAAGTGAACTCTGAAGATGCCTTGGATTCTGGACTTGGGGACCTGCTGCCAGGCACTGGGGCGGCGGGCTGGCAGTCCTGAGTGCCCCAGGCAACCGTTTGGAATTCTCCCTGAGTGGCGGTGGCACCCGGCTGCCTGTCCTTGGCATTCCCCTCCGGTCGGAGGGAGTGCGGCCGAGAGGACATTCAGGGCAGGGGGAGCTGGGGCGCGGGGCCCTGGCTCATTCACATGGCGGGGGAGCCACAGCCAGCACTGAGCACGTCCTCTGACAACCGTCCTTGAGGGACCTGAGGCCACAGGAGACAGACATCGGAGCAGGAGTGCTCACCCTGTGTGGTCCGGCTGCAGATGGTGTGTGTGTGTGTGTGTGTGGTGGGGGGGGGGGCAGAAAAGGGAGGCAGGCTTATGCGCAGAAGAAAAACGGTGGTGGTGGGGATTTGGATAAAGATATATATATATATACCTTCATTGAGAAAAATATCCTCTCTGTAGTAATCGGCCCAGCCAACCCGTTGCTTATTGAATATCGTCACTGAAAAAACTTTCGTCGTGTGATCATTAAGCACCAAGTCATTTTTACAACCTTGTGCTAAAACCACCTGGCGGTCTCTCCCCCTCCTCCTGCTCCAGAACGACCAAAACATTCTTGCAAATGTTTAGCCAAGAGGAAAAACGCGAGTCTCTCGGATGTTTTCGTGCTTTTCTTCCCCACTCGCCCACCGGCCGTCAGCTGTGTGGGGCTCCCGGGGCCCCCTCGGTGGCCGGCGGCCGCTTGCAGGTGAGCATGAGCAGCAGCAGCAGCGGCAGGTGCCACAGGCTGCAGAAGAAGAGTTTCCGGGAGCTCTTCCGGTCCGCGTCCGCGTAGAACCGGAAGCCGAGGTAGGAGATGTACAGGTTGATGGGCAGGGAGACGGCGGGGAAGGCCCACGTGGTCACGCCCAGGACGGGGGCCGCCGCGGACAGTCCGACCAGGGCCAGGCAGTGGCGCAGGGCCACGCGCCGGCACAGGGCCGGGTGGGTGACCGACATCATGCAGTAGCCGCCCCGGGAGTAGTCCTCGCGGAGGCCCCAGCTGAGCGCGTTGAAATGGGGGAACTGCCAGGAGTAGAGGATTCCTCCCAAAAGAAAGGCGCCTGTGGGGGTTGGGAGACAAGAGGGGAGAAGCAAAGCAGTTGTTGGGGGTTTTCACCAAAGCCTCCCTCCTCTGCCCCCGAAGCCATCCTGGTCCCCAAGGTGCCCTCTGGACCTCACCCGGATCTCATCTCTGCCCGCTTGGGTCAGCCCCGCCTCTGCTGCCCTTGCTGTCGGACCCCAGGCCAATCCCCCACCCAGCGGGTCGCACGGATGGGCGGGTCGCACACGGCAGGGAACGTGTGAAAAGTGTGAGGGTGGCCAACCTGACGATGACTTTTACTCAGGCGTGGACCGCTGGGGCCACCCACGCACAGGTGAGCGTGTTCGGTGGAGACTGAGCGGGATCTTTAGCCACAACTCAGGTGCTGGTGAGACGTCCCAGCTCCACGCCCCGGGGCGGCCATGCCCCAGGCACTGTGTGGGAGACTGGCACATCTGTTCTCCACCCTTCCTATGGGCTTCTCTCTCATCTGACAAACGAGGAGATGAATGAACTTTCCCCTGGCCACTGACTCAAATTAGTGACAATGGACTGTTGGGTGGTCATTCCAATGCCAACAGAGCTGAGCAGAGGGCGGCATGTGGGGAGGAGAAATCGCATTTTCCAGTGTATTAAGAATCCCCATACCTTGAAAACAAAAGGTTAGTTTCAATTACAGGAATACCTCGCTGTATCGAGCCTCGCAGACATGGCGGTTTTTACAAGTTGCAGGTCTGTAGCGACCCTGCATTGGGCAAGTCTGCGGGCAACATTTTCCCAGCAGGCTCAGATGATGTTCGGCATTTTCTTTTTCCTTAGCAATAAAGTATTTCTAAATTAAGATACAGTGCTCACAAAAATTAGGGGATCAGGAAACGTGCAGATGCTCCAGTACTTTCAGCCTTTTGTGTAAGTGCGTTTTCACCAATGAAGTAAGAGTTGGTGCTACATCTCGTCTGCATAATCGAACAACTTTCTTTGACTTGTTCGCTTTTCTGATGTTCTTGTTTAATAAAAAACAAAAGCAAGTGCTTCTTTTTTTTTAATCACTTCATATTCATTTTGAAATATCCCCTAACTTTTGTGAGCAGTGTGTGTGTGTGTGTGTGTGTATATATATATATCTATATATATATATATATAGATATATATATATATATATCTGCACTTTCTCTTTTTTAGATGTAATGCTGTTGCTGTTGCACACCTAACAGTTGCCTCATATTTCTCTGGACAGTGAGTGTCCCTGGGGGCGAGAAGGCACAGAGGTACAAGTCAGTAGTGAACAGGGGGGCAGAGGAGCCTTCTCCTTATATTCGGATGAAAAACAAAACAACCCAGAATGAGCTCTGATTGTAAAGGGACCAATGAAGAGAAAGTGCTGATGGAGATTCTCAGGGCCCGGTCACCTAGGCCTCGAGCACAATGTACGGGGAACACCCCGTCCTCCAGCTCACCAGCGGTCTCCTATCCGAAAGGCCTGAACGTGGGATGGTGTGCTGTTGTGACAGCCGACAAGACTAAGGTGTGTCCGGCCAAGAAGAAGGGGGTCAGTGACGACTCAGAAACGGGGGCGGGGCAGCAGGGTACGTCTGGGGCGCAGTATCTGTCTGGGTAGCGGAAGGGCTGAGAGAAAGCCACCTGGCCGGACACGCCGACTGGAGAGGGTTTGAGAGCTGGCCCGGGTGGAATTTTCCTGTCTCTCTCAAGAGCCCTCTCTTTGGTGCCGACTGGAGTGTAAGCTGCTTTGCTCAGCACCCACTGCCCGGTGATGCTTCTGCTTACAGTAACCATTTTAGAAACCGTTTTTATAAGAGTAGCATGCTGCTTTCTGTGTGAGGAAACTGGGCAGGGTCTTGGTTCCTGTGGCAAATGAAAGAGCCTTAGAAATCACAGCTTCGCCTTTAATGGACTGTAATCGGAAAACGCCCCCCCCCCCCACCCGGTTCTACCTGAGGGAGGCCCCTGCCTCTGTGCATGGAAGGGGCTGTAAAACAAATTACTCTCTTCATCAAGATAAGGAGAAGCAGGACAGGAAGACTTGACTCAGTCCTGGGGCTGTGGTGGAGCCACCTTCCGCCTGCAGCGGACAGGAAGCCCTCGGTCTACTCACTGCAAGCCCCCCCCCCCCCCCCCCAGCAGCCTGTTTTCATGGGGCCTGTGTTCTGTTTGGTGGGGAGAGACAAGACAAAGGGGATTACAGCCCCGAATGTCACTGCAGGGGCGGGGCTTGTGCGTGTGTGTGTGTGTGTGTGTGTGGGGGGCACACAGGAGGAAGACCAAAGTGAGCCTTGGAGAGGTCAGGGAAGGCTTCCCGGAAGAAGCAGTCTGCAGACCAAAATCCGAAGATGGTCTCCAAGTTTCAATCCATTCACGCCAACTATCCGTCCTCTGTTCCTATTAAATGTATTTCTTCATTTTCCTACCTAACCACACAATCGGTACATATTTGATTTAATTGTACCTGGAAGAAATATCTGCTTCCTTTCTTTTAATTGAATATTTGTTGGTCTATGGGTATATAAAATATATAACATCTGAGCACCAGGTGGCACATCTGTGGGTATTGTGCTCCCGGGGACAGCAACTCCCTGAGACCGTGACGCCAAAATCCCAGCTCAAAGGCAAGTCGTGAGGCGACCAGGGGTCCAGGGGAGTATTTATTTCCCTCCAGACTAAGGAGCTGTTAAAAGGGCACATCTACGCAGCGTGTGGCCAAAGCTGGAGGACCCTGATCTCAGAGAGCCCTGCCCTGATCACGGGACGTTTTAGGGTGCAAGCCTCACCCACATCTTCCCAGTGACTGTAAAAACACACGTATTTCTGAACCCTCTCAAAATGTCTGTCGATCACTTCTAGCCGCCCTGACTGGGGGAGAAGCTTACTGCTGCCCCCGCTCACACCTGGAAACGCCGCCCGTGGGGTACGTGTGTGGTTCTATTGGCAAACGAAGCTGAGGCCACTTGAGCTGCGAGGTTTCCCCGGAAGAGCGGAGACCAACACTTTCCACTTGGAGCTCGGACTGCGTCTGCGCTCTTCCCAGAACACTTCCTCTCGGGCGGAGTGCAGACGTGTCCTCCTGCTTCTCCGTGGCGTGGTGGCCACACGGACGTGTGTCCGCTTCCCACCCCAGCCCACTCACTGTCACTCACTGAACCTCACGACCTTGGGAAGGATACAGGGACAGCTCCAGTAAACCCTGGGCTGGTCGGGGAGCCCCCCCCCCACACACACACACAACAGGCTCCCTCTACGTGTGGCTCTTGGTCGCTAGTCTGTCCCAGGACTGGTCCCATCTGTGCTGTCAGGGTTACATGGTCGTGTAAACTGGGAGCGAGCTGTGGAGCCAAGGCCAAACCCGAAGCCTCATGCTCCCAGATTTCAAAGCCTTTCTCTGGAGGGTTAACACAGAGGAGCCCGGGAAACAGGGCAGCCCCCACAGGGAGCAGACATCCCCGGTGCCATGGATCAAGGGGACGGGCTGTGGGGCCAGCAGAGGAGCTGCACGGCCACAAAAGGGAAGATTGAAAGTCCTCCGAAAATAGGAAACAGGGTTTGGCAATAAGCGCTTGTCCTGGAAGAATTCTTTGGAAGTGACCTAGGAATGAATAATGAAGAGGCGAGGCTGGCGGTGCGTGTGCGTGTGCGTGTGCAGAGGCTCGCCCTCCCCCCCTCACTGTGCACTTCCTGTGGCCCAGCCCCAGCGGAGTCGCTGAGGAGGCAGTCATGGGGGTCATCGGAAGGGGAAGGCCAAGTCAAGGCAGCAGGAGGCTGACTTCTCCTTTCTACCTGTCCCCTTTGAGGGCAGTGTGGAGCACCGTGGGTTCTCCAATAAATCCACACGCTCCCTGAGCTCACAGGGAGTGTCCACCTTATCACCCCAAACTCGTCTGTTCCTGGAACCGTCCTGGTCCCGACAGGATGTGCGCTTGGCCAGGTGCCGCGTCCCCCAGCGCCGCCAGCAGGAGGCACTCGCTGTTCCGTCCCTTGTCACTTATGGTCAACCCAGCACCTGGACCAGACGGGAGCTCTCTGAGCACCCAAGTCGGCCCTTCAATGACACCGCCAACGCGCTTCCAAAGATGTTCTTTTTCAGCCTTCTGTGTGTGTGCCTCTGAGAGAGGAGGGGTCTACATACTGTTCGGTGTGCTGTACGCTACTCTTCCCAAGAACACACGACCGGCTCGCTCTGCCTTTAAAAGTATCATTTGTCTTAACTCATCTGCAGCTCTCTGGTCGCTATGAACAACAACAAAAAATTCTCACACAAAATGAACTCACTCATTTTCGAGTTTGAATTCAGCAGACCCAGTATTTAACATTTTGTAGTTAATCAGCTGAGGCTGAAAAAAAAAACCCCAACTCATTCTCTTTTTGTGACTAAAACCATCCATCTGCCAAATGTCACTTCCTGATAAGGGCCTGACTCCTAAGTCATTTGTAACTGAATGCTGTCGGACATAATTAATGTTTACCACACAACAACATTTGAATTACAAACCAAAGGCAATTTATAAATCAGCTCCCACAAGATTGTCACTGGGACCCATGCCCTCACCTCCCAAGACAAGGGATTTAGAAAAACTACAAAACAGAATCTGAGCTTTTTTTTTTTTAAGAAACAGGGAGTGACGGAAATGGAGGTGGCCTTGGCCAGGAGGAGGCGAAGACGCTTCAGCCTGAAGCCACTCAGATAAACTAAATAGACCCGTGAGGTAAACACTGCCAAGAGGCCTAATGCACACGGCTCCAGGCCTGCTCTGGGCTGGAGTGTCTGCGGTCCAGTCTGGGGTGCCCCGTGCCCAACCCAGCAGCCACTGGCCTCGGCTTCCCAGGTCACCTCTGCGCTGCCCAGCCTGCAGACCCCCACCAGCCCCTCCCTCCGTCCCTAAGGCACACGCTGGGGCTGCGCTGCCCAGTCTGCAGACCCCCACCAGCCCCTCCCTCCATCCCTAAGGCACACGCTGGGGCTGCACTGCCCAGTCTGCAGACCCCCACCAGCCCCTCCCTCCGTCCCTAAGGCACACGCTGGGGCTGCACTGCCCAGCCTGCAGACCCCCACCAGCCCCTCCCTCCGTCCCTAAGGCACACGCTGGGGCTGCACTGCCCAGCCTGCAGACCCCCACCAGCCCCTCCCTCCGTCCCTAAGGCACACGCTGGGACTGCGCTGCCCAGTCTGCAGACCCCCACCAGCCCCTCCCTCCGTCCCTAAGGCACACGCTGGGGCTGCACTGCCCAGTCTGCAGACCCCCACCAGCCCCTCCCTCCGTCCCTAAGGCACACGCTGGGGCTCCCATGTGGCCGCTCCTTAGGTTACTTGACAAGCATTTTAAATCTTTTCTAGGAACAGCGGTTTAATTTAAAATAAAAAGGCCAAGTCATTAGGCAGGTGGGAGGGGAAGGCCCAGAAAGGCCGACCTCTGAGCCTCAGACGGAAGTGGACACAGGTCAAGTGCCATTCCGAGGATTGCCGTTACTGACATGGTGGCCACGGAGCGTGCTCTGGGCTGGGCCCCTCTGCAGGGACAGGCCCCTGGGAATGGCGTGCGCGGCCCAGGGGGAGGGCAGGCCCGCTGTGGACAGGGCTCGGGCAGCCGCACGCCGCGGACGTCAGGGACAGCCAACATGTCCGCAGTGCTCGCGGGGTCCACGCGCCCCGCACCCCACACCGCCTCGCTCCTCCACAGCTGACTGCCCGAGGGGCGCTCAGGGGAGCACACACCCGCACCGCTGGGACATCTAGAACAGAGAGAAATTGGCTTTCCTCTGTGACAGAGAAAACAACAACGGAACAGAACAGGACAAATAGGATCAAGTGGCTCCAGGGGGGACGAGTGAGGCCCCGAGGCCGTCCTGACCGCAGCCTGTGGTCCCTGCCTTCCCTGGGGGGGGGACAGGGCATTGGGCGCTGGTTCCAGGCGGTCTCCTCGGTCCCCAGCACCCAGACCCACGAGCGATCTCCCCGCGGGACAGCGCATTGTTCCGTTTCCTCGCTCCACCCAGCTGCTGCTGTCACCCCTGTCCCCCAGCCCCTGCTGTCACCTCCATCTCCCAGCGGGACAGGCAGCTCCTCAGGGCAGAGCCCCTGACAGGGGCGGCTGCAGGGTCCCCTCCCATCGTCAGCTGGGCCCGAAGGGCTTCCGCAATGATACACAACCCAGAGACAAAAGTCCCAGTGCTGGTTCCCCACATCCGGGCTGAGCGGCCGGGGGAGGGAACAAAGGGACAAGGGACGGAATGCGTCTGTCCCTCGGAGTCACCTCTGTCAGCCCTGTGTCCTGCATTCCCATGCAGGTGCACCGCTGTTCACAGACGGCTCTTCCAGAGGACGGCAGAGTGACGCTTCACTGAACACTCAGAAGATGAAATTCTGACTAGCGGGGTGGGGGAAGGCTGGGGCCAGGCCTAGGCTCCTGAGAGCCCCGCTGGACAGCAGCAGGGGCAGGGGCAGGGGCCGGGGCAGGAGCCGAGGACAGCTTACTGATTTTAATATGGCGGAAGAACCAGCCCGCTGCGCAGGGCTGGGGAATCCTGACACTGCAAGCCTGCTCCTTTCCTGCTTCAACCTCCCACGGGCCTTCACTGCCTCCCAGTGAGGCGTCCATTGC